>NC_136261.1:362397896-362725396 GCF_964187855.1 Myxine glutinosa | reverse complement strand
CACACACACACACACACACACACACACACACATATACACATATATACACACACACACACACACACACACACACACACACACACACACACACACACACACACACACACACACACACACACACACACACACACACACACACACACACACACACACCATTCAGATTCCTGATCTCTCTAACTCTGAAAGATCGTCTTTATCTATTTGCTGACAACTCTACCCTGTGCCATGACATCCCTCATCCTCCATACAGACAGAGAGTGGCCTCCTCCGTCTCTCCAGACCTTGACACAATCACAAGTTGGTCAAACATTGGGAATACGGTTTGTGTCCCACATTCCCACTGATCGGCAGCATCTGGATTCGGACCTGATCTGAAATGTAATCGGCTTGTTTTTGTCACAAACTCATCCATTATATTTTGTCATAACACATCCACAACTTTTTGATATATCATGTAACTCATGCTCACAAACAAACGAACATAAAAGGGTGAAACATCCTTCTCTGTCGGACGTAACAACAATAATAAGATGAGCGGGTAGAAGGACAGGTCAATCTAACATACATTTATATACACCACAAAATTACAACCCGTGTTTATTTTAAAAACGTTTTATAAACAAATGTCGTAATATTTTCAATCAATGTTTGGTCTGTTTATGAGATCTAAATTTGTGCATTTGCTCCGATAAACTTTGAGCCATTGGTTTTGCAGCTCCTCGTCATCTCGTCATCCCTTCGAAGGAATTCCACCAATGAACGAACGAATGAAAGAATGAGTGAACCCGCCGAAATTGTTCACGTTCGTACCTCGATGCCAAGTCCGAGGTGGTTCGCTTTGTACACCGTACCAAATGCTCCCTCGCCAAGCTTCTCGATCATTTCCAGTCTTGGAACCTGCGAGGAACCGAGGAAGCATTAATATTCTTCATTTCGAGAGGAGAGTTGTGCAGGAACCACCTGCTGAAGGAAACCGTGAGGTAATGGAACATTTCCCTCACCTGGGGCATCCCATTTGGGAATCGCTCCTCCTCTCGTCTCCAGATGTTCACCTCATGTTTGTCGTCATCATGATGGTCATTTAGACGATCAAACTCCGCCTTCTCAGGCAAAACGTTGATGCGTATCATGGTCACTCAAGTCAAACCAGCGTCTTCGACGAACGTCTCAACACAACTGACAGAAACAACTCCAAACAAACAATCTCGTTGCCTGGGAACGAAAGCAACCGCCCCCTTCATTACACGTCATAACGGGACGTTCAAAATTTACTGAACGCTTTGGGGGCGGAGCCAAGAGGTCAAAGCGGTGAAGCTTCAATTTTTGTCTATGTCTGTCTGTCCATTGGGGGGAAATGAGGAAGAAGAACCTTTCCAACCCACTGTGTTTAATTATAAAGGGTGATTCTGAAGGGTAATTCTAAAGGGTGATTGTAAAGGGTGATTATAAAGGGTGATTCTAAAGGGTGATTCTGAAGGGTGATTCTGAAGGGTGATTCTGAAGGGTGATTCTAAAGGGTGATTCTAAAGGGTGATTCTGAAGGGTGATTCTGAAGGGTGATTCTGAAGGGTGATTCTGAAGGGTGATTCTGAAGGGTGATTCTAAAGGGTGATTCTAAAGGGTGATTCTGAAGGGTGATTCTGAAGGGTGATTCTAAAGGGTGATTCTGAAGGGTGATTCTGAAGGGTGATTCTAAAGGGTGATTCTAAAGGGTGATTCTGAAGGGTGATTCTGAAGGGTGATTCTAAAGGGTGATTCTAAAGGGTGATTCTGAAGGGTGATTCTGAAGGGTGATTCTAAAGGGTGATTCTAAAGGGTGATTCTGAAGGGTGATTCTGAAGGGTGATTCTAAAGGGTGATTCTAAAGGGTGATTCTGAAGGGTGATTCTGAAGGGTGATTCTGAAGGGTGATTCTGAAGGGTGATTCTGAAGGGTGATTCTAAAGGGTGATTCTAAAGGGTGATTCTGAAGGGTGATTCTGAAGGGTGATTCTAAAGGGTGATTCTAAACGGTGATTCTGAAGGGTGATTCTGAAGGGTGATTCTAAAGGGTGATTCTAAACGGTGATTCTGAAGGGTGATTCTAAAGGGTGATTCTAAAGGGTGATTCTGAAGGGTGATTCTGAAGGGTAATTCTAAAGGGTGATTCTAAACGGTGATTCTGAAGGGTGATTCTAAAGGGTGATTCTAAAGGGTGATTCTGAAGGGTGATTCTGAAGGGTGATTCTAAAGGGTGATTCTAAAGGGTGATTCTGAAGGGTGATTCTGAAGGGTGATTCTAAAGGGTGATTCTGAAGGGTGATTCTGAAGGGTGATTCTGAAGGGTGATTCTGAAGGGTGATTCTGAAGGGTGATTCTAAAGGGTAATTCTAAGGGGCGATTCTAAAGGGTGATTCCAAAGGGTAATTCGAAAGGGTGATTCTAAACGGTGATTCTGAAGGGTAATTCTAAAGGGTGATTCTGAAGGGTGATTCTGAAGGGTGATTCTGAAGGGTGATTCTAAAGGGTGATTCTGAAGGGTGATTCTAAAGGGTAATTCTAAGGGGCGATTCTAAAGGGTGATTCCAAAGGGTAATTCGAAAGGGTGATTCTAAACGGTGATTCTTAAGGGTAATTCTAAAGGGTGATTCTGAAGGGTGATTCTGAAGGGTGATTCTGAAGGGTGATTCTGAAGGGTGATTCTGAAGGGTGATTCTAAAGGGTGATTCTAAAGGGTGATTCTGAAGGGTGATTCTGAAGGGTGATTCTAAAGGGTGATTCTGAAGGGTGATTCTGAAGGGTGATTCTGAAGGGTGATTCTGAAGGGTGATTCTAAAGGGTGATTCTAAAGGGTGATTCTGAAGGGTGATTCTGAAGGGTGATTCTGAAGGGTGATTCTAAAGGGTGATTCTGAAGGGTGATTCTAAAGGGTAATTCTAAGGGGCGATTCTAAAGGGTGATTCCAAAGGGTAATTCGAAAGGGTGATTCTAAAGGGTGATTCTGAAGGGTGATTCTGAAGGGTGATTCTAAAGGGTGATTCTAAAGGGTGATTGTAAAGGGTGATTCTAAAGGGTGATTCTGAAGGGTGATTATAAAGGGTGATTCTGAAGGGTGATTCTAAAGGGTGATTCTAAAGGGTAATTCTAAAGGGTGATTCTAAAGGGTGATTCTGAAGGGTGATTCTGAAGGGTGATTCTAAAGGGTGATTCTAAAGGGTGATTCTAAAGGGTAATTCTAAGGGGCGATTCTAAAGGGTGATTCCAAAGGGTAATTCGAAAGGGCGATTCTAATGGGTAATTCTAAAGGGTGATTCTGAAGGGTATTTCCAAAGGGTAATTCTAAAGGGTAATTCTGAAGGGTAATTCTAAAGGGTATTTCTGAAGGGCAATTCTGAAGGGTAATTCTGAAGGGTAATTTTAAAGGGTAATTCTAAAGGGTAATTCTGAAGGGTAATTCTGAAGGGTATTTCCAAAGGGTAATTCTAAAGGGTAATTCTAAAGGGTAATTCGAAAGGGCGATTCTAATGGGTAATTCTAAAGGGTGATTCTGAAGGGTATTTCCAAAGGGTAATTATAAAGGGTAATTCTAAAGGGTAATTCTAAAGGGTAATTCTAAAGGGTAATTCTAAAGGGTAATTCTGAAGGGTAATTTTAAAGGGTAATTCTAAAGGGTAATTCTGAAGGGTAATTCTGAAGGGTATTTCTGAAGGGTAATTTTAAAGGGTAATTCTAAAGGGTAATTCTGAAGGGTAATTCTGAAGGGTAATTCTGAAGGGTAATTTTAAAGGGTAATTCTGAAGGGTAATTCTGAAGGGTAATTCTAAAGGGTATTTGATTCTAAAGGGTAATTCTGAAGGGTAATTCTAAAGGGTAATTCTAAAGGGTAATTCTAAAGGGTAATTCTAAAGGGTGATTCTAAAGGGTGATTCTGAAGGGTAATTCCAAAGGGTGATTCTGAAGGGTAATTCCAAAGGGTGATTCTGAAGGGTGATTCTGAAGGGTGATTCTAAAGGGTAATTCTAAAGGGTGATTCCAAAGGGTAATTCGAAAGGGTGATTCTAAACGGTGATTCTGAAGGGTGATTCTGAAGGGTGATTCTAAAGGGTGATTCTAAAGGGTGATTCTGAAGGGTGATTCTGAAGGGTGATTCTGAAGGGTGATTCTAAAGGGTGATTCTAAAGGGTAATTCTAAAGGGTGATTCTGAAGGGTGATTCTAAAGGGTGATTCTAAAGGGTGATTCTGAAGGGTGATTCTAAAGGGTGATTCTAAAGGGTGATTCTGAAGGGTGATTCTGAAGGGTGATTCTAAAGGGTGATTCTAAAGGGTGATTCTGAAGGGTGATTCTGAAGGGTGATTCTAAGGGGCGATTCTAAAGGGTGATTCCAAAGGGTAATTCGAAAGGGTGATTCTAAAGGGTGATTCTGAAGGGTGATTCTGAAGGGTGATTCTAAAGGGTGATTCTAAAGGGTGATTCTGAAGGGTGATTATAAAGGGTGATTCTGAAGGGTGATTCTAAAGGGTGATTCTAAAGGGTAATTCTAAAGGGTGATTCTAAAGGGTGATTCTGAAGGGTGATTCTGAAGGGTGATTCTAAAGGGTGATTCTAAAGGGTGATTCTAAAGGGTAATTCTAAGGGGCGATTCTAAAGGGTGATTCCAAAGGGTAATTCGAAAGGGCGATTCTAATGGGTAATTCTAAAGGGTGATTCTGAAGGGTATTTCCAAAGGGTAATTCTAAAGGGTAATTCTGAAGGGTAATTCTAAAGGGTATTTCTGAAGGGCAATTCTGAAGGGTAATTCTGAAGGGTAATTTTAAAGGGTAATTCTAAAGGGTAATTCTGAAGGGTATTTCCAAAGGGTAATTCTAAAGGGTAATTCTAAAGGGTAATTCGAAAGGGCGATTCTAATGGGTAATTCTAAAGGGTGATTCTGAAGGGTATTTCCAAAGGGTAATTCTAAAGGGTAATTCTAAAGGGTAATTCTAAAGGGTAATTCTAAAGGGTAATTCTAAAGGGTAATTCTGAAGGGTAATTTTAAAGGGTAATTCTAAAGGGTAATTCTGAAGGGTAATTCTGAAGGGTATTTCTGAAGGGTAATTTTAAAGGGTAATTCTAAAGGGTAATTCTGAAGGGTAATTCTAAAGGGTAATTCTGAAGGGTAATTTTAAAGGGTAATTCTGAAGGGTAATTCTGAAGGGTAATTCTAAAGGGTATTTCTGAAGGGCAATTCTGAAGGGTAATTTTAAAGGGTAATTCTAAAGGGTAATTCTGAAGGGTAATTCTGAAGGGTAATTCTGAAGGGTATTTGATTCTAAAGGGTAATTCTGAAGGGTAATTCTAAAGGGTAATTCTAAAGGGTAATTCTAAAGGGTAATTCTGAAGGCTAATTCTAAGGGGCGATTCTAAAGGGTGATTCCAAAGGGTAATTCGAAAGGGTGATTCTAAATGGTAATTCTGAAGGGTAATTCTAAAGGTTAATTCTAAAGGGTAATTATAAAGGGTAATTCTAAAGGGTGTTTCTAAAGGGTAATTCAAAAGGGTAATTCTAAAGGGTGTTTCGAAAGGGTAATTCTAAAGGGTAATTCTAAAGGCTAATTCGAAGGGGCGATTCTAAAGGGTGATTCTAAAGGGTAATTCTAAAGGGTAATTCTAATGGGTAATTCTAAAGGGTGATTCTGAAGGGTATTTCCAAAGGGTAATTCTAAAGGGTAATTCTGAAGGGTATTTCCAAAGGGTAATTCTAAAGGGTAATTCTAAAGGGTAATTCTAAAGGGTATTTCTGAAGGGCAATTCTGAAGGGTAATTTTAAAGGGTAATTCTGAAGGGTGATTCTAAAGGGTAATTCTGAAGGATAATTCTGAAGGGTGATTCTAAAGGGTAATTCTGAAGGGTAATTCTAAAGGGTAATTCCAAAGGGTAATTTTAAAGGGTGATTCTAAAGAATAATTCTGAAGGGTAATTCTGAGGGGCGATTCCAAAGGGTAATTCTAAAGGGTGATTCTAAAGCGTGTTTCTAAAGGGTAATTCCAAAGGGTAATTCTAAAGGTTAATTCTAAAGGGTAATTCTAAAGGGTAATTCTAAAGGGTGTTTCTAAAGGGTAATTCTAAAGGGTAATTCTAAAGGGTGTTTCGAAAGGGTAATTCTAAAGGGTGTTTCTAAAGGGTGATTCTAAAGGGTAATTCTAAAGGGTAATTCTAAAGGGTAATTCTTAAGGGTAATTCTAAAGGGTGTTTCTAAAGGGTAATTCTAAAGGGTCTTTCTAAAGGGTAATTCTAAAGGGTAATTCTAAAGGGTGTTTTTAAAGGGTAATTCTAAAGGGTGTTTTTAAAGGGTAATTCTAAAGGGTAATTCGAAAGGGTAATTCTAAAGGGTAATTCTAAAGGGTAATTCTTAAGGGTGTTTCTAAAGGGTAATTCCAAAGGGTAATTCTAAAGGGCAATTCTAAAGGGTAATTCTAAAGGGTAATTCTGAAGGGTAATTCTAAACGGTGTTTCTAAAGGGTAATTCTAAAGGGTAATTCTAAAGGGTATTTCTGAAGGGCAATTCTGAAGGGTAATTTTAAAGGGTAATTCTGAAGGGTGATTCTAAAGGGTAATTCTGAAGGGTAATTCTAAAGAGTAATTCTAAAGGGTGATTCTAAAGGGTAATTCTAAAGGGTAATTCTAAAGGCTAATTCTAAGGGGCGTTTCTAAAGGGTGATTCCAAAGGGTAATTCAAAAGGGTGATTCTAATGGGTAATTCTAAAGGGTAATTATAAAGGCTAATTCTAAGGGGCGATTCTAAAAGGTGATTCCAAAGGGTAATTCTAAAGGGTAATTCTAATGGGTAATTCTAAAGGGTAATTCTAATAGGTAATTCTAAAGGGTGATTCTGAAGGGTATTTACAAAGGGTAATTCTAAAGGGTAATTCTGAAGGGTATTTCCAAAGGGTAATTCTAAAGGGTAATTCTAAAGGGTGTTTCGAAAGGGTAATTCTAAAGGGTAATTCTAAAGGCTAATTCGAAGGGGCGATTCTAAAGGGTGATTCTAAAGGGTAATTCTAAAGGGTAATTCTAATGGGTAATTCTAAAGGGTGATTCTGAAGGGTATTTCCAAAGGGTAATTCTAAAGGGTAATTCTGAAGGGTATTTCCAAAGGGTAATTCTAAAGGGTAATTATAAAGGGTAATTCTAAAGGGTATTTCTGAAGGGCAATTCTGAAGGGTAATTTTAAAGGGTAATTCTGAAGGGTGATTCTAAAGGGTAATTCTGAAGGATAATTCTGAAGGGTGATTCTAAAGGGTAATTCTGAAGGGTAATTCTAAAGGGTAATTCCAAAGGGTAATTTTAAAGGGTGATTCTAAAGAATGATTCTGAAGGGTAATTCTGAGGGGCGATTCCAAAGGGTAATTCTAAAGGGTGATTCTAAAGCGTGTTTCTAAAGGGTAATTCCAAAGGGTAATTCTAAAGGTTAATTCTAAAGGGTAATTCTAAAGGGTAATTCTAAAGGGTGTTTCTAAAGGGTAATTCTAAAGGGTAATTCTAAAGGGTGTTTCTAAAGGGTAATTCTAAAGGGTGTTTCTAAAGGGTGATTCTAAAGGGTAATTCTAAAGGGTAATTCTAAAGGGTAATTCTAAAGGGTAATTCTAAAGGGTGTTTCTAAAGGGTAATTCTAAAGGGTCTTTCTAAAGGGTAATTCTAAAGGGTAATTCTAAAGGGTGTTTTTAAAGGGTAATTCTAAAGGGTGTTTTTAAAGGGTAATTCTAAAGGGTAATTCGAAAGGGTAATTCTAAAGGGTAATTCTAAAGGGTAATTCTTAAGGGTGTTTCTAAAGGGTAATTCCAAAGGGTAATTCTAAAGGGCAATTCTAAAGGGTAATTCTAAAGGGTAATTCTGAAGGGTAATTCTAAACGGTGTTTCTAAAGGGTAATTCTAAAGGGTAATTCTAAAGGGTATTTCTGAAGGGCAATTCTGAAGGGTAATTTTAAAGGGTAATTCTGAAGGGTGATTCTAAAGGGTAATTCTGAAGGGTAATTCTAAAGAGTAATTCTAAAGGGTGATTCTAAAGGGTAATTCTAAAGGGTAATTCTAAAGGCTAATTCTAAGGGGCGTTTCTAAAGGGTGATTCCAAAGGGTAATTCAAAAGGGTGATTCTAATGGGTAATTCTAAAGGGTAATTATAAAGGCTAATTCTAAGGGGCGATTCTAAAAGGTGATTCCAAAGGGTAATTCTAAAGGGTAATTCTAATGGGTAATTCTAAAGGGTAATTCTAATGGGTAATTCTAAAGGGTGATTCTGAAGGGTATTTACAAAGGGTAATTCTAAAGGGTAATTCTGAAGGGTATTTCCAAAGGGTAATTCTAAAGGGTAATTCTAAAGGGTGTTTCGAAAGGGTAATTCTAAAGGGTAATTCTAAAGGCTAATTCGAAGGGGCGATTCTAAAGGGTGATTCTAAAGGGTAATTCTAAAGGGTAATTCTAATGGGTAATTCTAAAGGGTGATTCTGAAGGGTATTTCCAAAGGGTAATTCTAAAGGGTAATTCTGAAGGGTATTTCCAAAGGGTAATTCTAAAGGGTAATTCTAAAGGGTAATTCTAAAGGGTATTTCTGAAGGGCAATTCTGAAGGGTAATTTTAAAGGGTAATTCTGAAGGGTGATTCTAAAGGGTAATTCTGAAGGATAATTCTGAAGGGTGATTCTAAAGGGTAATTCTGAAGGGTAATTCTAAAGGGTAATTCCAAAGGGTAATTTTAAAGGGTGATTCTAAAGAATAATTCTGAAGGGTAATTCTGAGGGGCGATTCCAAAGGGTAATTCTAAAGGGTGATTCTAAAGCGTGTTTCTAAAGGGTAATTCCAAAGGGTAATTCTAAAGGTTAATTCTAAAGGGTAATTCTAAAGGGTAATTCTAAAGGGTGTTTCTAAAGGGTAATTCTAAAGGGTAATTCTAAAGGGTGTTTCGAAAGGGTAATTCTAAAGGGTGTTTCTAAAGGGTGATTCTAAAGGGTAATTCTAAAGGGTAATTCTAAAGGGTAATTCTAAAGGGTAATTCTAAAGGGTGTTTCTAAAGGGTAATTCTAAAGGGTCTTTCTAAAGGGTAATTCTAAAGGGTAATTCTAAAGGGTGTTTTTAAAGGGTAATTCTAAAGGGTGTTTTTGAAGGGTAATTCTAAAGGGTAATTCGAAAGGGTAATTCTAAAGGGTAATTCTAAAGGGTAATTCTTAAGGGTGTTTCTAAAGGGTAATTCCAAAGGGTAATTCTAAAGGGCAATTCTAAAGGGTAATTCTAAAGGGTAATTCTGAAGGGTAATTCTAAACGGTGTTTCTAAAGGGTAATTCTAAAGGGTAATTCTAAAGGGTAATTCTGAAGGGTAATTCTAAACGGTGTTTCTAAAGGGTAATTCTAAAGGGTAATTCTAAAGGGTATTTCTGAAGGGCAATTTTAAAGGGTAATTCTGAAGGGTGATTCTAAAGGGTAATTCTGAAGGGTGATTCTAAAGGGTAATTCTGAAGGGTAATTCTAAAGAGTAATTCTAAAGGGTGATTCTAAAGGGTAATTCTAAAGGGTAATTCTAAAGGCTAATTCTAAGGGGCGTTTCTAAAGGGTGATTCCAAAGGGTAATTCAAAAGGGTGATTCTAATGGGTAATTCTAAAGGGTAATTATAAAGGGTATTTCTGAAGGGCAATTTTAAAGGGTAATTCTAAAGGGTAATTCTAAAGGGTAATTCTGAAGGGTAATTCTAAACGGTGTTTCTAAAGGGTAATTCTAAAGGGTAATTCTAAAGGGTATTTCTGAAGGGCAATTTTAAAGGGTATTTCTGAAGGGTAATTTTAAAGGGTAATTCTGAAGGGTGATTCTAAAGGGTAATTCTGAAGGGTAATTCTAAAGAGTAATTCTAAAGGGTGATTCTAAAGGGTAATTCTAAAGGGTAATTCTAAAGGCTAATTCTAAGGGGCGTTTCTAAAGGGTGATTCCAAAGGGTAATTCAAAAGGGTGATTCTAATGGGTAATTCTAAAGGGTAATTATAAAGGCTAATTCTAAGGGGCGATTCTAAAAGGTGATTCCAAAGGGTAATTCTAATGGGTAATTCTAAAGGGTAATTCTAATGGGTAATTCTAAAGGGTGATTCTGAAGGGTATTTACAAAGGGTAATTCTAAAGGGTAATTCTGAAGGGTATTTCCAAAGGGTAATTCTAAAGGGTAATTCTAAAGGGTAATTCTAAAGGGTATTTCTGAAGGGCAATTCTGAAGGGTAATTTTAAAGGGTAATTCTGAAGGGTGATTCTAAAGGGTAATTCTGAAGGGTAATTCTGTAGGGTGATTCCAAAGGGTAATTCTGAAGGGTAATTCTAAAGGGTATTTCTAAAGGGTAATTCCAAAGGGTGATTCTAAAGGGAAATTGGAAAGGGTAATTCTAAATGGTGTTTCTAAAGGGTAATTCTAAAGGGTAATTCGAAAGGGTAATTCTAAAGGTTAATTCTAAAGGGTAATTCTAAAGGGTGTTTCTAGAGGGTAATTTTAAAGGGTGTTTCTAAAGGGTAATTCTAAAGGGTAGTTCTAAAGGGTGTTTCTAAACGGTAATTCTAAAGGGTCTTTCTAAAGGGTAGTTCTAAAGGTTGTTTTTAAAGGGTAATTCTAAAGGGTAATTCTAAAGAGTAATTCGAAAGGGTAATTCGAAAGGGTGTTTCTAAACGGTAATTCCAAAGGGTAATTCTAAAGGGCAATTCTAAAGGGTAATTCTAAAGGGTAATTCTGAAGGGTAATTCTAAAGTGTGTTTCTCAAGGGTAATTCTAAAGGGTAATTCTAAAGGGTAATTCCAATGGGTAATTCTAAAGGGTAATTCTAAAGGGTGTTTGTGAAGTGTATTTCTTAAGTGTGTTTCTCAAGGGTAATTCTAAAGGGTAATTCTAAAGGGTAATTCCAATGGGTAATTCTAAAGGGTAATTCTAAAGGGTGTTTCTGAAGGGTATTTCTAAAGGGTGTTTCGAAACGGTAATTCTAAAGGGTAATTCTCAAGGGTGTTTCTAAAGGGTAATTCTAAAGGGTGTTTCTAGAAGGGTCATTCTAAATCTAAAGGGTTCTAAATGGTAATTCTGATGGGTTTCATTCATTTCTTGGCTTTGCCTATTTCATATTTAAAATGCCACACTGAACCACTTCTTTCAGACACGGTTGTGATTTTTTGAAAGGGGTGGGTCCAGAAATCAAGGGAATAAGTAGTGAAGTGCGAAGCCATAAAGTCTGCAGTTTGGGGTCTGTGGGAGCTTTGGGAGTTTAGATACTCTCTGGTGCTCTCTGAGCATTCACTAACCACATTGGTTACATCTGCGGTGCGGTACGGCACAAAATAAGTGGCACAGCACAAAATCAATTGCGATTTCCAAATATGGGCTCACCCAATCAGTGAACTTTCCGGCCCTGATTTCTCCCAATGGGGCGTCCTCCTTTCTTGACTTGGTAATGAGGAATTTTCCTGCAAATGTGATCCATGAATCTTCTGTTCCCAATAGTTTCATCTTATCATGTGCTTGTGAGAGTCAATATCTCTCTGGGTATTGTCAGAGTATGGTATAGTCTGGCAGTTCACTCAAACTGACTGGCAGGTACGACAAGCGCCCTCTCATGTCAAGATGGGTCCTTCATTTACACCTCTCACGATATCAATACTGCCTGGGAATCCTTCCACACAAGCTTCCTTTCCATTTTGTACAGAGTTATACTATCTTGTCTGCTGCACAGATGGAATCTGTGGTGAGGGAGTTGCCTTCAAACATCAAGCCTCTCCTCTTCCCAGAAGGCAAATCCGACGAAATGCAACCTCAGATCATTCCACAAAGCCTGAAACAAGTGTGTGTCCACTCTCAAGAGAGCCAGAAATCAACATCTGGCCAATTTCAAGAATGAACTCTCAAACTTGTCTCCTTCCTCTAAAACCTGGTGGCACCTTGTTTAGTCTTTCTCTGGTGTATGCCCCCCCCCCCGACCCCCTTCATCCTCTCCCTCACTTATATGGCACAACAGCCGACTCTGCTCATGACAACGCCAAATGCCTCAATTCTGTGTTTGCTTCCAAATCTTGCATCCCCACCCCTTGCTCTTGGTACCCACCCTTCCCTGTCGTTTCCACTGCTCCTGGTCCTTGTGTCATCTGCACCTGAGAAGGTGAAGAGGTTTCTTGCAACCTGTGACTGATTCTGCAACTGGGCCGGACGGCTCTCAATGTAATCCTTTCATCTCCTCTGCCTGTCAAGGCTGGAGTCCCCCAAGACAGTCTTCTGGGCCCAGGCCTATTCCTGACTGTGATGGATCCGTCACTTCCGCCTTTGTTGTTATTCTATACTTGTAGAATATTTTTAGTTTCAGGTAATATTGTTGTTAAGATTTTTGTGTGAAATGGAGATGACTTCAGCAAAAGGTAAAAATAAATGTTTGTGAAGGAAAAAGGAAAATGCCGCAAAGAAACCGGAGGAAGAGAGATCGAGATGGGCAGAGAGAGGGGGAGACAGCTGTGAGTCACATCGAGGCTGCGAGTGGACTTTTTTGATATTGGTTGCGAATGAGTTGAGGCTTCCCGTGGGGCGGGGATTGCCTGCGACATCGTCCTATATTGCAATTGCAATTAAACCTGCGTCTCATGTTTCATCACCAAGTGTGAGTTATTGTTGGAGAGAAATCAAGCGCCTCCATTGCAGGCCTACACGCCATTTTGTCCTTGAAAGAGAATAGGCTATCCGCTTGGTGCAACTTGTTTTGTCATTGGGATTTCCATATCGACTTCATCGTGTTGATTGCCGTTGGTTTCCATATCGGCTCAATTCCCATGTCAACCTCTCACCTCGTAACTCCTCATCCACAGTCGCGCCAATACCTGCCGATTGCTTTGCCATTCTCAATCAGCGTGGGGAACCATGCACGGACTTTGGGGAATGTTACCTTTCACTCACATTTGGCATTTTGTGAGTTTATTGCTTTGAGAGCATTGGGGAATGATGGTACCATCATATGTATTGTTCATTTGATGCAAGTGATATTTTCATTGTACTTTCTTTGAGAGTGTTATTACTGTGTATGTGAGAGTTCTTTATACAATTACTTGTTTTGTTCTACAAATGCATTGGTGTGGTTTTACCATGGTTTATTAGAACACTCAAAATAACAAATCGTTCTGCTGCGTTCCTGCTCGAGACTCTGAGGTGCACTGCAACCGGGGTTTGGGGAGGAACACGTAACACTGACCTTCATAAATTATCTATCTGACTCTCTGGAAAATTCTCTTTTGCCATTTGTTGATCACTCCCCCTTCTGCCATGACGTCCCTCATCCTTCAGACAAGTAGACTGCAGCCTCTTCCCTCTCTTCAGACCTTGAAAAAAAAAATGGTTGCAAGATGGTCAAATACTTGTTTCGGCGCCTGTGAAGCAAGCAAATACTTGTTTCGGCACCGGTGTCTGCATTTTGGCGCATGAGTCTGTTTCGGCGCATGCGTCTGTTTCGTCTCCTGTGTCTGTATTTCGTTGCCTGTGTCTGTATTTCGTCGCCTGTGTATGTATTTTGGCGCATGAGTCTGTTTCGTCGCTTGTGTCTGTTTCGTCACCTGTGTCTGTTTCGGCATCTGTGTCTGTTTCGGCACCTGTGTGTGAATTTCGTTGCCTGTGTCTGTTTCGACGTCTGTGTCTGCTTCGTCCCCCTTGTCTGTATTTCATCGCCTGTGTCTGTGTTTCGTCGCCTGTGTCTGTATTCCATCGCCTGTGTCTGTATTCCATTGCCTGTGTCTGTATTCCATCGCCTGTGTCTGTATACCGTTGCCTGTGTCTGTATTTTGTCACCTGTGTCTGTATTTTGTCGCATGTGTCTGTATTTCGTCACCCGTGTCTGTATTTTGTCGCCTGTGCCTGTATTTCGTCGCCTGTGTTTGTATTTCGTCATCTGTGTCTGTTTCTTGTCATCTGTGTCTGTTTCTTGTCAACTGTGTCTGTATTTTGTGCCTGTGTCTGTTTTGTCGCATGTGTCTGTTTTTGTGCCTGTGTCTGTATTTTGTCGCCTGTGTCACTTTCGTCACCTTTGTCTGTTTCAGCACCTGTGTCTGTTTCGGCGCCTGTGTCTGTGTCGGCGCCTGTGTCTGTTTCGGCGTCTGTGTCTGTTTTGGCACCTGTGTCTGTTTCGGCGCCTGTGTTTCATCGCTTGTGTCTGTTTCGACGCCTGTGTCTGTATTTCGTCGCCTGTGTCCATTTCGGAGCCTGTGTCCATTTCAGCGCCTTTGTCCGTTTCGGCGCCTGTTTCCGTTTCTGTGCCTGTGTCCGTTTCTTGGCCTGTGTCCGTTTCTTTGCCTGTGTCCGTTTCTTTGCCTGTGTCTGTTTCGATGCCTGTGTCCGTTTCGATGCCTGTGTCTGTTTCGATGCCTGTGTCTGTTTCGATGCCTGTGTCTGTTTTGACACCTGTGTCTGTTTCGACGCCTGTGTCTGTTTCGACATCTGTGTCCGTTTCGGAGCCTGTGTCCGTTTCGACGATTGTGAACCCACCGTTATTCGATGTCAGTGCAGGGGCGGATCCAGGGGGGGGGGTGCAGGGGGTGTGCACCCCCCTTCGATCCAGGATGAAGGTGCAGGGGGTGTGCACCGCCACCCCCCCCTCCCCTCTGGATCTTTGATAAATTATAAGCTCTGAATATCCTATTACGGATTCGGCCCTCCTTATGGTTGTTGTTATCATTGTTGGTTCTAGATATTATGCTTATTGTGACTTAAGGGAATGGGTAGTGGTGGATAAAAGATTTAAAAGCGCTCCTGGTAAAATGTGGCCAAAAATCCGGATCGTGACCGGAGGAGGTGGAGCAAAAAGAAGAGGCGGGAGGGCAACGAAAAGAGATTTGGTTGTTGAAGCTCCGGCCCGAGCGTTCGACGCACAGTGCGAGTGAACTTTGCGTCCTTGAAGGGAAGTTCAGGCGATAAGAAATATCGCCGGAGTGCGTGGAGCCTGTGTCGTCGGGTATTCTCATTGAGGTTCCGGAGGATCCGGGCCTCAAAGCCCGGGTTGGAGTGAAAGCCGTCCGCCATCTTCGCCACGCGAGCAACCAGCAGGGAACAGGTTTTTGTCGTGTCGGCTAGGCATTATTCCCCGGTGGTTTGCCGGGGACGGCTGTGCCAGAATGGGGCACGTGAGAATTATACGGAGGCTCGCGGATTGAATCACAATGTGCACATTGGAGCGCGTCTTTGTGAGGTTCCTTTCCACCACTGTGTTGCTGGGTGCTGAGCATGTGACCTCGGGGTCGTCTCGCTCGCCTACGCCTCAATTGACCATCGGGCCTTGGCTCCCCGATCGCGGGAGCGCACAGAGACATTGGGACTTCGCCTTGGAGGGGTGCAGAGACATTGGGGGAGGTGCCGTGAGTGTGGGGTTAAGGGGCTTGACAAGGATATCATCATAAGATTTGAAAGTAGGGGTGATTGCCCCCATTGTTGTATGGCTCGTTGTGTGTGATTACTGATTTATAATATATTATTGTTTGTTTATAACCTGGTGTGGTTGCATTATTGATTTGACTGTTTCATTTGCTGGTTCCATTGAGGGTTTCATTATTTGCTGGATTTCAACCAAGGATAACACATCTTTCTGCCGGGGACCCTCTCGGGGTTCGGAGGTCCACCGAGACCAGAGGTAAGGGGGGGACCCTGTAACAGAAATTGGGGGCTCGTCCAATTGATATTCGTGGGCTCGCAATTGGGTCTGCGTCCGGGATATAAAAATTCCTAAATTTAGTCCGAGAAAGAATTCCCTAACATTCCCAGAATTCTCAAATTTGGAACTTTTTCCAACATTCCCAAATTTTTTCCAAAAACAAGCAACAACAACAACAAAAAACAAAGTAATTTTTTTTGTTTGTAAAAAAAAAAATTATTGTGTGAAGGTTAACAGGTGTTACAAGTAGTCACTATGAAGTTTGATGCAGAGAAGTTTACAGTGACCCCTAGTGAAGCACAGTTCAGAGCGTTAGTAAAATCGGACCTCTGGAAATTGGCCAAACATTTTAGCTTGGAGGTCCGAACTAATATGAAGAAGGCAGAGTTGCAGACAGTGGTGATACAATCTATGGTGGGATTAGAAGCATGGGAAGAGGTAGCCTGGGATTGGTTACCAGAAGAGCAAGAAAATGTGGAGCTCCGGAGACTGGAGATGCAATTACAGAGCCAGGAAAGGGAAAAAGCACAGGAAAGAGAACTCCAGGAAAGGATAGAAGAGAAAAAAACAGAGGAAAGGAGAGTGGAAAGAGACCTCCAGGAAAGGTTCAAAGTACAGGAAAGAGAACTCCAGGAAAGGTAAGAAGACAAAAAAACAGAGGAAAGGAGAGTGGAAAGAGAACTCCAAGAAAGGTTAAAAGTACAGGAAAGAGAACTCCGGGAAAAGTTAGAAGAGAAAAAAACAGAGGAAAAGAGAGTGGAAAGAGAACTCCAGGAAAGGTTAGAAGACAAAAAAGCAGAGGAAAGGAGAGCTGCAAGAGAACTCGAAGCAGAGGAGAGAAGAGCCGAAAGGGAGTTAAAGGACTGTGAATTGGCGCGTCAGCAGGAAATTAAAGTCAAGGAGCTGGAGTTAATGAGAGAACGGGGAGAGGTACCATCCCTGCTGACTGGTTCGACACCTAGTCAGAACACCTGGGATGTTGGAAGACATGTGAGGCTGGTTCCACCCTTCAATGAAAAGGAGGTAGCCAAGTTTTTTCCACACTTTGAGAAAGTGGCTCGACAGTTAAACTGGCCTGAGGAGTACTGGTCCATACTAGTGCAAAGTGTTCTGGTGGGTAAAGCTCAAGAGATTTATTCGGCTTTACCGATTGACCAATGTGCAGACTACGAGGTATTGAAGAAACACATTCTCAAAGCCTATGAATTGGTCCCGGAAGTTTACCGGCAAAAATTCCGGAATGCCAGGAGGAGGGAGAGTGAGACCCATGTGGAATTTGCCAGAGTGAAGGAAACCATGTTTGATAGGTGGTGTGATTCAAAAGGAGTTGGGAAAAACTTCGAACTATTGTGACAATTGATCCTGGTGGAGGAATTCCAACAGTGTGTCCACGTGGACATTAAAGTTCATCTGGAGGAAAGGAAAGTACCAAAGCTGTATGAGGCAGCCACCATGGCAGATGACTATGCCTTAACACACAGGATGGGGTTCCACAAACCGAACTTCTCGCCCAGACCTAACCAGGGGAGCTATGGTACATCAGGGGCGGAGAATGAAAATCCATGGGGGCGGCCTCGGGATGAAAATGAGGTCCACTTTGACACCACGACTTCTAGAAATCAGAAGACTGCGGTTCCAAGACAGACCTATCGTCCGGGGGACTCGAGGCAGACGGCCGCCCCCATGCCTTGGCAGACCAGGAGGTTCTCCTCCGGGCCTACTTGCACTGGGATGTTGGAATTTGCCATAAACCAATTTGCCATAATGAAGAAGGAATTTGCACCATAATGGAATTTGCACCAATTTGCCATAAACCTGGACACTGGATGTCCAACTGTTATGCTCGGGGAAAGGAAAATCAGGAGCGGAGTTCGACTAGTATGACTCCAAATGCGATGGCCATTGTGAGAAATCGCCCTCAAAAGGGTTGCCAACCATTTATTTCCGAGGGGTTTGTGTCACTGGATGGAGCCTCGACTAACCGGAGACCGGTTAGGATATTGAGGGACACAGGAGCATATAAATCTTTAATGCTTGAAGGCATCTTGCCATGGTCCGAGGAGACGGCAACTGGGGATAGTGTTCGTTTACAGGGGATTGGTGGCTGTGTTAGTGCTCCACTTCATGTCATCCATTTGGAGTCCGATTTGGTGTCAGGACCGGTCACCGGCGGTTTACAAGCCACGCTTCCTGTAGAGGGAGTATCGGTTGTTATCGGGAATGATTTGGCCGGTGGTCAAGTTTATGGTAACCCGATGGTTGTTAAAAAGCCCAGAAGGGAAAATAACACCACACCAGTTAGGGATGGCGACAAGTTTAGCAAGTTATTTGTAGGTGGACTGACCTTCAAAACACAGGAAGATGTTTTGCAGTCTGCCTTCAGCAACTATGGACCGCTTTTGGAAGTGCTGCTGATAAAAGACAGGGAGACACGAAAGTCAAGAGGGTTTGGCTTTGTCACGTTTGAAAACTCAAAGGATGCCAGAGAGGCAGAAAAGGATCTGAATAGCAAGGAGTTGGAGGGTCGGACCATCACAGTAGGGAAGGCATTTCCTAGGGGTCGAGGGGGCTACAGAGGAGGACCACGGAGTAGTAGTGGTGGTGGCCGCAAGCGATATTATTATGGAGGCTTCAAGAGTTATGACAGCTCCCGAAGGAAGGATTATCAGAGCAGTGGCCGAGAAGGAGACCGCCAGTCAGGTGACTACTGTGACAAGTGGTCCCACCGTAATTATTAGGAGTCCGGAAAAGTTGAAGCACTGAATGCTGCGGAGCCGCCGAGCCAAGATTCCTACATGGACTAACCGTGAACGCCACGTTCCTAAAGGCGTCCAGGTAGTGAACTTCCCTGCACGGACTAACCGTGAACTCCACGTTCCTAAAGGCGTCCATGTAGTGAACTGTCCTCCCCGGACTAACCGTGAACTCCACGTTCCTAAAGGCGTCCATGTCGTGAATACTTCCAGGCCTCACCACCCAACCACCATGGAACCTGGCTTTCAGCTCGGCCTCCCGGGGAAAGTGCTATAGATTTGCTGGCCTTTGGGTTTTTGATCACAACCCCTTAACCTTCATTCAAGAGAAACTAGAAGTAAAAATCAGAGGGGCAGGGACAATGTCGTTGTTGACGCTTGGTCCAGAGGGAATTAACTTTGGAAAGCTCTGGGGGTTGTGTAAAATTTTGTTGTTTTATTTTTGGGGAAACATTGATTACTTGTGTTGGTTTCAAGAATTTGCCAACAAAGCAAGTTTTCGCGGTGTTCAACCTTTCTTTCTTGAGGAGGGGAAGTGTTACGGATTCGGCCCTCGTTATGGTTGTTGTTATCATTGTTGGTTCTAGATATTATGCTTATTATGACTTAAGGGAAAGGGTTGTGGTGGTTAAAAGATTTAAAGGCGCTCCTGGTAAAATGTGGCCGGAAATCCGGATCGTGACCGGAGGAGGTGGAGCGAAAAGAAGAGGCGGAAGGACATCGAAAAGAGACGTGGTTGTTGAAGCTCCGGCCAGAGCGTTCGACGTACAGTGCGAGTGAACTTTGCGTCCGTGAAGGGAAGTTTGGGCGATAAGAAATATCGCCGGAGTGCATGGAGCCTGTGTCGTTGGGTATTCTCATTGAGGTTCCGGAGGATCCTGGCCTCAAAGCCCGGGTTGGAGTGAAAGCCGTCCGCCATCTTCGCCACGCGAGCAACCTGCAGGGAACAGGTTTTTGTCGTGTCGGCTGGGCATTATTCCCCGGTGGTTTGCCGGGGACGGCTGTGCCAGAAAGGGGCACGTGAGAATTATACGGAGGCTCGCGGATTGAACTGCAACGTGCACGTCTGAGCGCGTCTTTGTGAGGTTCCTTTCCACCGCTGTGATGCTGGGTGCTGAGCACGTGACCTCGGGGTCGTCTCGCTCAACTACGCCTCAATTGACCATCGGGCCTTGACTCCCCGATCGCGGGAGCGCACAGAGACATTGGGACTTCGCCTTGGAGGGGTGCAGAGACATTGGGGGAGTTGCCGTGAGTGTGGGGTTAAGGGGCTGGACAAGGATATCATCGTAAGATTTGAAAGTAGGGGTGACTGCCCCCATTGTTGTATGGCTCTTTGTGTGTGATTTATAATATATTGTGGTGCTGTGCACACACGACTCGATTGCCAGAGAGGTAGGCCACAACGCGTGGATACAAACAAAAGACTTTATTCAAAGCTCGCATCTCAGCACTGGGCGGGCTCGAGCTTAGAGCCCGCATATATGTCCCGAGGCCACGCCTTGCCCCCGGGCGTGGCCGGTCGGCCGAAAGGCGGGGCATGCGTTCCCGTTCCCCGCCTGGACGCTCGCGCCACCCACTGGTGCGCGGAATTATTGCTCGTTGTGTCCGCCACAATATTATTGTTTGTTTATAACCTGGTGTGGTTGCATTATTGATTTGACTGTTTCATTTGCTGGTTCCATTGAGGGTTTCATTATTTGCTGGATTTCAACCAAGGATAACACATCTTTCTGCCGGGGACCCTCTCGGGGTTCGGAGGTCCACCGAGACCAGAGGTAAGGGGGGGGACCCCGTAACAATCCTGGAACAGCCCTTGTGTCCAGATTATTTTGAACAAGGAACGTTTCAGGCGGCTTAGCAACACTCAGAGGTTTTAAATCACTTTTGCTTTATTATAAAACACTCCAAGTGCGACGGTAAAAAACCATGCTTTCATCACATAAATGCACCGTCCAAAGCGAAATAATCAGCAGCAGCCACTCCAGCAGATATGACGCAAAGATAACACCGTGGCGATGACGCAACACATGGGTGGAGCATGAATTGAATATGTGATGAGGAAAACATGGGTGGAGCATGATATGCATGATGCAAACAAGGGCGGAGCATTACATTAAAAGTCGTTTACAGCGGAGCACAATTATAATGGTTGCAGTACAGTTTGCGCAGAATTCAAATTTCTCTTCATGTTTGTGTCAATTATTTGTGTCTGGACAGGATCGATACTCATGTGCTATGTCGACGAGTTCATTAAATCGCTCGACGTGGGGTACGTTCACAATAGTACAATCCTATTTTCAAGTTCAACACCCCTCGCCGAGCACGTTAGTGGACTCGTCCATCCAATAATGTATTGCTGAGCACCGAGGAAACTGGTCAATGCGGTCTACAGAGGTATCATATCGACAAACATCGGATCACTTACTTTGTCTTAGACAAAACGAGTGAGTGTCATGGAAGACCCAAAAAAGAGGGAGATTACGGACTTCTTTTCGTCCATCACTGCGACGGACCATACTATAACAACAGATGAGGCTCAACACCCACTGGGTAGGCCTGCAGCAGCACCAGCAACTGAGGCCCAACCAGAGGTACGAGAACGCCGTAATGAAGCAACCACGTCTTCCGATCCCCTTGGCAATACAAACACTGTTGAAGTGAGTGATGCAACAAACGACAAATCAGTGCCTGTGTTGGAAGGCGTACAGGCCGCGCCAGTTTATGATGTCGGTGATATTGTGGCCGATAATGTTCGTATCGAGTCGCTTCCGGGTGACGAGAAAATCAAGTACTTAAACGAGCATCACTGCCCACAACATTTTGATTCCCTGTGTGTTCAACGGATCAACCGTAAGGGACAAAATGGTTCATATGTAATGTGCTGAATTTTCGAGGAGAGTGGCTCGATCGTTACAAATGGTTGGCTTACAGTTCTGTACTTGGAGGTGGGATGTGTAAGTTCTGTGTTATGTTCCCTCCAAAAAATGATCAAATTAAGTTAGGGGTGCCAGTCCGATCGCCCTTAACCAACTTACAGAAAGCAACTGGTACAGACGGTGCACTGGCGACACACGATTAACTGAACTACCGTAAACAAGCTGTGCTTGCTGCTCATGATTTGATGGAAAGTGTCCGAAATCCAACCCACAGAATATCATATTTGAGTTCCGCACAGGACAAATTAAACGATGACAAAAACCTACACATCCTCCGACAAATTGTTGGTGTGGTGCTGCAGAACATAGCACTCAGGGGACATCGAGACGACAATTCACTGAAATGTGATGACATCTCAAACAAAGGAAATTTCCTCGCCATTTTGAGTCACATTGCCGAAAACGATGAGATCTTACGGGAGCATCTGCTGAGTGACAACAAGAATGCTCGCTGTACCTCTAAGACCATCCAGAACGAAGTGATAGAGATCATTGGTGGCCACATTAGAGACGGACTGACCAAGTGTTTGAAGGAGGGAGGATTTTTCACCATCATAGGCGATGAGGTAACGGAGCTTCATTCCAACCATGAAATTCTCAGTATTTCACTCTTCGACACCCTGGCCTCACAACCTTCAGTTAAAGAAGTATTCTTTGATTTCGTAGAGCTAGAGAGAACTACTGGGGAAGCAATAGGAAAGGCCATCATAGATTGTTTATTCAGAAGAGGTGTGGACATCAGTAAGGCAAGAGGGCAAAGCTATGACGGTGCATCATCAATGGCGTCATCCAGAATCGGAACTCAAGCGCAGATTCAAGCTGTCCAGCCTTTGGCGCTCTACACTCACTGCAACAGTCATGTGCTACATTTGTCTATCGCAGCAGCGTGTAGACTACCCATGGTTCGCAATATGATTGATACCATTCATGAGGTTTATAAAATTTTCAAGAACTCACCAAAGAGACAACGGTACCTTGAAAAGACCTTATCTGAGCAAGAAGACGAAACCACAGCAAAAAACCTGAAAGGTCTGTGCAAGATGAGGTGGGTGGAGACACACTCTTGTTATGAGACAGTCGAAGAGTTATATCCATTTGTCTGTATTTGTTTGGACAGGATTGTAAATCCCGACGGTGATGAGAATTCCTGGGGGTGGGACAGTGATATCCACGTGTCTGCACAGAGAATTCTGAGCTCACTGATGTCTTTTCAGTTTGTTGTTGTATTCATTACAGTGAAGAACAGCCGACATACTTTAAAAGGCCTTGCCCACAAGCTGCAACGCAACGACATGGATGTGCTGGAGGCAAACTCCATGATTAACGACAAGAAGGACGTGCTCACTCAACTATGGTCAAATGCTGAAACTGAATTCTCTCTGTGGTTCGATCACGCCAAGGCCATGATAGAATCTGTAAGAGGTGACGTCACAATGCCGAGAGTTGTAAAAGGACAAATCCATCGTCCGAACACTGCCGCCAATACTCCCTTGCTCTTCTACCTCAGAAACATGTACATTCCATTTCTCGACCATCTCAGCCAGGAAATGGACACCCGAATCTGTGCTGAAAATCAGGAAGGTGGTGATCTGTTTCTGCTGATGCCATCTGCAATAATCGCGGATACCTGCGACATTCCAGCCCGACATCAGAAGCTGTTGCGTTGGAAAAACGACATGGAACATCCAGCAGGACTGATTTATGAGCTTAGAGACTGGCAGATGTTTTGGAGAAGGAAGCCCAACAAGAAGCTTCCAAGCACATTCATAGATTGTTTCTGTGCAGTAGATGGAGACGAATTTCCATCCATCAAAGTCCTACTCCATATTGGATGCACCCTCCCTGTAGGTTCCTGTGAGGCCGAACGCTCATTTTCTTGCCTGCGTCGTCTGAAGACCTACCTAAGATATTCCATGGGAGAAAGTCGGATGGCATCTCTGGCCCTCATGAACATTGAACATGCACCATGACTTCACCATATCCCGACATGATGTGTGTGACATTTTCATTCGGAAACACAAGCGCCGTCTATTCCAAAATAGCATAATTTACGATTAATAAAATAATTCACATTCCGCTGTCCTATCTGATCTCTTTTGTGGGGAGAACCCCCTGCCTTGAGCTTCACAACCTCGGCGCATGGTGGTGCCGGGCTTTGACCAGCATACAGTCTGTCATCGCCATCATTTCACACTATGGGAGTGCACAGGTCTTTTATAACTACTCGTGAGCCCGTTGGTCCAAATGGACCAAATTTTCATCGGCTTTCATGGCCTTGCAGCATACCTGCCTGCTATAGTACTTGAGTTGGAATAAATGCTTTGTAAAATATTGTCATTGTTTTTGTTATTTATTTTGTAATGAGAATGGCATGCCATGGAAGGACCTATTAAGCTGTTATATACACCTTCACATGGCGTGCGTTTAGAAACATGGGAATTCTTCTGGATTCTTTGTAGTTAATTAGCTTAAATAACTCAGGAGATCATAACAATCATTTCGCGAGAACTACACAAATCAGAAATTCCATATCAGAAAGCTCCAGCAGAACTACACAAAAAACATGCTGCACGCATGCACACACACACACACACACACACACACACACACACACACACACACACACACACACCGACAAAATTCTTCAACTTATAGCAGAAGGAACAGCTGGGCAAGTCGTTTCAGCAGGTTCTCTATCTGACCATTAGTCATCGCGAATCTGCTGAACTGTTGCACCAGGGAAGAACTGGTCCAACAGTTCAGCAGAACTGGTCCAACAGGTCCAAATATTCCTACGCAAGGAACTGCAGAAACTTCCAAGGACGCACGAAATGCCGTTTCTGACGATCAATTTATAAAAATTTCCTGGGAAAACCCAGACCCCCCTTTATCACCCCCCCCCCCTCCACCCCCGTCTTGAAATTCCTGGATCCGCCCCTCAATAGGATCGATTTATTTGAATACTAGAATATAAGACCCGTCGCTTCGCTGCCGGGAGAAACAGTCCCCAGGATTAATGACAATACTTCAGGTAATGGCCCTTTGATATTTACGAGGTTTGAATGCATCTCCTGCTTTTGGAATTCTGCAGCACCCTTGTTTGTGGAAAAGAAAAGGGAGGATCCATATCACTTGGAATCTTCATGAGAAATGAGGTGTCAATGATTTGTTAAAGGCGATGGGTGCACACCGTGTGCTGTGCCAGAAAAATGGGGGCGTTGAAAGATTCTGCATAAAGTGTTGCCATGACAGGTTCACCTGGAAAAACATGAGCAGGTCCAGTGGGATAATGCAGTGGGAGAGGCTCGTCATGACATTCAAATTTTCAAATGACGCATCCAGACGAGAAGGAAATGTTATGATAAATGAAAGTTCAATTCAAAGAGCAGCGAGTAACCGTCTCTTGCTCTTAAGAAGAGCTCATGCCTGAAAGGTCCTCACACTCTTACGATGTCTCTCCGAAAAGACCGACTGGAAAACCCTCCCATCCACTTTCTCAACAATCCTCTCCAAGAAATTCTGTCGCTCAAGCTTTTGGGTCTCACTATCTGCCATGATCTTTCTTGGGAAAACCACATTTCCAAGCTGGCCTCCCAAGCCAGTCGCCGACTGGGCATCCTCCGTCGTGCGAAGTCCTTCTTTGGCACACCTGAGCTCCTCACCATATACAAGACTTTCATCCGCAGCTCAATGGAATACTGTTCCCCCCTCTGGGCCGGTGCTCCTGCCTCACACCTAGCTCGGCTTCACGCTGTTGAAACCAAAGCTTTCAGAATCATTGGAATCTCCTGCAATGAAGCTAACTCCGAGGGCCTTTCACTCACTCACCGCAGGCAGGTTGGTGGTCTTTCTGTCTTCTACAGACTCCTCTCCGGCCTTGTTCCCCCAACTCTCTCTGTGCTCTGTCCCCCAAATATTCCTGCAGGTCGCACAAGATCTGCCTGCAACCCTCTTATGGTTAAACTGCCAAAATCAAGGCTCTCTGCTCACCTTCGCTCTTTCATTGCTCTTTTTTCCCGCCTCTGGAACAAACTCCCCCAATCCCTTCAATCCCACTCCTCCCTCCAGGTCTTTAAAACAGCTGTTCACCACCATCTCTTATCTTCCCCCATCCAAAACCTTGATCTTTTCTACCCCCGCTAATTCACCCCAGATACACTTTTTTTGAAATTCCAACTTCTTTCCTGGAAGTCCTTGCAGGGTCCATATGTTTTATACTTCTCCCACCTCCCCCCCAAGCCCTCTCCCTCCCACAGATCTCCCGATGTCCCTGCTCTCAAATGTCGTGTTTGGGTCCTTCCCCCCTCTCTCCCCATCTTGTCTACCGCTCCCCTTATTTTTTGTGTTTTATGTGTCGGTTTGCCTTTTTGTGTGATTGATGTTAGCTCTTTCACGAGCCTCGATCTTGTATACAAAAAAATAAAAAATAAATTAAAAAGGTCACTTCAACTTTCAGCTCAGGGCAGTTAGCATACCTGTCAACATTTAATCGTTAAGATTTCGTTTTCAATATAGTTGACTAGTAAGACTACTGCAGTTTAAAGTGCAACATTTATTAACAACCTGTAAAGTGCATCATCCTAAAAATACAGCAAAAAGATTCAGGAAAGAGAATCCATCAGGATGCCAATGAGAAATAGAAAATGGAACTTGACGCGAATGCCTCAATAGATATGCCTCGGCCCGCGTCAGATGTCAATCCACTGTTACCTTTGATCTCAATTAAAGGTCACATGGAACACTAAAAGGTCACATATGATGGACAGCGCGAGAGAGAAAACAAACCTCAGATGCTTCCAACTTGAATTATGGGCTGCAAAATGATTCCCAAAAGGCACGTGACCTTTGACCCACTGGAGCCAAAATTGCCTCAGTTCATCTTTGTATTACACTCCACACTTGTGCCAAGTTTGATTGAAATATCTTCAGTGGTTCACGAGTTATCACTGTAATAAAGGTGTTCAATCAAAGCACACGTGACAGACATTTGACCTTTTGAACCCAAAATCGAATCGGTTCATCCTTTTGTTGCAGGAAGTACTTGTGCTAAGTTTGGTGGACATCCCTTCACAAGTTATCGAGGAAACAAAATCCAATAACGGACGGATGGACGGACGGACAACCCGAAAACATAATGCCTCCGACATTCGGCTGTGGATGCAGAGGAGGAATATCTCTCTGGCTCCGTGCGAGAACAGGAAACCGTTATTAACAGGAATAGGAATAGTCACTAATACAAAAAAAAAAATAATCAAGAAACAATCCTGAGTTTCCAACTTATTGCTAAATTGATAGCTCAGATGGATGCACATAATATGCACCCATAATATAAACCACGGTGCCAATGAAAAAAAATATGGGATAAAAGGTTTCTCCAAACTTTCCCTATTTCTTGATTATTATGTTTTTGTCTTAGTGACTGTCCCTATTCACCCATAAAACGGGGTGAATAGGGACAGCCTTAAAAATCCTATTTATTCCTATTTAACCCATATATGGGGTTAATGGGGACTATAAGTTGCTTTTAAAAAAACAAGAGAACACTTTCAACCCAAATATCAACAAATCAGTATGGTTATCAATTTTCAGCGAAAAAAGTTTCCGAACTTTTTTTTCAGTTTGTGTCCCTATTCACCTTGCTTGCTGTCCCTATTCCCCCCATTTTTACGGTATTTGCTCTCTTCTCCGGAACTACACACACGATGTCGACGAAACTTGACTACAACCTTCAACACCCGTGATGTACCAAAGTTTGTTCACGGCATTGAAATATCAGGGTCTACGTGGGTCTGCGCAGGGGGGATGGGGGGAGGGGGAGTTTGAGTGATTGTTGGTTCTGGTCCAGGTGAGCTTCAGGATCCGCGGTCCTATTTTTATTACTAGTGGGCCCATTTGTCCACTAGTAATAAAAATGGGTGTCAAAATCTATGTTTTGGGGGTTTGACACCCAAATTTTCATTGGTCTTCATGGCCTTGGAGCATACCTGCCTGCAGTGCTTGAGCATGAGCTTTCCTTTCACCAAACACAGATGTGCTTGGGCCGGGGGGTTGGGGGGGGGGGGTGAGAGAGGGGTTAGAGAGGGTTTTCCATTCGTTATTATTATTGCCAAATTATACTATTGTTACCCTGCGCTCGCGAAGCGAAAAGCAGGGTTAAGGTGGGTTTTCATGGGACACGCGAACGGTTCGCGAAGGATGCGAATGTCGAAAAAATGGCAAAGTCCAACATTCGTATTTTAGGCTCCAAAAGTTCGCCAAACATGCGCGGGGGTTCGGAAGCGTCGTCAATTGTTCGCATCCTGTTTCAAACATTTTTGAAATACCCGCCGAACAAAAAACGACTCCTGCGAACAAGTTGAGTTCATCACATACTGAACCCACTGGCGTCCGTCGTCTGTCGTCGTCGTCCGTTAACTTTTCGACGTTAACACTCCAGCGTCCACAAATATCAACCGATTCTGATCAAACTTGACAAGCAGCATCCTTACCCCAAGGAGCAGGTTTGTATTACATTTCAGCCCGATCCGTTGAAAAATGGCGGACTTAGGCGACCATTTTGTTTTTGGTCATGAAAACGACGTTGACACTCTAGCGTCCACAAATATTAACAGATTTTGATCAAACTTAGAATGTTTAACCCTTACAACACAAGGTAGGTTGCTATTGCATTCCAACCTGATCCGTCACAAAATGGCCGCCATAGGCCGCCATATTGTTTTCAGCTCCGAAACGACGTTAAGACTTTAACGTCCCCAAATATTTATGGATTTTGATCAAACTTGGTGTGTGAGTTCAGTTGAGTTCTGCTTCCCTGGAAGCTCTGGTTTTATTTATCAAACAAAGCGAAAATAAAAGCGTCAAACTTTGACCTTTCTTATTTTTTCACTTTTGATTCGATGTGGAAAATTAATTTCGCGTTTTAACACCTCAGGTTTATGTCTCGACTTTGAAGACGGATATGGGACCGTGATTGGCTGTTGGTTAACCAATCACTGGTGTCCCTTCAGCGTTACCTCCTCTTGGATTGGAGCGCTGAATGGCAGAGCACACGTCATAGTCAACCTGCAATCTGGTTGTACACACAGTCCTGGAGCCGACATTGTCCTTATCCAGGTATTTCAGGAACTGCAATGGACATCGACAAGGAACTTGGCACAGGGGGAGGCCATTCGGCCCATCATGCCAGCGCTGCACCAATCCGCGAAACCATTACCCATACACGAACGCACATTGAACTTTGGCATAGGAGGAGGCCGGTCGGCTCATCATGCTTGCACCGCACCAACCCGAGAAACCGTAAGGCCTGCGATAGTCAAAGTGTGGACCGCGGTCCGTATGCGGTCCGTAATTGCCAGACACTTTTGAATGGACTGAGAGAATGCTTAAAATTTTGTAAAAATAAAACGTAATTTTCAGTGTAATCTGATTACATATCAATCTATATCAAGTTGGCCTTATTAAAATTAGTGTCGTGGAGGCAGAAAAGCAAAAAGGTGGTCAGAATGGCATTTTTAAAAGACAGAAAACACGCAACATTAAATAGCAAAGGAGGTGGCTCAAAAGACACAGAGATGCCAAACATCTCGCATTTTTACGGTGTAGCCCTTAGGGCAATGCAATCTGGACAGCGTTTGTTTGTCGTCCGGGTGTATGTATGTTCCTCACAAACATCCACCAATCAGAGTTGAGGATCTGCTCACATGACAGGGCGACAGCATTTAGTAACAATTACAGTTGCATATGTTACTAAAAGTAATATAATAACCTTCTGCGGAACGCTGGGGTCCCAGAGGGTGTCGTTTCAGAAATTCCTCAATCCGGTTATGATTTTGAAATTGACTCGATACCGACCTGCTTCGAATCCGAAAGTGAACAGATGACGACGGTTCGCTGGTTTGATAATGTCTCAATACAATCGTGATTTAACATTATATTTTGATATATTAATACCATAGTATTTAGTGCGGGAGCCCAGAAACATTTGTTTCACATCTCGAGTACAAAAGGTTTGAGGCCTGGAATATATGCATCTATGATAGGAGACCCCAAAAAGGCAATTCTTAAGTTCTGCAATTCTGCACAGCAACCAGGGGGCGCCACCAAAGACCCCTAAATGTGACTCTTAATTCACAATTTGAGTACATCTTTCAAACTTGTCTTAAAATGTTCTCTATAGGAGTGGAAATCAGAATTCCCAATTCTTAAGTTTTCAATTTGTGTATTAGGTCGCTTAAGAACGAATTAATATTAATGCTAATTAACGCTAATTAGCATTTTTAATTCACAATTTGAGTACATCCATGAAACATATGGCAATGTATTCCTTAGGTCATCCTAAATCAAGATCAGTCATTCTTAAGTATCCATTTCATGTATTAACCCACTTAAGAACGCAAAATGTACTCATTGACCCCGTCCCTGGCAAGGTGAGTGTTAATTCACAATTTCAGTACATCTTTCAAAATGGGTCCCAAACTGTTCAGTAGATCATCGTGAATCAAGAACAGCAATTCTTATGTGTCCATTTCATGCATCAACCCACTTAAGAATGCAGTCAGTATTGTAACGGAATTTGGGTTGTCACTGGCTGCTATCCCCCCTCCACTCCCTGGCTGGCCCTCCCTTATATGCAAGGGAGGGGCTGGAGTGCTGACCTGAGGGCAGGCCCCAAGTAGACACCCACACCAGTGCTGAGCATGCACACACCTGTCTGGCTGGCCGGATCGAGGGTGTTCAGTTTTGGTTAAGGAAGGAGTTTTGGCCTCCCAGCCAATGGGGAGGCTTCTTCCCTAACTTGAGCCAATTACACCCTAAACAGGAAGTGCCTCTCTACAGAAATGACTGTCCTGCAGTGAATAACTGGGACCAATATACAACATTGTTTGGGGAATAATAACCAGTGACTTAAAGGGAAATATTAACACATTATCAATCCAGGTTTGTGACACTATCTTGAGGGACGAACTTTCTGGGACACCCTGTAGAGGGAGTTGTCGGTTTATCATAGGACCTAATCATGGGGAATCTCCTGCTCTTTCCCTCCATAGATTCTCTGAATCGGCTGCAGAATGTCTGATGTTGCCTGCAATGCCTAGATCACTGCTTAGGTAAGTCAACAAATAGGGTTAGGGTTTGGGGTTAGGTGGCAAAACCCCGGCAGAGGTTGTAGAAGGTGACGACTCCTTGGATGGACATAAATGTGGGGCATTGCTATGGTGAACATCACTGGCGGCTTTAACAGGTGGCGTTTGGGATGAGATGGCGGTAAAGTTCTTGTAACAAGAAACATGGTAACCATCCATTTCAGCAGGAGACGTAGGCAATCTCTGAACTACACCACAATAGACAGAGTCCTGGAAATGTTGCTTTTGCCGTCTATTAGCTGCTGCTGTTTCTACTGCTTCCCATTGCGTATCCTTGAAAGGTAGAACGTCTGGACGAGCTTTCTTGTCTGCACTGCGTTGGATGTGAAGAATACATCTGCGTTCCAATGATGAAACAGTAGGCTGGACAGTAGGCTGGACAGTAGGCTGGACAGTAGGCGTAGTATTGGTGGCCGATTCCATGGTTGCATGTTTCAAATCATTGTCTGAAAAATGAAATCACAGCGGGTGGTCAGTGAGCATGGCGAGTCAGTCAGTTTTGGTCAGTGAAATCCAAAAGAAGTTATTTCAAATTTTGAGGCAATAAGTCATTATTTTCTACTCAGCTGTGGTTCGAACCTGAAATCGGTATGCATACAGAACTTTGGATACCCTCATCTGCCTGGACATTTCCTGCGCGCCACCTAGGCCTAGGGCTACATAATTCTGTATCGGCCCCGAATGCTTATTAGGCCTACAGCATAGTATTGTTTGTTGGGTTAGGGTTAGGGTTGGGTTAGGGTTAGGGTTAGGGTTGGGTTAGGGTTAGGGTTAGGGTTACCATGTTTCTTGTTACAAGAACTTTACCGCCATCTCATCCCAAACGCCACCTGTTAAAGCCGCCAGTGATGTTCACCATAGCAATGCCCCACATTTATGTCCATCCAAGGAGTCGTCACCTTCTACAACCTCTGCCGGGGTTTTGCCACCTAACCCCAAACCCTAACCCTATTTGTTGACTTACCTAAGCAGTGATCTAGGCATTGCAGGCAACATCAGACATTCTGCAGCCGATTCAGAGAATCTATGGAGGGAAAGAGCAGGAGATTCCCCATGATTAGGTCCTATGATAAACCGACAACTCCCTCTACAGGGTGTCCCAGAAAGTTCGTCCCTCAAGATAGTGTCACAAACCTGGATTGATAATGTGTTAATATTTCCCTTTAAGTCACTGGTTATTATTCCCCAAACAATGTTGTATATTGGTCCCAGTTATTCACTGCAGGACAGTCATTTCTGTAGAGAGGCACTTCCTGTTTAGGGTGTAATTGGCTCAAGTTAGGGAAGAAGCCTCCCCATTGGCTGGGAGGCCAAAACTCCTTCCTTAACCAAAACTGAACACCCTCGATCCGGCCAGCCAGACAGGTGTGTGCATGCTCAGCACTGGTGTGGGTGTCTACTTGGGGCCTGCCCTCAGGTCAGCACTCCAGCCCCTCCCTTGCATATAAGGGAGGGCCAGCCAGGGAGTGGAGGGGGGATAGCAGCCAGTGACAACCCAAATTCCGTTACAATACTGACTGCATTCTTAAGTGGGTTGATGCATGAAATGGACACATAAGAATTGCTGTTCTTGATTCACGATGATCTACTGAACAGTTTGGGACCCATTTTGAAAGATGTACTCAAATTGTGAATTAACACTCACCTTGCCAGGGACGGGGTCAATGAGTACATTTTGCGTTCTTAAGTGGGTTAATCTATCTATAATTCCAGTAATCTCTGTGTGTTTGTTTGTACGTTTGTACGTTTGTACGTTTGTACGTTTGTACGTTTGTACGTTTGTACGTTTGTACGTTTGTTTGTCTGTGACCGCTGTTTCTCGACAACCACGGGTCCGATATACTTTTAACTTGCCAGGTATATTGCTGGGGACCCGAGGATGTGCCTTTTCAAGGTTTCATATTAATCGGACAATTACTTACCGAGCTATGTCCAAAAAACGATTCAACCAATCAGAGAGCAGCGAACTATCGCGTGTGCCGAACGTGGCGGACACACTCTGCCTCGGATGGCACATTTGAGAGCGTATTCATTTATTTCACGTTTGCAAACTATGTTGGCGCTATGTTGGCGTTAAACTATGTTTTAAAACTAATAAAAACCCCGGGGGGATTGTCACTGTACTCGCACGAGCAGATGGCGGAAGTGCCTGACCGCCAAGTGAAGTCCGAGCAACTCGCGGTCGAAGGTACTGTAACGGCGTTCGGGCGGGCGAAGCTGCCGGCTAAAGAACGCCAGCGGTTGCCAAGCTCCGTTTTAAAACTAATAAAAACCCCGGGGGGATTGTCACTGTACTCGCAAGCCGTTCGCCGTTCGCTTTGGCGTTGCGAATGGACCAAAACATTTCATGCACCAAACCATTTCATGTAAAGCGTTCGCCGTTCGCTTTGGCGTTGCGAATGGACCAAAACATTTCATGAACCAAACCATTTCATGTAAATAGAGGGGGGGATATAATTTTAGATATAGATATAGTACGGGCATGCCCTAGTACATGAAATGGATACTTAAGAATGACTGATCTTGATTTAGGATGACCTAAGGAATACATTGCCATATGTTTCATGGATGTACTCAAATTGTGAATTAAAAATGCTAATTAGCGTTAATTAGCATTAATATTAATTCGTTCTTAAGCGACCTAATACACAAATTGAAAACTTAAGAATTGGGAATTCTGATTTCCACTCCTATAGAGAACATTTTAAGACAAGTTTGAAAGATGTACTCAAATTGTGAATTAAGAGTCACATTTAGGGGTCTTTGGTGGCGCCCCCTGGTTGCTGTGCAGAATTGCAGAACTTAAGAATTGCCTTTTTGGGGTCTCCTATCATAGATGCATATATTCCAGGCCTCAAACCTTTTGTACTCGAGATGTGAAACAAATGTTTCTGGGCTCCCGCACTAATTAATTTGTGATTGAAATGATGAATGATGCTGCTTGGAATTAAAATATAGAGATATTGAGTTTAAAGCCGAATGAGGAAATGACGTAAGAGTTTCCATCCGTGACATTCGTGGATTCCCCATTTCCAGTTTCGCCATTGACTGGATATAGCAACATTCAGACTGGGAACGTTTTTTGTCCAAGTCCTTCACGAACCTGCTGTCAATGCCTGGCGTTCGACTTAAGGTGGCACAGGAAGGTGGCGTTTATTGATTTTTTTTTTTAATATTTACATTATTTCTGCTAACTGGTATCCCCACCCAGGTTATACTATCCTCTTCAACTAAAGTATCAAACAAGCCTGACTACGCCGTTGTTACGCTATCGGTCTTGTTTATTTACCGTAGAGTAAATTGTCCGTTGCATGTAAATGGAATTTCCGCCCGCTAGATTGTCTTCCCATAGACACGCAATGCTCGACCGGTGTGCATCATCTGTGTAGCGACTGCAGCTATCGTTAAAAGTAGCTCCATAAAAAGACACTACAAAACCAAGCATGGAGACTTCAACCGGAAATATCTATTGCTCCTCTTACCGTCAGAGAAAATTGCAGCATTAAAAAAAGGATATATTTGGAGCACAGACCTAGTTTCGATGATGTCAACCGCCCAAGAAACTTCAGCTGAAGTATCACTTCACAGTGTTGGAAATGGCAAAACGCAGGAATCACACTAAAATACACCATTTCATTTGTGTCTGTCCGTCTGTCTGATGATTTTTTGACGCCAATACATTCCGTCGTGACGTATGCAATCTCAACCAAACTTGACAGGATGACCAAGGGTTGCATAATGAAGGTTGTAGCGCATTAATTTACCCCCCTCCCCAACGGGGGTTTTCTCCTCCGAGCGGGTTTTCCCCGCCATTGCCGTCAATGGGTTGCATGTTGAGGTGTATAGCTATATTAAGTTAGCTTTATCGTGGCGTTTTTCCAAAGAAGGTTTATGGTGGCGTTTTTCCAAAGACGCGTTTAACCCTCGGAAGCAGTGATTGCGCCTCAGAGGCCCACAGGGATTTTTTATTGTTGCAAAAACTGTGCTGTACAATTTTTTTTTTGGGGAATGAGCCTCATTTTCACCGACTTTCATGATGTTACACAAAATTGGGTGACATTAAAAAAAATCATTCAGGCTCGTGGGAAAATCTTCATTCTTCACTTATATCCCGAAAATCGGATCTTGCCAAACATTGCCAAACAATGCCAAACAAACATTCAAATCGGATCTCACTTATAACGGAGGCCAAACAGTTCAATCTTGGTTTCATCAGACCACAGAATCTTGTTTCTCACAGTCTGAGAGTCCTTCAGGTGCTTTTTTGCAAACTCCAAGCAGGTTTTCATGTGTCTTTCACCGAGGAGAGGCTACAGTCTCGCCACTCTGCCAAAAAGCCCAGATCGGTGGAGTGTTGCAGTGATGGTTGTCCTTCTGGAAGTTTCTCCCATCTCCACATAGGATCTCTGGAGCTCAGCCAGAGTGACCATCGGGTTCTTGGTCACCTCTCTTTCCAAGGCCCTTCTCCCCCGATTGCTCAGTTTGGCCGGGTGACCAGGTCTAGGAAGAGTCCTGGTTGTCCCAAACTTCTTCCATTTAAGAATTATGGAGGCCACTGTGCTCTTGGGAACCTTCAATGCAGCAGAGATATTTTTTTTGTAGGCTTCCCCAGATCTAGGCATCGACACAATCCTGTCTCTGAGCTCTGCAAGCAGTTCCTTCGACCTCATGGCTTGGTTTTTGCTCTGATATGCATTGCCAGCTGTGAGACCTTATATAGACAGGTGTGTGCCTTTCCAAATCATGTCCAATCAATTGAATTTACCACAGGTGGACTCCAATCAAGGTGTAGAAACATCTCAAAGATGATCAAAAGAAATGGGAGGCACCTGAGCTAAATTTCAAGTGTCATAGCAAAGGGTATGAATACTTATGTCAATGTGATATTTCAGTTTTTTCTTTTTAATAAATTTGCAAAACTTTCTAAAATCCTGTTTTCTTTTTGTTATTATGGGGAATTGAGTGTAGATTGATGAGGGAAAAAATGAATTCAAACGATTTCAGCATAAGGCTGCAACATAACAAAATGGGAAAAAAGTGAAGGGGTCTGAATACTTTCTGAATGCACTGTAAATGGAGTGATTTCCACCATTGCTTCGATCGGGTTCCCCACCTTGAGTTTTGACGAGAGGGAGTGGGGTCCCCCACGGGGTACTTCGGGCTGTACCCTGCCCATATGTAGTTGTAATTGTCATGGTTCCATTTTTGAGGCAATGTTTTTATGGCCGGATGCCCTTCATGGCGCCAACCCTTTTAAGGTGGGTTTTCACGGGACACGCGAACGGTTCGCGAAGGATGTGAATGTCGAAAAAATGGCAAAGTCCAACATTCGTATTTTAGGCTCCAAAAGTTCGCCAAACATGCGCGGGGGTTCGGAAGCGTCGTCAATTGTTCGCAGGAGTCGTTTTTTGTTCGGCGGGTATTTCAAAAATGTTTAGCCCCCCCCCCCCTGTAGATTCAAAGCGAAACCACAATTTGAAACCACATTCTGTAATTGTTCCAGAGGGTCCCTTCCACAAAAATATCACAGCCGACTAAACCTGGAGGGGGAGTTGAACGAATTTCTTTATTTTCACCCATATGAGAAATAGCTCGTGGTTTAAATCATCAAAAAATAAAATGTATATGTTTAATATATAAATTCATTATTTAATTTAACATGGAGTCTGTGTCTGATGTTTGTTTCCTCGCTGGGAGCACCGCTGTGCCGCTGATGCAGTGCCCCCTTGGGATCTTCAACATCCACAAACGAATGTCGGTAAACGGGATATCCAGCTGAACGTCCAGACGAGGGACGACTCACAATTCATACTCCAACTTCCTACGAGATAACACCATGGGCTGTCAAGCCCCAGTTCGAAGCCCGTTCCAGGTACAGGTGAATGAGTTCACCTCTAATAATCTAAACCATTCCCCCACCCAGTAGTAAATGTAAGTTTATCTGCTTTGTTGAAATATCAGGGATAGCGCAAACGCAGTCCCCACTACCACAAATTGCACGGTCGAGTTTCCCACATTTGGGAAAATCGCAAGGGTCAACCCACTCTTGCTCATTTCACTCCCCTTCCATTTTGTCCCACTCCTCTACGATCTCATTAATACATTAAAGTGGTTTGTTTTTTTGGGGGGGAGGGGGGACGGGGGAGGGGGTTCAAGAAAGAAACGTTGCGAAAAGATGGTAGGGAAACTGTTTAATAGAAAATGAGTTAGTTGGGGAACAAGTAGAATCGAGGAAGATTATAAACAACCATATAAATGTTCGATGTGGGCAATATTAGGGCATTGTTATCAATAGGTTGAGGGAACAAACTTTGATGGAGGAGGTAATGGAGTGTGACTTGAAGGTAAAAGTTTGTTACGTTGTTTGTGGACCAAGAGGAGATTGACAGTGGTGATGGTGCAGCGACGGCAGACAGTGGTGGTGGTGCGGCGACGGCAGACAGTGGTGATGCTGCGGCAACGGCAGACAGTGGTGATGGTGCAGTGACAGCAGACAGTGGTAATGGTGCAGCGACGGCAGACAGTGGTGATGGTGCAGCAAGTGCAAGCAGTATTGAGGGTGGAGTGAGTGCAGGCAGTATTGAGGGTGGAGCGACTGCAGGCAGTATTGAGGGTGGAGCGAGTGCAGGCAGTATTGAGGGTGGAGCGGGTGCAGGCAGTATTGAGGGTGGAGCGAGTGCAGGCAGTATTGAGGGTGGAGCGAGTGCAGGCAGTATTGAGGGTGGAGCGACTGCAGGCAGCGGTGATGGCGGAGCGACTGCAGGCAGCGGTGATGGCGGAGCGACTGCAGGCAGCGGTGATGGTGGAGCGACTGCAGGCAGCGTTGATTGTGGAGCGACTGCAGGCAGCGGTGATGGTGGAGCGACTGCAGGCAGTAGTGAGGATGGAGCGACTGCAGGCAGTAGTGAGGATGGAGCGACTGCAGGCAGTAGTGAGGATGGAGCGACTGCAGGAAGTAGTGAGGATGGAGCGACTGCCGGCAGTAGTGAGGATGGAGCGACTGCAGGCAGTGGTGATGGTGGAGCGACTACAGGCAGTGGTGAGGATGGAGCGAGTGCAAAATATACGTTTGCGATTTATTATTAAATGAGTTGCCAGCTGATGAAACAGGTGACTATGCATCCCTATCACAGGAAAATGCACCCGTGGACTGTAAATGTGTTGGAGATGCACCTTGAATCCAGCACAAGATGACTGAATATTCCCATCAATATTTAACCAAGCTTGATTATGTTTGTAATTGAGTTTTTGTTTCCCAATTCATGACATGCTAGTTATCGTCCCCGGTGATCACAAGATCCCAACATCACATTTAATCAAAGAGTATTACTTTGATAAAAGAAGGACCACATTTTGTAGATTTACGAACCACGTTCTAGTGTCCATTTCCCGTTTCAGTTCTTGGGGAATCTCTGGAGCCATCGCCAACATGGGAATATCCATCCGAACGTCTCTTGTATGGTGTGGCACGTTGATCCCAAGCACCCGGCATCACGTGCCCTTTGCTAAAGTTTCGACACCGCAGAAATGGTAGTCTTGGTCCTGAGCGACGTTGCTGAGTTTCCAGAGGAACACTGTGAGCAGGGTGAGGCCTCATTGTCCATCCAGCCACAAGATCTGCCAAACTGTTGTCTCCAAGCACCAGCGGTTGTCGGACACGGCCTTCAGAAAACAGGGTGGCTGACCAATCAAGTCGACCCTCGACGTTTCCAGGACATCCCACAAAAGTATCATTCCTTCGTGACACCCTTGATTGTTTTCCATTCTCCTGGGCCTTGTTGAACCACACGCTCTCACTCTGACCTATTTCACCATGACGCTTCGCACCAGTTCCGGTTGCCCTCCATGATGGTTTTGGACACTTGGCACCGTGGATACCAGATTCTGCTGATCCACCGATGGCTTGACCTTTCATATTGTAAGAGCCTCGCCAAGTCGGAGAATCGTTGGACAACCTGCGGGGAATTGCCGAGTTGATTTGCAGAAGCCGCAGTTCTCGCATGGCGATTACCACCGTATCCAAGGAATCTGAAACATTCCCTTTTGAGGCCATCTTGAGGTGCTTCAACAGGAACAGAATCGAGGCTGGTTGGGGTCAAAGTGCATTTGTTAAGGTAAAATCGTCTTAGGATTTTCAAGTGCATTTTAACACAAAAAACAGTGCACTGACACGAGCTATCATTATGGTTGTTCATAAAAAAAAGATTAACACTGCGTTATAAAATAACTTGTTTATAATGGTGAGCATAAAAACACACTTATTGTAAACACAAAAAAAAACAAAAAAAACACAAAAAACACAAAAAAAAACAAAAAAAAACATAAAAACACTTTGAGACCTGCTAGTGGAAGGTATGTCTCCCATCCTTCTCCTGAAACCCACCTACATGTAGATATAGCAACCGACATCAGCAACTTGTAAGCACATGCACGCACATATTATATACACGCACACGTGAAGGTGGAGACTTTGAGACCGTGGAGGGCTCCATTCCACTTTATCACACGCAGTTTGACATGTACATCCACATACGAACATGGACATCCACACATGAAAAGGCGCATGGACATGTACAACCACCCACAAACATGTACAACCACCCACAAACATGTACAACCACACACAAACATGTACAACCACACACAAACATGTACAACCACACACAAACTGTACAACCACACACAAACATGGACAACCACACACAAACATGGACAACCACACACAAACATGGACAACCACACACAAACATGGACAACCACACACAAACATGTACAACCACACACAAACATGTACAACCACACACAAACATGGACAACCACACACAAGCATGGACAACCACACACAAACATGGACATCCACACATGAAAAGGCACATGGACATGTACAACCACACACAAACATGGACATCCACACACGAGCACGCACATGGACATGTACATGGTTAGGCATGTACATACACACACAGGCATATACCTGCACACACGAACATGCAAATAGACACATATACCCACATATGTACACACAAATGGACATGTACATCCACACGAAAACATGCATGCACACATGACTATGTACATGGATAGACATGTACATGCACACAGGCATATATGCTCACGCGAGCATGTACCTGCACACACGAACATGCAAATAGACACGCACACATATGTACACACAAATGGACATGCAAATCGCCACACGAACACACACTCATGGACATACCAAAACATACATGCAAACATGACGATGTACATGAATAGACATCGACAGACATGTACATGAATTACACGATGAACATGAATAGACATGAATGAACATAATACATGAATAGACATGAAAAAGGACAAATATGTACACACAAACATGGACATGGACATGTACATGTACATGCGCATGCACACAGGGCCATGCAAATTGGCACATGCGCACAACAACAGGATGTTTGAGGGACAAATCAGGGAGACTTGGATAAATAAAATAGATGTGGGGGAGAATGGGGGTCAAAGGAGGCCGCACGTGGTGGTTAATATCACGAAGAGGAGGGCACACGTGGTGGTTAATATCACGAAGAGGAGGCCGCACGTGGTGGTTAATATCACGAAGAGGAGGCCGCACGTGGTGGTTAATATCACGAAGAGGAGGCCGCACGTGGTGGTTAATATCACGAAGAGGAGGCCGCACGTGGTGGTTAATATCACGAAGAGAAGGCCGCACGTGGTGGTTAATATCACGAAGAGGAGCCGCACGTGGTGGTTAATATCACGAAGAGGAGGCCGCACGTGGTGGTTAATATCACGAAGAGGAGGCCGCACGTGGTGGTTAATATCACGAAGAGGAGGCCGCACGTGGTGGTTAATATCACGAAGAGGAGGCCGCACGTGGTGGTTAATATCACGAAGAGGAGGCCGCACGTGGTGGTTAATATCACGAAGAGGAGGCCGCACGTGGTGGTTAATATCACGAAGAGGAGACCGCACGTGGTGGTTAATATCACGAAGAGGAGGCCGCACGTGGTGGTTAATATCACGAAGAGGAGGCCGCACGTGGTGGTTAATATCACGAAGATGAGGCCACACGTGGTGGTTAATATCACGAAGAGGAGGCCACACGTGGTGGTTAATATCACGAAGAGGAGGCCGCACGTGGTGGTTAATATCACGAAGAGGAGGCCGCACGTGGTGGTTAATATCACGAAGAGGAGGCCGCACGTGGTGGTTAATATCACGAAGAGGAGGCCGCACGTGGTGGTTAATATCACGAAGAGGAGGCCGCACGTGGTGGCTAATATCACAAAGAGGAGGCCACACGTGGTGGTTAATATCACGAAGAGGAGGCCGCACGTGGTGGTTAATATCACGAAGAGGAGGCCGCACGTGGTGGCTAATATCACAAAGAGGAGGCCACACGTGGTGGTTAATATCACGAAGAGGAGGCCGCACGTGGTGGTTAATATCACGAAGAGGAGGCCGCACGTGGTGGTTAATATCACGAAGAGGAGGCCGCACGTGGTGGTTAATATCACGAAGAGCAGGCCGCACGTGGTGGTTAATATCACGAAGAGGAGGCCGCACGTGGTGGCTAATATCACAAAGAGGAGGCCACACGTGGTGGTTAATATCACGAAGAGGAGGCCGCACGTGGTGGTTAATATCACGAAGAGGGGGCCGCACGTGGTGGTTAATATCACGAAGAGGAGGCCGCACGTAGTGGTTAATATCACGACGAGGAGGCCGCACGTGGTGGTTAATATCACGAAGAGGAGGCCGCACGTGGTGGTTAATATCATGAAGAGGATGCCGCACGTGGTGGTTAATATCACGAAGAGGAGGCCGCACGTGGTGGTTAATATCATGAAGAGGAGGCCACACGTGGTGGTTAATATCACGAAGAGGAGGCCACACGTGGTGGTTAATATCATGAAGAGGAGGCCACACGTGGTGGTTAATATCACGAAGAGGAGGCCACACGTGGTGGTTAATATCATGAAGAGGAGGCCACACGTGGTGGTTAATATCACGAAGAGGAGGCCGCACGTGGTGGTAAATATTGTTACGGACACGACTTTGATGTTATGGTGGGCCGAGCGGAATGGCCGCCGTGTTCGCACAAGTTACCCGATTACACTCGAACGTTGGCCGAATCGCGCTACGCTAGATCAATGAAGGAAAGGACACAACGGCTGGGTTAAATGACACGACACCAGGGGTACAGTTCTCAAGACCTCCGGAGGAGGTTATAATATGGGTTTGCAGAATGTTTAGATTACACGGACAAGAGGTACAGCACAGAAAGGTGGGCACTTAAACACGGTCTTATCTTAGCCCTGACAGACCACAGATAAACGGGACAAGACTGACTCACACAGGGATTGATGGCAAGGAGGGGCAGGTAGTCGAGGGCTCAAGGTGCACCTTGGCTCAGGGGCAGAATCGACCCGGTCCGGTCCAAAGAGGCGGGAGGTATCCAGCGCTTGGAGGTGGCGACTTCTCTCTCCAAGCTGGGGGCGCATCTTACGTCACCTCCGGTAGGTGGCTGCGTATATCCAGCGGGGAGTGACACGCCCTCGGCTCGTTAGCTCCGCCCCAGATGGAATCGGTCCGCCGCTTCTTATTGGGTGCGGGGGGGGGTTACCGGGCTCCGCCCTTGACGAGGAGCTGACAGTCAGCCCCTGTGTGGTAACCCCGTCGGAGCACATGGTCAATGGCGGCTAACCAAGCCGGAGTGAGGATGCGCACTCCCCGCGCCGCTGTTGTTGTTGTTGGTGTTATTGTTTCATGAGATGATGGGAGGATGCGGAGATGAGATTGTGGGGAGGTATTGGGAGGTCCTAAACTTACTACTGGTGCCATACAATCACATTCTGGTGCAACGAAGAGTCAGAATTAATGGAAACGAGTCCTTAACTGACATAGACTAAGAATAACTAGCAAGATGTCCTATAGTTGTCTACGTGAGATGCGGTGAACCTGGGCACGACATTTAATGGGGGGAAAAAGGGGAAGGTCGGTTCTACAGAGTGTTGTTTACAGACAATGGGACTAGGGAATGGGGGATTGGGGATAGTTGGGGAGTATTGGGGAAATAGGGGAATATTTACAAGCGGATATGGATGGAGGCCAAATCCCATATCCGCAACATTGCACCCTTCTCTACCTCGGGGCGTCCCGACCCGATAAATTTTTACCTACTTTAGTGTGGCACTCAGATGTAGTTCCCTCTACTATTAACTCTACCCTGAGTGCGACAGTTTTACAGATGTTCACAAATGAGTAAATATGTCCCCCTGCGACGTTGCACCCTTCTCCTCACAGAAACACACCCACAGGATAACCGAATCGCGGAAAGAATTCTCAAACTAAACATACAGCCGGTAGGGAGCATTATTTACATAAGACTACACTGATATTTACACTACGATCCAGGACCTGTTTTTGGAGGAACACATGCAGATGTTATGCATAGAGAGAGCACGCATGCCAGCATCGATACACCAACCCACGAGTGCTCTGTGGCCTTACGGCCTTTAATAATGTGCAGAGCACCCCTTCCAAGCACCAAAAGCACCACCCCATACACAGTCAGCACCATCCGGTGCACCAATAAAGTGTTCAACAATCACCGGTGGTGTCGCAGCCGGCCGATGTTCTGCCGCTGGTCTTGCCTTCATGTGGTGCACTTGGCCTTCTTGCTTCTTTAAAAATAAAGAAAGGCACCAACCACGTCCATTTCTGTATTGTGGTGTCAGGGGGCCAACTATTAGTGGTTCACCTGTATGGCATAGGTGCCACGTTGACCCATAGGTCCATCCACGGGTGGTGCTTGCCCGCAAGAGAACTGCGGTCCATGGTGGGCGGCCACAAAAATTGCGGTCCATATGGTGTATCGATCCCGGCAGCAAGCAGCGAAAGTGCAGGCCCACAACTGCGGAGCCAGCACCTCTCTCTCCTCTCTCTCTGCCCCAAAGCCAGATCCTCGGAGGTGGGAGACAAAAGAAGAAGACAAGTGAGTAAGGTGGTAAGGGCGCAAAAGTGCACGCAACATAAGGTAATGCACACTGGGGGCACATGGGAACCAGGTGAGACAGGTACGTTCCTACCGTACGCCCCCCCCCCCCCCCCACCAGGTAACCTACATTGCCCCTCCCTTACCCCTTACTGTATCCACAAAACACAACACTACCCATAAACATCTACTTTACAAATCAACAACCGTCCCTACTGTCTTCCCCGTTCCTCCCATAAACCAAATTCGTCTTCTCTCCCTCCTAACCAATCAAATTTGCCATTTCCAACTCTCATCAAAATTTGCCATCTCCAACTCAACACCATAATTTGCCATCACCAATTCATCATCAGTCCCTCCTAGGGAGGGAGAGATGGAATCACCCCAATGTCTCATCCACGTCGTGATGAGTCTCACAAATCCAACAGCAATTCTCCTTTCCTGCACACAGAACAAAGAAAACACAGGTGTGGAGTCATCATCACCACAGGTAAGTGGCTGCGTATGGTGCGACAGGTTCATCAATCCTAACTATTTCCTAAATGACTTTAACAACTTTACATTACCCGGGGTCTTTCTCCTGCCAAACCATTGGCCCTCTTACACTATGGGTTCTAAAAACCAATTCCCATTGCCCAAACTGTGGTGCTTTTCAATTTGGGGTCTCACTCCCCCGATTCATCTCCCGGTGCCCTCGCACAATTTCTGGGCCGCGACGTGTAGCTCTCCCAGCAGGTCTACCCACCTGCACACCTCCACCACTGCAGTTGCCTCCGAGCTTACCTGCTCCTCGCCCTAACCTATCTAACTGGGGAAGGCCCTCTGGCGCTCTCCCCACTCGGTGCCCTCTCTGGCACTGGGATACCCGGGTCCGTCCTCCGGATCCTCGGGCCCCACTGACACTAACGGCTCCCAGAGCCCACCTGCGGCCTCACCTGGCCGACATCCTCACAGTGGTGGAGTGCCCAACCAACTACACACACTAACAGGCTACACGCCCAGCCATTTCCACAACACTAATGCACCCATCCACAATACCATTCTGCAACCGCACCACAAATGCCAATATCCAACCACAATTTACCTATACCCTCTACCTAACACTTACACTACCCGCCCCGGGTATCCGTGATGGGGGTCCACTCTTCCCCCATTCACACCTTCGCACCATGCACACCACTCCGTACCACTTACTCCAACTCTCTCCACACCACTCATTCTCTGCTCCATATATTCCACACACCTGCACTTGCACACCTGTGCTCTCACACCTGGTGCCACCTGCACCCTTCTCTCCCCAAGCGCATTCGCGCTGATCCACAACACTCACTGCTCCACACACCTGTCCAGTTCTCACACAGCATCATCTCATCTAACTACTCCCCTCTGAAACTTGCGCTTCCCAGTCGTCCCTTTAAACTATTGCGCTCCCTCGTCATTATAATCCACACTAATCTACCTGCGTCCCCACTACAGGTATCAGTCACTAACTAATCTTAACGTTACCTACTGTCATCTTCGCTAGATCCCTATCAATATCCTAACCCACCCGGGCTAGTTTTCACTGCCATACACTCCCTAATCTATAGCTCCTTTGCCCCCACTTTTGTGAGGGATGACAGAGTTGCCATCCCACCACATCGGGCATCTCCCACTACCAATTTTGCACATCAAATTTCAACAAATCAAAAATTTGCCAATCACTACCCATCATCTGCCAATCATTACTGCCAATCCTTTGCCAATCAAATTTTGTTTTTTTTCTTCTAATTTTGGGTCCAAAACACTATCCTCATCACACAGTCTACTCACTAATGCCTCTCGGTGCGCCAATTCCTGTCCAAAGCCCGGCTTCGTAAAGCCAAGCCATGAATGCGGGTTGTTTGGTGCCAGCAGCTGGATACGTCCCGCATTCGGTGCAGGGAAGGAGGTTTACCCGGGCCGAGATCCCACGCACCACCTCGGCGTGGAGCCATCCAATGTCCCGATCTCGACCTGCCGGCACGTCTCAATAGAAAGTGGTCGCCATGACGACCCTTCCTATTGGGCTGCCCGCTCCGCCTAGTGGAGCCCGGACGCGGCCGTTCCACGCGAGGCCCAGCGTGGATCGCGCACGGCGGTTCTTTTGAACCCGCCGTGCTCGGATCCCCGCTGGTTCTCGCAGCACGCGAAGCCCGGCACGCACCGAGGGCCCGCTTCGGCTAAAAGTCGACCTAACCGCTGCTCCGTTTAACGTCGATGCCTCCCCTGCATGCTTATAAGCATACGCTACCCCTTTCGTGCTCATACATCCAGCCGTTTCCATGCTCCTCGTCGTACCTTCTCTAACACACCCAGGTACACTCATTCCACTCCCAGCCTTGGTCACACACCTGACCACCGAACACCTTGGCACACATTCGCCACTCGCACACCTCACCAACACACCTCTTCGCGCCCCCTCCTCGGTCACCTCCTCTGTGACAATCACAGGTGTGCTCTCACTCGCACACCCAACCACGTGCCTCACTACCAATTCCAGCGTGCATTCCCACTCACGCTCTACCATTCCAGGTGTGCATCCTTCCATCCCAGGTGTACATCCTCGCTCACCTGTCACAACTAACTCACGCTCCATGTCACTCTCACTACTTTCACCCTTACTCTTGACAGCGCACTCTTTCCCCATGCACCTGTCCGTCACACACCTTTCTCGCGCACACTCTTGCGCACACTCTCCCGTCACACCCTCTGTAACACTCACCACAGGCGTGCATTCTTCCTTGCCTTTGACAGCGCACTCTTTCCCCATGCACCTGTCCGTCACACACCTTTCTCGCGCACACTCTTGCGCACACTCTCCCGTCACACCCTCTGTAACACTTACCACACCGCGCTTCCATGTGCTCCCTCGCACATGCGCTACGACCGACTCACTCTCGCCAGCACCCTCACTCCTTGGCACGCACTTTTTCCTCACACACCCCAGAGTCGGACTTTCTCGCACACCTCCTTTTTTGCACACCAGACCTGTCGCACACTTCACCAACGGCCTCTCACGAACACCCGGGTCCATCTCGACCCCCAAGCTTCTTAAATCACCTGGCGCATCATACGCACGACCATATTGGTCACCACTTACACCGGGTCCTCTTCCTCTTCGCTTTTCCTCCATCACCTGCGAATCCCTCATCCGGTTAATGAGCACATCATCACGATCCAAACACAGACTTTGGACCAATTCTTTTATCTCCTCTTTTATCTCTTTCTTATCCCCTCTCCGTCGCTTCTTAATTTCGCTCACCCCTTCTTCCACTTCTTCTAATTTCTGCTTCACCTCTTTTATGTCCCAGTACGTCTCCTCAAGCTCGTCCTCTAAGGCTACCTTGACCGTTTCCATGTGCGTCCTCACCTGCCGGTCCTTCGTCTCCATTACCTCTATCACCTCGTTCAACCTCGTTGTCAGTCCCTCACGTACCATCTGACATTGCCTCTTTGTCGCTATCAAGTCGTTTTTTATGTCGTTTTGTGTTGCTTTTAACCCTCCTAATACCGCAGTGTTCCTTTGAACCTGCTCCGTTAGTCCTTTTTGTCCCTCCGTCAGCTGTTCCACCTCCTGCGTCAGGTCCTCTATGCCCCCTTGCAATTTTACAGTCCCCTTTCTCACCTCCTTCTCCATGTGCTCCTTACAGTGCCTCACCTCCTCGCGCACTCCTCCGACCTCCTCACTCACACCTCTTCTGATCTCTTCTCCCATCACTTGCATCTCCTGCCCAGATGCCACCCTCATCTGCTCCATTTCCTCCCTGTGAGCATCCAGTTTGGTTTCTACCCCCATTCTGACCCCCTCTATCTGCTGCCCCATTTGGTTAACTTCCCTTTCCGCTTGGTCCCTCATGTCCCTCAATTTGCCTTCCATACTGTTTTTTAACCCCTCTAACCCCTTTTGCATCCCTTCCATTTGATTCTCTTGAGCGGCCATTCTGTTTTCTACCCCCATTAACCCCTCCTGTATTTCCCCTAATCTATTGTCTAATCCCTCAAATTTGTTTCCTAATCCCTCTATTCTACTCCCTAACCCTCCGATCTGGGCCCCCATGTCCTCCCTCAATTTCTCGCTATTGGACCCCATCCTTTGTTCTAACCATTGGCTATTGGCCCCCATGTCGCCCCCCAATTCGTCCCTCATTGCCCCCATACTGTTTTTCAAACCTCCAATTTGGTCTCCCATTTGTCCCATAAGGGCCCCCATCATTCTGTTTTCCATTTCTTCATTATTCTTGTCCATAAGGGCCTTCATTTGTATAAAAAAAAGGTTCAAATCTACCAGCGGCGCTACTACGGTCGCGGGCGTGGACGCCGTGGCCATGTGCGAGGCGCCATTTTGCGCGCCCGTAACCTCGTGCGCGACGACGCTATTTTGCGACCCTGCCACCCTCACTGCTTCGCTCTCCTCATGTCCCTCATTTTGGTCCTGGATCGACCCTGCCTCACTCTCCTCTACCGGAACCCAGCCGTCTTGGTCTGCCATAGCGCGACTTTCAAAATTCGGGTTTTTATTTTTTTTGTAAAACACAATCAAATTTCGCCGTTATAATTTCGAGCGCGTGAAACGCGCTCCGGGACCGATCTCACTCCTCGACACCAATTGTTACGGACACGACTTTGATGTTATGGTGGGCTGAGCGGAATGGCCGCCGTGTTCGCACAAGTTACCCGATTACACTCGAACGTTGGCCGAATCGCGCTACGCTAGATCAATGAAGGAAAGGACACAACGGCTGGGTTAAATGACACGACACCAGGGGTACAGTTCTCAAGACCTCCGGAGGAGGTTATAATATGGGTTTGCAGAATGTTTAGATTACACGGACAAGAGGTACAGCACAGAAAGGTGGGCACTTAAACACGGTCTTATCTTAGCCCTGACAGACCACAGATAAACGGGACAAGACTGACTCACACAGGGATTGATGGCAAGGAGGGGCAGGTAGTCGAGGGCTCAAGGTGCACCTTGGCTCAGGGGCAGAATCGACCCGGTCCGGTCCAAAGAGGCGGGAGGTATCCAGCGCTTGGAGGTGGCGACTTCTCTCTCCAAGCTGGGGGCGCATCTTACGTCACCTCCGGTAGGTGGCTGCGTATATCCAGCGGGGAGTGACACGCCCTCGGCTCGTTAGCTCCGCCCCAGATGGAATCGGTCCGCCGCTTCTTATTGGGTGCGGGGGGGGGTTACCGGGCTCCGCCCTTGACGAGGAGCTGACAGTCAGCCCCTGTGTGGTAACCCCATCGGAGCACATGGTCAATGGCGGCTAACCAAGCCGGAGTGAGGACGCGCACTCCCCGCGCCGCTGTTGTTGTTGTTGGTGTTACTAGGGCATGCCCGTACTATATATAAGCTAGGACGTGCCCGTACGTGGGTGCCCGTTCCTTGCCAAAAAAAAAAAAAAAAAAAAAATTTGTGTAGGGGTGTGTGTGTGTAAACATCCTAGGGCGTGCCCGTACGTGGGTGCAAAAAAACATGCGTGCAAACAACAACAACAAAAAAAAACTTTGAAACCACGTGGCAGTAACGACCACAGAACCCCCCCCCCCCCTCTATTTACATGAATGGTTTGGTCCATTCGCAACGACCACAGAACCCCCCCCCCTCTATTTACATGCAATGGTTTGGTCCATTCGCAACGCCAAAGCGAACGGCGAACGGCTAAATCGCCATAGCTCGGTAAGTACTTGTCCGATTAATTTCAAACCTGGAAAAGGCACATCCTCGGGTCCCCAGCAATATACCTGGCAAGTTTAAAGTATATCGGACCCGTGGTTGTCGAGAAACAGCGGTCACAGACAAACAAACAAACGTACAAACGTACAAACGTACAAACAAACACACAGAGATTACTGGAATTATAGATAGATTGTTTCATGAGATGATGGGAGGATGCGGAGATGAGATTGTGGGGAGGTATTGGGAGGTCCTAAACTTACTACTGGTGCCATACAATCACATTCTGGTGCAACGAAGAGTCAGAATTAATGGAAACGAGTCCTTAACTGACATAGACTAAGAATAACTAGCAAGATGTCCTATAGTTGTCTACGTGAGATGCGGTGAACCTGGGCACGACATTTAATGGGGGAAAAAGGGGAAGGTCGGTTCTACAGAGTGTTGTTTACAGACAATGGGACTAGGGAATGGGGGATTGGGGATAGTTGGGGAGTATTGGGGAAATAGGGGAATATTTACAAGCGGATATGGATGGAGGCCAAATCCCATATCCGCAACAATATCATGAAGAGGAGGCCACACGTGGTGGTTAATATTGAAGGAACTGCGCTCCAACGCGAGTCGAAAGAATTGACGCGACCAAAGACGGAATTCGTCCGAGTTGCTTTATTGAAACAAAACAGCTCAGGTATTCTCCCCAGCCCGTTTTTCGGGCAACAATATATATACACATTTATGTCGGGAAGTTTGCCCGGCAAAAGCTATACCGGGCATGCCCGGGTATCAAGGGCGAGCCTTGGAAAGGCGAGTCTGGACCTGCCCGGGCGTGTTTGGCTGCGGCCTGGCAAGTCGAGGCTGGGCGTGCCCGGGCGCTCTGGGCGAGCACTGGAAAGGCGATAGCGGGCATGCCCGGACGCTCTGGGCGAGCCCTGGAAAGGCGATAGCGGGCATGCCCGGACGCTCTGGGCGTTCCCTGGAAAGGCGATAGCGGGCATGCCCGGACGCTCTGGGCGAGCCCTGGAAAGGCGAGAGCGGGCATGCCCGGGAAAGACGAGACCGGGCGTGCCCGGGAACAGTGAGTCCGGGCATGCCCGGGAGAGGCGCGTCTGGCCGTGTTCTGGCCGGTGCAAGGCGATTATGTACATCCAGCGGTAACCGCTACACACGCCCCTCCAGAATCGACCTGCACCGGCAGGGTCAATTTAAGGGGGGTCCGGATGACCCGGCCGAAGCGACCCCTGGAGGGTCGTGGGGAGGGGTCTGACGTGGTGGTGGGTGGTCGAGCGGGGGGAACTGTGGATGGGGGGCGGCCTCGCCGCGGAGGAAGGGCCAACCGTGGTGGTCGGTCGACGTCCATGTGCGCCGGTTTGAGGCGGTCCACAGAAATCCGGTCCGGCCGGCCGCCGAAGTCGACGATGAAAGACTTGTCGCCCCATCGCAGGACCCGGAAGGGCCCGTCGTACGGCGGCCGGAGTGGCCCCCGGTGCGCGTTATGACGCACAAAGACGTACTCCGCTGTGCGAAGCGCCGGGGGGACGTAGGACTGGGGGCCACCGTGGCGGGACGTCGGCACGGGGGCAAATCGTCGGGCGGCCTCCTGGAGGTCCGAGCGCTGGCGAGCGGCGGACCAGGGACTGGTAGCGTCAGGCACGAATTCGCCCGGGACGCGGAGTGGCTGGCCGTAGACGAGCTCGGCGGCGGACGCCTGGAGGTCTTCCTTGGGGGCCGTGCGAAGGCCCAAAAGGACCCACGGCAGCCGGTCGGCCCAACCGTCGTCCTGAAGGCCGGCCATGAGTGCGGCCTTCATGGAGCGGTGAAACCGCTCGCACAACCCATTGGCTTGGGGGTGGTAGGCCGTGGTGCGGTGCAGCGTGACCCCCAACGAACGGGCGACCGCGCCCCAAAGCTCAGACGTGAACTGTGGGCCGCGGTCGGACGAGATGTCCGCTGGTGCGCCGAAGCGCGCGACCCAGGTGGCGATGAACGCCTGCGCCACGTCGGCGGTGGTGGTGGAGGTGAGGGGCATGGCCTCCGGCCACCTGGTGGTCCTGTCCACCATGGTGAGCAGGTGGGTGAACCCCCGCGAGGGGGGCAGGGGACCCACCAGGTCCACGTGGACGTGGTCGAAACGCCGTTCAGGCACGGCAAAAGGTGCCAGCGGGGCCTGGGTGTGGCGGTGGACCTTGGCTCGCTGGCAGGCCGTGCAGGCATTGGCCCAGTCGCGGATGTTTCGTCGAAGGCCGTGCCAGACGAAACGCGCCGACACCAGCTTCTGAGAAGCTTTCCGGCCCGGGTGAGAAAGGCCGTGGATGGAGGCGAAGATGCGGCGCTGCCAGGAAACGGGCACGATGGGGCGAGGCTGGCCCTGGGAGACGTCGCAGAGCAGGACGGTGCCCGCGAAGGGGATGTCGGCCAGGCGGAGGCCCGTGTCCGCCACGTGGAGTGCCTGCACCGAGGCGTCGGTGGTCTGGTCGGCCGCCATGAGCGTGAAGTCCACGCCGAGGTGGACCGCATTCGCGCTGGCCCGCGAAAGGCAGTCGGCCACGGCGTTGTCTTTGCCGGCGACGTGCTGGATGTCTGTGGTGAACTCCGACACGGCGGAGAGGTGGCGCTGCTTGCGGGCCGACCACGGCTCCGTGACCTTAGCCATTGCGTAGACCAACGGCTTGTGGTCGACGAAAGCCGTGAACGGGCGGCCCTCCAGGAGGTGTCGGAAATGGCGAACGGCCAGGAATAGCCCGAGCAGCTCGCGGTCGAACGTGCTGTAGTTTAACTCGTTCGGCCGGAGTTGCCGGCTGAAAAAAGCGAGTGGCTGCCAAACCCCGTCCACCCATTGCTCATGGACGGCGCCCACCGCGTAGTTGGAGGCGTCCGTAGTGAGGGCGATGGGCGCGTTGAGCACCGGGTGAGCCAGCAGCGTTGCGTCGGCGAGGGCCCGTTTGGCACTGGCGAAGGCCGCGTCCATGGCCGCGGACCAAACAATGTCATGCTTGGCCGGCTTGCCCCGGAGGGCCTCGTAAAGGGGCCGCATGAGCTGAGCAGCGCGGGGCACGAATCGGTGATAAAAATTCACCATGCCGAGGAACTCTTGGAGGGCCTTGATGGAACGGGGATGCGGGAACGTGGTGATGGCCTCGACCTAGGTCGGCAGCGGCACGGTCCCGGTCTTGGTGATGCGGTGGCCCAAAAAGTCAACGGTCGTCGCGCCGAAGTGGCATTTGACCCGGTTGACAATTAAGCCGTGCTCGCTGAGGCGACCGAACAGTGTTCGGAGGTGGAGGAGGTGCTCGGCACGGGACGTGCTGGCGACGAGGATGTCGTCCAGATAGACGAAAAGAAACGGCAGGTCGCGCAGCACGCCGTCCATCAAGCGCTGGAACGCCTGGGCCGCGTTCTTGAGGCCAAACAGCATCCGCAAAAATTCGAACAGGCCGAACGGCGTGATGACGGCCGTCTTCGGGACGTCGGCCGCCCGGACAGGTACCTGGTGGTAGCCCCGTATCAGGTCAATTTTCGAAAAGATGACCCGTCCCGCCAAACGGGCGGAAAAGTCCTGAATATGCGGGATCGGGTACCTGTCGGGGGTGGTAGCGTCATTGAGACGGCGGTAGTCGCCACACGGGCGCCATCCACCCCCCGGCTTTGGCACGATGTGCAGTGGCGAGGCCCACGCGCTATCGGAGCGCCGCACGATGCCGAGGTGCTCCAACGCGTCGAATTCGGCTTTTGCCACGGCGAGCTTGGCTGGGTCGAGGCGGCGGGCCCTGGCGTAGACCGGCAGGCCCGTAGTGGGTATGTGGTGCTCGATCCCGTGCCGCACCGCGACGGCTGAAAACGTTGGCCGCGTGAGAGCCGGGAATTCCACGAGCAGGCGAGCGAACTCGTTCGTTGCCGGGAGGGCGCACGCCAGTTCGTTCGGCGCGGAGCTGCTCATTGTGCACGCCAGGGAGCTGAAGGTCTCGGCGTGGACAAGGCGACGTCGTTTGACGTCGACCAGCAGCCCGTGCGCGCAGAGGAAGTCGGCGCCCAGCAAAGCCACGGGGACGCTGGCGGTAACAAAAGTCCATTGAAAGCGCTGGCTGCCGAAGCAGAGGGTGACGACGCGTGGGCCGAAAGTGCGTATGGCCGAGCCATTAGCAGCGACCAAAGAGGGGCCGCAAACTGCGTCCAGCCTGTCCTGCTCGGAGGCAGGTATGACGCTCAGTTGGGCGCCGGTGTCGCACAGGAAACGCCGTCCAGACGCTTTGTCCCGAATAAACAGCAAGTTGCCCGAGTGGCCGGCGCTCATGGCTGGGAATGACCGCCGGCCCGGCCGTTTCCCGACCTGCCGAAAGTGCACGGGGGCCGGCACGTCCGAGCCTTGTGTCCGAACCTGGCGTGGTAATAACACCACGCCCGGTCAGGTGGAGGCCCCGGCCGTCGTGTCGGAAGCGGGCGGTGCGGCGTGGCGGCCGCCAGTTGCACCGGCAGTTCGGCCTCCAACCGCGCAGGGCGCTCGGGCGTCGTGGGCGTCGCCTCGGACGGCGGCGGGCTCCAGGTAACCGCGCCGATGTGCTGGCCCGCCGAGGAGATCTTATCGGCTTCCCTGGCGAGGGCGCGGGAATCCGTGATCAACGTGCCAGCCAGGGCGAGGCGTACCGGGTTAGGCAGCTGACGGAGGAACAGCTCCCGGAACAGGAATGCCAGAGAGTGCTCGCCGAGCAACGAGAGCATATAGTCCATGCGCTCGGACGGGCGCGTGTCGCCGAGCTCGGGCAGGTCAAGCAGGCGCCGTGCGCGTGCTGCCGGTGAGAGGGCGAAAGCGCCGAGGAGGAGCGTCTTCAGCGCGTCGTATTTGTCAGCAGCCGGCGGGTGCTGGAGGAGGCTCAAGGCGCGGGCCGCGGTGGCGGAACCGAGCGCCGCCACAACATGGTGGAAGCGGGTGTCGTCTGCGGTGATGCCTCGCAGGGCGAACTGGGAGTCCGCCTGGGCGAACCAAACAGCCGCGTGAGTCTCCCAGAAGGTAGGCAATTTAAGCGTCACTGCCGTATCCATGTCGGTAGGTCACCAATGAAGGAACTGCGCTCCAACGCGAGTCGAAAGAATTGACGCGACCAAAGACGGAATTCGTCCGAGTTGCTTTATTGAAACAAAACAGCTCAGGTATTCTCCCCAGCCCGTTTTTCGGGCAACAATATATATACACATTTATGTCGGGAAGTTTGCCCGGCAAAAGCTATACCGGGCATGCCCGGGTATCAAGGGCGAGCCTTGGAAAGGCGAGTCTGGACCTGCCCGGGCGTGTTTGGCTGCGGCCTGGCAAGTCGAGGCTGGGCGTGCCCGGGCGCTCTGGGCGAGCACTGGAAAGGCGATAGCGGGCATGCCCGGACGCTCTGGGCGAGCCCTGGAAAGGCGATAGCGGGCATGCCCGGACGCTCTGGGCGAGCCCTGGAAAGGCGAGAGCGGGCATGCCCGGACGCTCTGGGCGAGCCCTGGAAAGGCGAGAGCGGGCATGCCCGGGAAAGACGAGACCGGGCGTGCCCGGGAGGTTCGGGCGTGCCCGGGAACAGTGAGTCCGGGCATGCCCGGGAGAGGCGCGTCTGGCCGTGTTCTGGCCGGTGCAAGGCGATTATGTACATCCAGCGGTAACCGCTACAATATCACGTTTTAAATAAAAATGTTTCGTTTCACATTTTACTTACAGTAATCACAACTGTTTTACTGCACTTGGTGGGATCAACAAGTCAGTGACCTGACGTCTGTGAGGATACGACGGACTTATTGATCACGAGGCAAGTTTTCGGATCCGACTAAAAACCACATCCCTCCAAAAAATTTAAGATGCCATTTAAAAATCGTGATGTAACTTACAATACTTACCAAATGCCGTGAATAGTCGTGAATGGTCGTGCACGAAGACCCCAACCACGATGCCAAGCCCGTGGCGGACCTCCGCACGCTTCGACTCCTTTGCTCTTGTGGTGCACGATCGTGCCGTGACGTCATGGGTGTCGGACGGGCCAGGCTGACCCCGCAGCTGCCCAACCATGAGGTCACTGTTTGCACAGGGAGCGCCGCCAGGGTCTCACCGAATCGCTTCCTTTGAAGCCATTAATAGATCATTCCAGAAATTCTGCGAGCGAAACGTCCCTGCTCTGGGCGGCTGTTTGCAGGTGTCACTTCTTGCAGACGCGTTTCATTCATTCACTCATTCATTCATTCATTAAGCCTGGTGTTGGCTCAACGGTTCAGGTGGCTGGATTAGGATACCTGTCTAACCGTAAAATAAGACCAGGTGGGTTGACTCAGCTTGTCATCCTTCTGCATTTCGGATTATCAACGACTGTACTCCAAAGAGAAACAAGACTGACCGATAGTCTAACAACGGCGTACTCGGGCTTAGATCCAGATCCGCAGTGACCAGATCCAGGTGACCAGGCTTGGATCATGTGACCAGATCCGCAGCTCTGATTGGTGGACGTTTGTGAGGAACATCCATCCATACACACATACACCGGACGGACAGACAAACGCTGTTCCAGACGGCATTGCTCTGCACGCTCCGCCGCAAAAATATGGCGGCCGAACCACGTGACCGATGACGTCTTCATTTACTTTTCTCAATCAATTTATCCCGAGTTCACACTCAATAAATTTCATACTGATCATATTAAGTGTTCTACTTGTCGATTTATGAAGTCATAATAAAGGCACTTATCACATCAGCATTAACATATGTTATCCCCCATGGGGAGTACTTTACAAGGAGCCACCTTATCAATTTTTTCCCTGGAGCGGTTTCTGAGATATGGAGGTGCAAGGATTTTCGGTTTTTCAAAGATGGCGCCAGTACCATGTGACCTATAACATCATAATTATCATTAAAAATTATACAGGAGGAGGCGCTCCTGTGAAAATTTTGTGTCACTCGGACCAACGGTTGCAGAGAAAGTGAATTTTAAAGGGGTTAAACCCGCAAAATGCCAGCAAAAGGTACATACATACATACATACATACATACAAACATACATACATACATATTGTTACGTTTATGGGGGTAGGCAATGAAATACCTTAGCCCAGGTAGAATGTATGGGGTATTTTGCTCCGAATATCACGAAGAAGAAGAAACCTTCCTGTAACGAAGTAGGGCGGGATGTCGCGTAAGTGTATATTTGTCTCCATGCGAGGGGTGGAGCTATGCTAATTAGTGAGGGTATAAAGGTAACATTCCCTGTGTGTAGGCACCTCTGTTTTTTTTTCCTTCGTTCCTTATGACACACACACTACAGCCATGCGATCAGGACCTGAAATAAATAACGCAGTCGCCGACCGGATCCGGACACCACTACTTACACCACCAGCCATGCATTCAGCACCTACATTAAACCACATAACCGCCGACCAGATCCGAACACTACCACTGACGCCAACCAGCCAAGCCATCTCAAGAGGCGTCAAGAAGGGCCGTGAGGCCACGCCCCAGAGAACGATTGATGGCCATAGACTGATGCAATGGCGCTCTTTGATTGGAGTGCGGGTGACGTCAGAGAGAACATTCTTGCTCCAGGAGTAAAAAAAAAAAAAAAAAAGGCAAAGTGACCGCCATCTTTCTTTCTCTTTTTCTGTCCTGGGCTGGTCACAGGCGGTTGCAGTTTCTGCTCTCTTTGGTTCGGGGTTACAGAACGAGCAGTCGCACGGCTTTGACGCTCTCTTGGTCCTGGCTTTGATCCCGTCACGGTCGCAGTTATACTCTCTCTTGTTCTGGTCGCATTTTTGCTCTCCCTGTTCAGGGCTGCGGGAAAGGCGGACGCAACTCTCTCTCTCTCTCTCTCTCTCTCTCTCTCTCTCTCTCTCTCTCTCTCTCTTGGTGTTGACTCGTGGCGGTTGCACTTGGTGACGTGTGTGCCTGAGAGGAACATCAGGGCTCAGTGCAGCTGAGCAGGAAGGCCGAGGAGAAAGCGCGGGCCTGTTTGCTTCGCGTTGGCGGCTGGCGGGGAACGCGACTTCGTGCCAACAAGTGGTTTCCCGCGCAGAGAATCGGGGACCCGCTCAACGACCGACAGGGTTCCAGGGCCGCTTGAGGAGACCAGAGCTGAGTCCAAGCAAACACTACACACCACATTTTATTACTTTCGTTTATTTCTCCCTGTGTCTGTATTTGTGTCCGCTGGGAGTGTCCCCTGGTTAGGAATTTAGTGTCATTGTTTTTTTGTATTGCATTAATTTTATTAAATCATTATTTGTTACATTTTCAATTCCTGTGTCTTGTACGTTTATTTGTTTGTGGTTCGGAAAACCATTGTCGCGTCCAGCCGTACAGGTAAGGACCTCGCTGCCCTCCACTACCCCCGCGCATGTCACTACCGCCATAGTTGAGTATACGCCTCGGAGTTAAAGCTCGGTCAGCCATCCGTCACCCTGCGGTGTTCACTACAGGGGAGACACACGACACTATACATGCACAAATACACACATATATATGTACATGCATACATACTGCTACGGGGTCCTCCACAATGTCCTGGTCTCGGTAACCTCCGAACCCCGAGAGGAACCCCGGCAGAAAAATATGTTACCCTGTGCTGAAATCAATAGTGAAACCACACCAATGATTATAAATGAACAACTTGTATTATAAATCACACACAGGTATAACGGTACAACAATTGGCCATTAAGAGTGCACTCTATATATCTCTTATATAAGTCAAATAACTCACTGCTCCCAACGAGTGAAAAGGACACTCCTCAATGTCTCTATGACATTTCCCAAGGCGAATGGGATTCGCTCCAGCGGTCGATGGAACGAAATCCGGTCGAAGCCGGAATCTCGCTCTCCAGTCGATATCCGAAGCGGGTACAGTGGGCAAGGGTGCTCTTCCCGCCAAACTGTACAATGGCGCCCTCCAGAGGCAACGTAATTGGAGACGAAGCGGTCGCACACACCCATCCCCGACAGATGGTAGGATGTTGGGGTGAAGATGACACGAAGCAAACCTTCACAGGTGTCCGAAGCACGGGGTTCAAGATGGCCGACGGCTCTAGCTTGAGCCGATGCGATGAGACGAGGATTCGTCCGAATCTCAGTGTCCTAAATCTGTCTACGCAGATTTCTCCGCTCCAGCAAATATTCTTATCGCCGGATGCCCCTTCCAGGAACTCAAAATCCCCTCGCGGCTGTCGGTAAACCTTGCTCGTTACGGAGTGCTGACGTCACGCGTCCTCTCCGACTTTTTCACGCTGCTTCTTCCTCTTCACCTCATTGTCTTCTGTTCGGTTTCCTGTATCATTTTAAGTTAACCTTTTAAACTTTTAATTACTGTTCATAAACAATAAACCTTGGGAAGACAATAATAGTACATAGAATCCGAAATCTTTCAAGTGGAGGAAAACCACAATAACGGAAGTTACGAATCCGTAACAATACATACATGCACAAATACGCACATAAATACACAAATACATGCATACACAAATACATACATACATACATACACACATGCATACACAAATACACACTTACATACACGCACACATACATACATACACACATAAATACATGCATACATACATACATATGAACAGACAAACGCTGTTCCAGAGGGCATTGCCATAAGGGTTATGCCATGACAATTTCCACGATGGGTCTGAACGTGATGTAACAGTTCTCCACCTTTACTTATGAAAGCTGCTTATTTCAGGGAAATTGGCCAAAGTACTTCCTCCTTGAATCATTTGCTTGACGAAAGTTATTCACTAATGCGAATATGTCAATCTTGTCTGTGCGATCCTTCATGGCATGGCAGATCAGATCATTGTGAACTCCGCCATTGAAGGTCGACGGAGGTTGTTTTCAGCAATGTCTGTCTGTCTGTTTGTACGTCAATCGCCTACAGGTCATATTTTTACTCCAATCTTCACGAAACTTCAGCACCTGGTAGAGGTAGTCACAAGCTGGAAACCTATTGTTTAGGTCAATAGGTCAAAGGTCAAAGGTCAAGGTCGCATACATCATCAATTTTCAACCAATTCGCTTCATATCTATGTAGATACTGAATATAAAACTGAAATACACTGGTGGACGGTGAACCCTCGTCGAGGTGAAGTCTTGGTCGACCCCTGTGAGTATGTGTACTAATTACGTACTGTTTGAACGTGAGTTGGACCGTGACTATGTCTATTAATTACCTATATTAATTACGGACTATTGGACCATACCTTTTGGCCATGTAGACCCCTAGAGCCCTTGCACCTTTTAAACACCTTTGACCCCTTAGACCTTTCAGATATTTTAGACCATGTTCAATCTTTTATACCCTTTGGACATTTTAAGATCATTTATACCCATTAAATGTTCACACCCTTAAACCTTAACCGTTTGGACCCCTTAAACCTTTAAGACCTTGAAGACCCCTAAGACACACTAGACCCTTTATACCATGTATCACCTCAAGACCCCTTAAAACTGCGAAGACCCAACCCTATAGACCCCAAAGACCCTTAAGGCACCAAGACCCTTTAGAACCCTAAGACACTTTTAGACCCATAAGGCCCTCTAAATGCCAAAGACCAGTAAGATCTTAAGACCTGAAAATTGTGAAGACCATTCAGAACTTTTATAACCCTAAGACCCCCAAGACCTTTTTGGACTCTAGGACCTTGTAGACCCTATAGATCCCATAAGAATCCTGAATCCCCAAAGACCCCATAGATCCTGTTAGACCTTCTGTCTGAGGACCTTCTGCACTTTACAACGCGATGTTTTTCTTCCTATTTAAAAGGCTCTTTTCAATTTCCTCTTCAACTCATTCCACTTCAAAAAAAAATTCAAGCTCTTAGAATTCTTCCTCCATACAAGCTCTAAACTCACTTTCATTCCACCCCTCCTCTATCGTTATTAAACAGATCTCTAACTTGAAAATCACAATAAACCCAATTTGTTATAAATGTTCGTCTTTCATTAATCATCCACTTTCTAAACTCCCCCCTTGCTCCTCCCCTCCAAAGCTCCCACCTTGCCCCTCGATTCCTAAACTCCCCTCCCCCTCACCTTCAAATCTCCCCCCCCCTACCATCCCTCTCCAATTCTACCCCCTCACCCCTCCTCCTCAAAGCTGCCAACTCCCCACTTTGTCTCCCTTCTATCTCATACCTCCCCCTCCGCCAACCTTCTACTTTCCTCTGCCCCCCTCAAACAACCCCTCACTGTTCCTCATCCCATCACCATCAAAGCTTTCCTCCTCCTTATCCTTCCATTTCTTGGAACTCTTCTGTTATCTCTGACACATTATCAACTGCTCTCCCTACGTCCCCCTCTCATCCTTCATCTGACCCTAACCATCCCCTCCCCTGTCCTGCACACGATGCTCCCCCTCTCTCCTCATTAACGGTATGGACATCAAACATCCAGGACCTTCGCTCAAACCTGATTGACCTCTCCATTCAGGTTGCTTCTGACAATTCAGACTTGATCTGCTTAACAGAAAATTTCCTCCTTCATGATGTCTCTGATTCCTTAATATCTCTCCCAGGTTACTCCCTCCTCCGGTATGATAGACCTGAACCTCGTCCTGGTGGTGGGGTTGCTATCTTCATCAAAAACTCTCTTCCTCACTCTCCTTGCACTGCCCTCTCTCCACCCCACCCCCAGGAGTACCTCTGGCTATGGCTTCCTCTCCGCTCCCACCTTTTGTTCATATGTGTTCTGTACCGTCCTACAAACAGTGATGACTCCATTTACATTTCGCTGTCTGACAACATGGACCAACTTCTATCCACTCATCCCAACTCTCTCTTCCTCATATGTGGCGACTTCTACTGTCATCATGCCAGCTGGCTGGGTGTGGGTTCCTCTCTCACCAGCCATGGCACCTCAGTAAAGGAATTCTGCGACTCGTTGGGACTGACACAATCTGTCAATTTCCCGACCCGGATCTCAGTCAATGGAGTATCTTCTCTTCTAGACTTGGTTATGACAAACTTCCCTGCAAATGTCTGCTGCTCTTCTTCTGCTCCAATCGGTTCTTCTGATCATGTGCTTGTTAAAGTGGACATCTCTCTGGCCATTCTCAGAGAGCCTCCTGAGCGTCGACGAGTCTGGCATTTCAATCAGGCCGACTGGCACGGTCTCCAAGCAATCATCAATCATCTGGACTGGTCTCCCATCTCTACTGCCTCTGACATCAATTCTTCCTGGGAATTCTTCCAAAGCAAACTGCTCTCATGCACAGATTTATCCCATCTCGTCTTCAGTTGTCTTACCCTTCCTCCCGTCCATGGTATACTGAATCTTGTGGTGAGGCCGTTGCCCTGAAACAACTTGCCTTTGCCTCTTGGAAGGCTTCCTCTTGGAAGTCTCCTTCCTCCAAATCCTGGTGGCGTCTGGTCAAATCCGTTTCTGGTGTTTGTTCCCCCTCAATCCCCTCCCTTACCTCAAATGGCTACACAGTTGACACCGCACATGACAAAGCCGAATGCCTCAACTCTGTGTTTGCCTCAAAATCTTGTTGTCCCAAACACATCTCTCTCTGTTCCCACCTTACCCAGTCAAACCCAACTGCTCCTGGACGCTGTGTCCTTCTCTCCTGACAAGGTGGAGAAGTTTTTGTCAAACCTCGACTCTGATTCTGCAAATGGAACAGATGGCATCCGCCCACGGGTCCTAAAATCCTGCTCTGCCGCTCTATCTCACCCTCTCTCTGTTCTTTTCACCCTCTATTTTGCTCAAGGTCATCTGCCAGCATCTTGGAAATCAGCAAACATTTCCGCTTTACACAAAAGGTGCAAAAACAGATCCTTGCAACTACAGACCAATCAGCCTGCTCCCAATTAATCAGCAAAGTCATGGAATCCATCATTGCTTCGGATATCAAATCCTTCATCTTCTCCAATGGCTTGATCTCCGATCATCAATTTGGATTCAGACCAGGTCATTCTACTCTGGACATGTTGCTTCTACTGTCTCAACAATGGATGGAGGTCCTCAATGCCAAACAGGAAATCAGAGCTGTCTCCCTTGAAATATCACGTGCCTTCGATACAGTCTGGCACCCAGCTCTGCTCACCAAACTCTCCTCCTATGGTATCCATGGAAATCTCCACGCAGGGCTTGCGGACTTCCTCTCTGGTCGTAGTCAACATGTGGCTCTGAATGGATTTCTCTCATCTCCCTTTCCTGTTCAGGCTGGAGTTTCCCAAGGCAGTGTTCTTGGCACTGTGCTTTTTCTGGTCTTCATCAATGAGCTCTCCGACTCTTTGGAAAATCCTCTCGATCTCTTTGCTGATGACTCCACTCTCTGCCGCTCCATTCCTCATCCCTCAGATCAGCAGTCTGCAGCCTCCTCACTCTCTGCAGACCTGGAGAAAATCAAAGACTGGTCAAACAAGTGGAACATGTCTTTCAATCCTGACAAATCTCACACTCTTACTATGTCTCTTCGAAAAGACCGACTGGAAAACCCTCCCATGTAGTTTCTCAACTATCCTCTCCAAGAAGTTCGGTCGCTCAAGCTTTTGGGTCTCACTATCTGCCATGATCTTTCTTGGGAAAACCACATTTCCAACCTGGCCTCCAAAGCCAGTCGCCGACTGGGCATCCTCCGTCGTGCGAAGTCCTTCCTTGGCACACCTGAACTCCTCACCACATACAAGGCTTTCATCCGCAGCTCAATGGAATACTGTTCCCCCCTCTGGGCTGGTGCTCCTGCCTCACACCTTGCTCGGCTTCACGCTGTTGAGGCCAAAGCTTTCAGAATCATTGGAATCTCCTGCGATGTAGTCAACACCGAGGGCCTTTCACTCACTCACCGCAGGCAGGTTGGTGGTCTTTCTGTCTTCTACCGACTCCTCTCCGGCCTTGCTCCCCCAGCTCTCTCTGTGCTCTGTCCCCCCAATATTCCTTCAGGTCGCACAAGATCTGCCTGCAACCCTCTTATGGTTAAACTGCCAAAGTCTAGGCTCTCTGCTCACCTTCACTCTTTCATTCCCCTTTTCTTCCGCCTCTGGAACAAACTCCCCCACTCCCTTCAATCCCACTCCTCCCTCCAGGTCTTTAAAACAGCTGTACACCACCATCTCTTATCTTCCTCCATCGAAAACCTTGATCTTTTCTACCCCCGGTAATTCACCCCAGAGTCCTTGCAGTGTTCATATGTTTTATTCCTCTCCCACCTCCCCCCAAGTCCTCCCGATGTCCCTGCTCTCAAATGTTGTGTTTGTGTACTTCCCCCTCTTCCCCCTCTCTTTTGTGTCCTTCCCCCTCTCTCCCCATCTTGTCTGCCGCTCCCCTTGTTTTTTGTGTTTTGTGTGTCGGTTTGTCTTTTTGTGTGATTAATGTAAGCTCTTTCACGAGCCTCGATCTTGTATACAAAAAAAAAAAAAAAAAAAATGTAAAGCTGTTCTTTGGATGTCTGTAAGCACAAGTATTATATTAAAGTCTGTATTCTATACCTCACCCTACACGTGTTCATTTTCAGGTATCCGATCTGGTAAAACATGGTCCGAACGTACAAACGGGTTGAAGGTTCCAGGCAGTACCGCAACTACACAACTGAGCAACTACATATGGCAGTCCGTGCAGTGGAGCAAGGCACAATGAGCCAAAGAGAGGCACACAAATCATTCAACATTCCAGCGGGAACACTGCACAATAAACTCAAGGGAAAACATACCAAACAACCCGGACATCCTACAGTATTCACTATTGAAGAGGAGCAGGCTTTTGCCGATCATTTGAAGATTGTCGCTGATTGGGGATTTCCATTTGATTTAAAAGACCTCCGGATGTTGGCACATTCCTATCTGCAAAAACAAGGGAGAATGGTGGCGCAGTTCCACAATAATTTTCCATCATTTGATTGGGCAAATGATTTCATGAAGCGTCACCCCACTCTAGGACACGGGGTTATTAAGCGGCTACCAGACAGTGACGAAAATGATGCTGCCATACCTACAACGGTGTCAGAAGTAGTCGTAGGGATTCTGAAGAATATGCGTGGGGTTGGAGACCAGCAAGATCCCCCCAAGAAGAGAAGGAAGAAAATATCTGTAGAGCCGGGGAAAAGCATAAGTGCAGAGGACTTACAGGAACCAACCAGCAATGCCATCGATGACATAATCAGTCATGGGTCACAGAGTGATGATGGCAGCATTGATGACGCAGAGACAGAATCAAGCGAAGTAGAAGAAAGCGAGGATCAGATAAGTGATAGCATCGAGTCTGAAGAGGAAGTCCTGCCAGATGACATAGTACCATCCATTGGCAACTATTATGTTGTAAAATTCCAAGTGAAAACTTCTGTCAAATTTTATGTGGCCAAATTAGTGATAGTCGATGAAGATGAATGCACTATGACGTTCATGAGGTCATCGAAGAAAGTTGACAATAAATTTGTTTGGCCATCCGTACCTGATGAGGGTAATGTTACTGTAAACCAGTTGGTTAGACTGCTGAGTCCCCCAAAAGAGGAAAGAAGGGGTGGACTTACATTCAATGCGAAGGAACTGCAAAACTTTAAAATGCAGTAGGAGGGGAGGGTGGGGACACATACCCCAATGTGATATGACCTCTATACAAAGGGTTATTTTGCACCGTCCATTCCGTCGATTTGTTCTTCACCATTGGAACCGTATTACTGTAATTTCACATGTTTCTTGTGATTGTATTGCCTTGGTAAAGCGCAATACAAGTAATATAATTGTTAACGGAAGTTTTATGATAAAATGGTGTCATATTCCTCATTATGCCGATTTTCAATTTTTTCACAATCCAAAATTGATATCCAGTACCGGTATTATTTTTTAAAAAGTTTTCTGAAATGTTGTTTTTGATTCATTTTATTTTTTTAAACAGTTATAGCGTTCAATGACACCCCAACAGAGGGGTTCCTTTGACTATGTATAGCAAATTCACACAGATTCAAAGTAGCCCCATTCGCGGGGTTACTGTGAACACCTAATTTCTTTAAAATATATATATTTATATGCACAGCTAAGCAGTTTTGATGCATGCTATCATTAGCTTCATTCAGTCCCCCTATTTGAGTAATGAAAGGAGTGAGGTATATTTATTACATTAGCCAGGGTTCTATGGGAAAGGGAAAAAATGTTCAAAGTAGCCCCAGTTTACGGTAGTAAATAAATAACCTTCACGTAATACTTTACGTAGTTGGGTACATTGTGCTTTCATTTCGGTAAATTCACTTACATTTGGGTACATTTGGGTAATTCGTCGGACCCGATATTCTATTGGTCTACTGATCCCATTGACGTATTGGTATTTTATTGAACTCGAATTACTGGTTCTAGTTTTCCCCTACTGATCCCATTGACCTCTTGGTATTTTATTGAACTCGAATTACTGGTTCTAGTTTTCCCCTGCTGATCCCATTGACCTATTGGTATTCTATTGGACTCGAATTACTGGTTCTAGTTTTCCCCTACTGATCCCATTGACCTATTGGTATTCTATTGGACTCGAATTACTGGTTCTAGTTTTCCCCTACTGATCCCATTGACCTCTTGGTATTTTATTGAACTCGAATTACTGGTTCTAGTTTTCCCCTGCTGATCCCATTGACCTATTGGTATTCTATTGGGCTCGAATTACTGGTTCTAGTTTTCCCCTACTGATCCCATTGACCTCTTGGTATTTTATTGAACTCGAATTACTGGTTCTAGTTTTCCCCTGCTGATCCCATTGACCTATTGGTATTCTATTGGACTCGAATTACTGGTTCTAGTTTTCCCCTACTGATCCCATTGACCTATTGGTATTTTATTGGACTCGAATTACTGGTTCTAGTTTTCCCCTACTGATCCCATTGACCTATTGGTATTCTATTGGACTCTAATTACTGGTTCTAGTTTTCCCCGACTGGTCCCATTGACTTACTGTTTTTTTATTGGTATTTTCTACTGCTCCAGTATTTCACTTTCCTTATTGAAACAAGTAGATCCTGCTGGTCCAATTTCCTTTGGGATTTTTATGGGATTTGGCCTGTTGGTTTTCGATGGGAATTTTCGACCTGGGACGACATTTTATATCTTTTTCTCCTTGTTATTTATTTATTTCTAATTACGCAATTAATCAATAAATCAATCAATGATTTACACCCCCCCCCCTGCTTACACCCCACGCCCCCCTCCCAATTCCGTCTCCACATGGCGCATGCTGTGCAATGTTATTTATTTATTTGGCATGGTGGTGGTGTTCTTTGAATGTAGCTTTACTTCTTTATTTTTCGTTTTCTCCTGTTTATTACCCTCGCCTGAGGAGAAAGTGTTGCATTTGAGTCCGTTTGTTTGTTTGTCTGTCTGTTTGTTTGTTTGTTCGCACAGAATAAATATGATTTTCTCTGTAACCGTTGGTCCGATTGACAGGAAATTTTCACCGTAGGTGCAACTCCACCTGTAGAATTTTACTTTTTCATACGAGCATAAATACTGTTACGGTTTTACGTGACCCCGTTCCCTTACCAAGGGGAGATTAAGCCCCTTGTTCTCCTTGGGTCTTCACAACCGCGAGACTGAGTCGCCACTTCCGGTCAGAAGTGGAACAGGGTTTCGGGACAATTTTCACACGTACCTAAGTACCCACGCCACCGAGGAAGCGGGGATCAAGTCTCGCACGAACCACGCGTAATTTGAGTACACCCGAGCGGATTGCGTACCACGTGGTCCGTGCTGTTACCTTGCTATTGGAACCCGATCAGAGCGATATAATTCGTACCATGCTAAGTCAATAATGGAAAACACGAGACGGTCGAATCAAAGGAATAACAGGTTTAATTATTATTTACAATGATTGGTAGAAGAAGCAGAGACACAGGGCAGTCTTAAACATGTCTTACTTATCTACCCAGACAATGGGCCCACGCACACTCACAGGGGGATGAAGGAAGAATTGTTCATGTGCTGAACGCGCCGGCCTTGGTCGTCCAGGAACAACTCACTCGGTGTGGCCCTCTGGCGGTCGCCGCACGTTTCCCGGTGAAGACAGGCAGGCAGGCGGGAAGGATCCTCGCGGCGCTTATCTTGATAAAGGCAGGCAGGAGGAAGGAAATATTCGCACGTCTCTGGCCCGGCACGGCTGTCTTTCACAGCGCAATTAATACAACTGCGCGTATTCACTCTCGTAACTCAACGGAGGATCTGACTCAAGCTCAACCGAGAACTCAACTTGTAACTCATGCGCGTTTCACCTGAGCTCATAACTTGTAACTCGTCTGCCTCCCTTCTCATAACTTGTCACAGCGCGTCTCTCCTCATAACTGAGGTGGGGTCTTTGGGCACAGGGTTATATCGCCACGCCCTGGCCCGCATCGAATGTTCCAAGCCCCGCCTTTTGCCGCAGTGGTAAGCCACTCCCCTCGAGCCCTGATTGGCGGCTCGTGCTTACCGTCACTCCCTCTCCTTCTGTCCTACCTTCCTTTGGCCTTGATCGACTCGTTCAGGCCGGCCTCGTGGTATTTCGCGCCAATTCCAAAAGCATCGAGGCAGCATAAGCATCGGAAGGGGACCTAACTCTCATTATTCTACTCAACGCAAACTAAACACAGGAAAAGGACTACGCTTACATTTACTAAGAAATAACTGATCTTTAAACGAGGCTACGTGTTGTAGTGTAACTAAACTATGAGGGGAAATTAACCTTTTATTGTAAAAACACAAAACCGCAACAATACATACATACATATATACATACATATATACATACATACATGCAGACTTTCCCTATATTATATATAAATGTAGAATCTATTCGTGTATGGTGCATATATTTAGAAAGATTGTGCAAAATTGTCCAAAAAAAGAGAAAAGCACCTGTAAGTACTGTATTTACAAAAAAACAACAACTAGAAAGGGATACTTATTGGTATTTGGGCGAAAAGTGAAGGACCTCAACAGCCAAAGAATCTGCAAAATATTATTATGAATGGAGTAGAAAGCAAACAGAAGTAGCATCACAAAAGTAGAATGATAAGGGGGGTTCTAGACCACTAACCAAAATGTGTTGACATGGCTGGTAAAACAAACCTAAAATATTAGGTAACTGAACCACCTGAGCCCATGAGTTTTTAGCAGGAAGTTGAGAAATCTTTTACATATATTAATTGTTAACAATTTTTATTTTTCCTCACTTTTCTTCTTCTGGTAGAAGGAGAAGCTGAGGTTCGAGGTGTTAACCCTTCAGTGGAGCAAAAGAGGAAATGCCAATGCCCAAAATTTCATCTTTTTCTTGTTTCCCACGGCTCTTAGCATACTTTGATGACCACGCTGTTGTTTCTCTACATTGTTCTATCTGTCCACTAATGCAGAATGATACTCGCCTTCATGATCAAGGCTCATTTTCAATATATCATCTGGTGTAACCTTTTTCCAAATGAGACATCATATGCACCTTGAATTCAGGTTTCTCATAATTGATTTGTTTATTCATACTCTAATTTTGTAAATGCTTATTTTATACAAGAGTCGACGCTCATGGATAAATTGACCAACAAAGGGCAGCAGGTTCATAGAAAGCTTCGGAAGCGAACCTCCATGGCAATTGCATGTATATGTAAATCCATTCAAACTTTCACTGTCATTCCCCATTCCCTTGGGAACAAAATTTAATGTTGTCATTTCAAATGTCCCTTCCATGATCTGCCATCTTGTCCCTTCCATGATCCGCCATCTTGCTCACGTGATCTTGCTTTGGTCTGGCGCGACCGATAAATTATTTTCACCTGGTGATTAAAATCAATAAATTACAATACAATACTGTACAGAACGGATTTTGAATTCGAAACCGCTCATCATTTACGCCAGCTACACCGACTTCTTTTTTCCACCAGCTACACCAGCTTCAGTTTTCCACCAGCTACACCGACTTCAGTTTTCCGCCAGCTGCACCGACTTCATTTAAGCCAGGTACACCGATTTCAGTTTTCCGTCATCTACACCGACTTCAGTTTTCTGCCAGCTACACCGACTTTATTTATAATTCTAAGCCCAAGATCAAACAACCTAGCCTAGCTAGGCCTAGGCCAGAGATGTTTGCGAGGGCTGCGTACTCGATCGACTGACCATTGTCGACGAAGCTCTCACTCTACGCAATGCGTATTTTCATATTAAACTACTAAAGGGTATTGTGGAAATTGGACATACACAAAAAGGAAAAGAGGAATAACACAAAACGAGTAACAATGGCCTGGAGAACAGAATGGGAATGAATCAATATGTGAGAAGAGTTCTCGGATGTGCATGATCGAGTGCATGAAGCAATGGTGGGCAGCACATTTGAAAGACCAAAGGAAGGAGGATGAGACAACAGACACAGGGAGACAATTCTACAATCCACAGAATAAGGGGAAGAAGTTTTAAGGTTTTCTTCTTTTGAGGAATAGACTGTTATTCTACTCGTTTGCAATAAGTTGAACAAGAAAGAGCAATAAGAGATTGCAGACCCTCGCAATGTTGTGTTTGTGTGGTATTTATTAGTTGCTGTGTTTGTCTAGTTTATTGACGACGTATATTTATGCTCAATCCAATGTGGCTGCCAAACCACGTGACTGAAGACGTCATCAATTTAATTATCCTGTACAATTTTTGAATATATCATGCTCAAGAAATTTCATATTGATCAGATCGAGCTTGTCTAATTGTCTAATTATGACTTGTCCAATTGTCTAACTACTTGTTTAATTATGACGTCATTAATCAAGGCACCGATGACAACATCATGAATATCTGTTGTTCCCCATGGGGAGTATTTGATCATGAGACAGGTTTCAATTTTTTCCATGAAGCGGTTTCAGAAATGTAGAGGTGCAAAGTATTTCGATTTTTCCAAGATGGCGCCCAACCACGTGATCTATGACGTCATGATTATCATTAAAATATTCTACAGGGAGAGGCACTCCTGTGGTGAAAATTTATTGGCAATTAGGCCAATAGTTGCTGAGAAAAGCACGCACTCACTGTGCGGACAAACTATGACTGAAACTGGACCGGACTGTGAAATCTTTGTTTCTTCCCCACCGCTGCCAAACTATGGAACTCTTTACCTTCTCATGCTTTCCAAACACTTATGATCTTCCCATAGGTATGTATTTCTTTGGTTTGCAGTAGAACAAAACAAAAAAAGCTGAAAAAATGACTAAATCTTAGCTTATTCCACACAGAAATCCTAAAATGGCCCGGACAATATTATTGCCACCTTTTAGAAGTTGCTAGAAATAATTAGATTTCAAGCAGGTGATTCTCCTTTACTTTGGAATTGAACTCAGCTGTGGTGAGTTGCAGGTGCCTGCAATATAAAAATCACTCATTCAACCAGTTTGAATAGAGAAAAGGAGTCATTCTGCTGTTTTGTGTCACTGTGTGTACCGCAATGAGCATGGAGAAAAGAAACAAAACCAGAGAATTGTCTGAGTAGGTCAGACACAACATTGTAGCCAAGCATGGACAATCTCAAGGCTACAAGTCCATCTCCAGAGACTTTGATGTTCCTGTGTCCACCGTACGCAATGTTATCAGGAAGTTCACGGCCCATGGCACTGTAAAGTCTGACTGGAGTTTTCCAAAACACCTGAACAAGCCAAAACCTTTCTGGGAGAATGTCCTGTGGACAGATGAGACTAAATTAGAGCTTTTTGGGAAAGCACATCATCTCTATATTTACAGAAAACAAAAGGAAGCTTTCAAAGAAAAGAACACCTCTTATACAGTCAAGCATGGAGGAGGTTCAGTGATGTTTTGGGGTTGCTTTGCTGCCTCTGGCACTGGGTGCCTTGAATGTGTGCATGGCATCATGAAATCAGGAGATTACCAAGGCATATTGGAGCACAATGTTTAATCCAATGTCAGAAAGCAGGGTCTCCGTTGAAGGTCATGGGTCTTGCAGCAGGACAATGACCCCAAACACACTTTAAAAAGCACCCAGGAATGGTTCAAGACAAAACGCTAGACTGTTCTGAAGTGGGCAGCAGTGAGTCCAGATCTAAATCCCATTGAACACCTGTGGGGAGATCTGAAAACAGCAGTTGGGAGAAGGCACCCATCAAATCTTGGAGAACTGGAGCAGTTTTCATAAGAAGAGTGGGTCAAACTGCCAGTAAAAAGTACAAAAACCTTGAAAAACGAAATAAAACTAAATTTATCTCATTCAAATATCTACCAAAATGTAAATAATTGACTTGGTACATATCCTACACACCGGTATGTCCTACAAAGTGACGCTTTTATTGTTGAGATCTTTAAAACTTCATGAAATGCAAGAAATCAATGATCATTTGGAACCCAGTGTGTACCCCGATTTAGAATAGGTACACCGTATCCCTGCGTGTCGTAAGAGGCGACTGAGGGTTGGCGTCAGGAAGGGCATCCGGCCATAAAAACATTGCCTCAAACAGGGAACCATGATTGTCATGGGGCCCGCAAGGCTAACCCCCGCTCCAGCGGGGAAAATGGCCTTAAAACGATCATTCATTCAATGATCATTTGGAAGAAATTTTGAGTACCAATCCAAGAAAATACACTACAAAAGTAAAGTACCCTCCACCCCAAAAGGACGATAAAGAAGCTGTCATAAGTTTCGGAAGAAGCAGATTTGTGGAATTTTTTTATGAATAAAAACATATCTTGCATTATCAGTCATCATTTAAAAAAAAAAAGTAATCATGAAAATGGACAAATAGCATCTATAATTGACATGGATATCAATTCGGAGAATAAAAATAAAATAATCTAACAGCAGATGTGATAGTGCTAATCCATTTCGATACAGACTTCGCTTACAAAAATAAAAATAAAAAGTCTAATCCACGAATTAGAAGGGGTGTCTGCATACTTTTGGTCATGTAGTGTATATGTATATATATATACATACATATATACATACATATGTACATACATATGTGTATATGGAAGCCTCTCCTCAGTGAAAGACACATGAAAGCCCACTTGGAGTTTGCAAAAAAAGCACCTAAAGGACTCTCAGACTGTGAGAAACAAGATTCTGTGGTCTGATGAAACCAAGATTGAACTGTTTAGCTTCCGTCTGGCCACTCTGCCACAAAGCCCAGATCGGTGGATTGTTGCAGTGATGGTTGTCCTTCTGGAAGTTTCTCCCATCTCCACACAGGATCTCTGGAGCTCAGCCAGAGTGACCATCGGGTTCTTGGTCACCTCTCTTACCCAGGCCCTTCTCCCCCGATTGCTTAGTTTGGCCTGGCGGCCGGCTCTAGGAAGAGTCCTGGTTGTTCCAAACTTCTTCCATTCAAGAATTATGGAGGCCCCTGTGCTCTTGGGAACCTTCAATGCAGCAGAGATTTTTTTGTCGGCTTCCCCAGATCTGTGCCTCGACACAATCCTGTCTCTGAGCTCTGCAGGCAGTTCCTTCGACCACATGGCTTGGTTTTTGCTCTGATATGCATTGTCAGCTGTGAGACCTTATAGAGACAGGTGTGTGCCTTTCCAAATCATGTCCAATCAATTGAATTTACCACAGGTGGACTCCAATCAAGGTGCAGAAACATCTCAAAGATGATCAAGAGAAATGGGAGGCACCTGAGCTAAATTTCAAGTGTCATAGCAAAGGGTATGAATACTGAGGGTCAATGTGATGTTTCCGTTTTTATTTTTAATAAATTTGCAAAACTTTCTAAAAGCCTGTTTTGTCTTTGTCATTATGGGGAATCGAGTGTAGATTGAGGGAAAAAATGAATTTAAACGATTTTGGCAATTAGGCTGCAACATAACAAAATGTGAAAAAAGTGAAGGGGTCTGAATACTTTCTGAATGCACTGTACACTCTGCCTGTATTTATTCGTAAAATAGATCAGAAAAGTCATTTTCATTTGGGTATTTAAAATTTTTCTGAACTTTTTCAGATTTTCTTGCGCATGAAAAAATCAAATTCTACATTTCTCCTGTGCAAGCAAAAAGTGGAAAAAAGTAGTCCACTGAATTGCAGAGTTTACAACATTAAATTTGAAAATCAGTCCTTCGGTATTCCTGAATTTGATGAGTTTCATATCTGATTGAGAATATGTCTTTGTAAAAGAGCACATTCTAAATATGGCAATTAGAATGTACTGGGTTTTGCTTCTGTGTACCCTTCACAGTAGAATTAAAAGCTGTTTTTTCTTTTCGACAAGATCATTGATCGAATTATCTTCTTTGTAACTGCTTTTGTAGAAAATGTGGATCATCACAAATTTCAACGTTTTCATTGGATATCGATGCTGCTGCTTCTTCTTATTCTTCAGGACGAGGTTCTGCCACTCCTTCCCTGGACTTGCTGCTCAGCCTCCTTTCGCTTGGAGTTTCAGGATGGAGAAGTGCCCTGCAGGAGCGAAAAGTAATATTATATTTACGTGACATTGGAATAAAGTGAACCCTCACCAAACAAACCCCCACTCCCTCAGGGGGGAGGGGTTCGTTTGATGATTATTTAATCCCGTTTGGGATTTATTAATTTCGCTGGGCAGCAGTTTTAGCATGCACCTGTGGTTTGAGGGGAGTCTCCTCACGCTGGAGGATGATCCTGTGGCTCAAAATGCACAGAAATACGCTTTAAAAGCAACAGCTTTGATCAACAGTGAGGATGGGGCACAGTAAGGATCTAGAGTAAATATGGCGATCCCGATCGATCTGCTTAACCTAGAGCCCTATTAGCAGACTTGGGCAAGGACACAGGATGACCAGAAGAGTTGACAATGGTGTGTGGTGTTTGTGTGAAGCCGGTCTTTTCTATGGTGAGCATTGGGAGGCATGGCGCAGGCTGGCAGAGACACCAATGGTGCTTTGCGGCAGGCTCGCCCTTCAGACCCCTTTTTGCCTTGCAGATACTTCCACACCAGTTTGCCGTGTTTTGTTTGTCATGCCTTGTGCTTCTGTCTGCTGTCTCTATGTGCGGTTCTTCATTGTGGTGTCTCCCCAGGTCTCTCGTGTATACGCGCTCACTATGGCGTCACTCTGCGTCTCCACCGAGACGTCCACCGGGTCTCTCTAGCATGCACTCGCCGTGGTGTGGTGTGGTGTCTCCCTGGTGCACGCAAGCGTCGCTGCCTTTTATAATCGCACCCTCTCCCTCTCCCACCCAGCTGACCACATAGAGGGAAAAGCAGCGCACAAGGAACTAGGGTGACGAGGAACTGCCGAGACAGACATTTATAGTCATTCCTCATCGAGGTTACAAACACTTGTGTTAACATTCATTAAGAGATAACTGATGAATAATTAACCCCTTCGGCATTTCCATAACTATATGTGCGTATATAATACCTGGAATGATGACCATGAACCCGTGTCAAACAAGCAATTTTTGCAGGGGTTCTGATCAACAGAGGGTGCTTAAAACACAGGTAGACACTAACACTAACCACAACGCAAAGACTCAAATGCATGGAGAGTGAGTGTTTAGTTCTATAATATAACATGGATGTAAAATTGCTTGCATTCCTTCATCTTTTGCAGGAGATGTATAATTATCTGAAGGCACAGCTGGTTGAAATTGCAAAGAAGTATGGAGAAAGAGTTCTGCACACGCCACACAATCCTGTCTCTCTTGGTACGAGGGTTCACTGTAGCTGAGAGGAAATGTTTTTGTACCTTGGGTGTTATATTAATCTGATATGGAGTCTCGCTCCTCACTGGGTTGGTGCAGCTGCTTCCCATCTTGCTCCCGCTTGAGCGAGTCCAAGGCCCTTCATTTTATTGGCATATCTCTGCAGGGGGCAATGCCCCAAAGTCTGCTTTTGCCAATCGAAGGCAGGTTGGGTTGACTTGGGTTTCTATGGCCGCATTTCTGACCTCATTCCCAGCCAGCCCTGGTCGCACACGTTCTTTCAGCGCCCCATATCTGCTGACCATCCCCTATTGGCTGCGAACGCTCATCTCCATTCCTTCATCCGTCTGTGTGACTGATTCTGTCTGTTGTCTCCGTGCCCCTTCCTCCAGTCTTCCAAGAGTACATTGTCACATCTGAATGCTTTCTCCAATATTAACCCACTCTCTTCTACTTTAACTGAAAACTTCACACATTTAATTTTTGTCCTTCATCCATTTGTGTGCTTCTTCTTTTTTGATCCTTTGCCAATTGATGTACCTGCTGCCCTCCATCGTTTAGCTCCTCCATGGATCTCGATTTCTGTATACAAAACCATATATTAGTATGTCGTCACAAAGTTGCACCATTTTCTTGTTCTCCACAAAGGTTCCGGTGCGGTCGTTCATGAAAGGTTCCGGTACGGTTGCCACAAATTCGTCAGCCATTAGCATAGGGTTATGCTTTTTTAACACCAGATGAAGTCGGCCCTGTTGTGATTTATTTTTCGAACTCTTGAAAAGGATGAAAATAATGAGTCGCGAGTTGTCACTTCCTTTTTTTTCTTTCTTTTTTTTTGGTATTCAAGGTCGAGGCTCGTGCAAGAGCTAACATTAATGACAAAAAAAAAACTGACACATAAGACATAATAAAGGGAGCGAGAGACAGGATGGGGAGAGAGGGGGAAGCACACAACTACAACATTTGAGAGCAGGGACATTGGGAGATCTGTGGGAGGGAGAAGGCTTGGGGGGGGGGTGAGGGGGGCATGGTAAGGGGGTTGGGGGTGGGAGAGGTAAAACCACATGGACACAGCTAGGTCTTCCAGGAAAGAAGTCGGTATTTCAGAAAAGTGGATCTGGGGTGAATTAACGGGGTTAGAAAAGATCAAGGTTTTAGATGGGGGAAGATAAGAGATGGTGGTGAACAGCTGTTTTAAAGACCTGGAGGGAGGAGTGGGATTGAAGAGAGTGAGGAAGTTTGTTCAGGAGGCAGGAGAAAAGAGGAATGAAAGAGTGAAGGTAAATAGAGAGTCTTGATTTTGGCAGTTTCACAAGAAGAGGGTTGCTGGCAGATCGTGTGCGACCTGTAGGAGTATTTGGGGGACAGAGCACAGACAGGGCTGGGGGTGGGGGCGGCTAGGCCAGAGAGGAGTCGGTAGAAGACAGAAAGACCACCAACCTGCCTGCGGTGAGTGAGTGAAAGGCCCTCAGAGTTAGCTTCATCGCGGGAGATTCCAATGATTCTGAAAGCTTTGGTTTCAACAGCGTGAAGCCGAGCCCGGTGTGAGGCAGGAGGAACAGCCCAGAGAGGAGAGCAGTATTCCAATGAGCTGCGGATGAAAGCCTTGTATGTGGTGAGGAGCTCAGGTGTGCCAAGAAAGGACTTCGCACGACGGAGGATGCCCAGACGGCGACTGGCTTTGGAGACTAGTTTGGAAATGTGGTTTTATGGCAGATTGAGAGACCTAAGAGCTTGAGCAACAGAACTTCTTGGAGAGGATTGTTGAGAAAAGTAGATGGGAGGGTTGTCCAGACGGTCTTTTCAGAGAGACATTGTGAGAGTCTGACATTTGTCAGGATTGAAAGACATGTTCCACTTGTATGACCAGTCCGATTTTGTCCAGGTCTGCAGAGAGTGAGGAGGCTGCAGACTGCCGATCTGAGGGATGAGGAATGGAGCGGCAGAGAGTGAAGTCATCAGAAAAGAGATAGAGAGGATTTTCCAGAGACATGGGGGTAGAAAAGATCATTGATGAAGACCAGAAAAAGCACAGGGCCCAGAACACTGCCTTGGGGAACTCCAGCCTGAACAGGAAGGGGGAGATGAGAGAAATCCATTCAGGGCCACACATTGACTAGGACCACAGAGGAAGTCCGCAAGCCATGTGTGGAGATAACCATGCATACCATAGGAGGAGAGTTTCGTGAGCAGAGCGGGGTGCCAGACCGTATCGAAGGCACGTGATATGTCAAGGGAGACAGCTCTAATTTCCTGTTTGACATTGAGGACCTCCATTCATTGTTGAGACAGCAGAAGCAGCATGTCCAGAGTTGAGTGACCTGGTCTGAATCGTCAATTTGGATTCAGACCAGGTCAGTGTTTCACATGTTGGACAAGAAATAAAAGGGTGAAAATTGTGTGATGTCAATTCTTGTTCGTCTTCCCCATTCGTATACATTGCACAGTTTACAAACCAAGTAAATTATTTGTTTTGTATTTGTAATCGTAAAAATACTTTTTGATGGATTTAGCTGCAATTTTTCATCAGAAGGTATATTTTTATAATCCCTGAACGGAGGTGATTATTTAAAACTAATATTGACAAACAATTTGCCTTCTGTGGCAGCATTGTCACTATCCAACCTGGAGTGCATACGGGGCACGACTGAGGTGATGCGCTTGCGTTCGATGCTCTTCACGCGACACGTTTCTGGAGCAAGGTGAGGCCTACAGAATGGTATGTTTGCTCACTGTTTTCTGATCCCTTTCAGAACGGATATTTTACCGCAACAGCTTCACCTCATCCGATCTTGTTCCTCTTTGCAGGGTGATTTCACGGGGAGTTGAATCTGTTGTTGGAGGATACAAGTTTGAGGGATTCGGAGCTCACAGCTCACACTATCCTTGTGCCTATCTGAATGCGGCTGCATCTATCGGTATAACGCGGAAAGACGTAGATCGCTTCATAATGTGCCTTGACCATTGTCTATCTAGTCTCACGAAAAGAAGAGGCATTGAAAAAGATTTGGGGAATGAAGCAGATTGTACGGTCACTGAAATTCAACATGAAGTTCTCCCGGATATATAGTGTGAGAACTCTTTGAAGCGAGACTCCTTGTGGTAGAACTAACGAGAATAAATTCAGTCCTGCGGGACTTCCAGGTTGGCTTCTGTATTCCTTGCTGGGATGTTTTGATCAGGAACAGCACAATGCTGATTGTAATGATTTGCAATATAATCGCTGCAATACCGGGTAGTTGCGTGGAGCGAACGATCAAGCCCCTTGTCTAACTCTCGATACCAAAAATACATTTAATAGACAAGTCCTGCTCTGTGGGACCACTTGCTATTAAACTGATAATAAGCAAATTATTTCTTTCTTTTTTAAGCCTGTAAATTGTGCCTCCCTGTAATTGCACTGCCAACAGGATGTCGGTGTAGACAATACGGCATTCTCCATCCATGGTAGACCGATGCCAGTTCCAGGTAGTGTAGACCGCTATCACTACCTTGGAGTTCCCATTGATATTCCGGTATATCGGACGAGAACATCTGCTCGTTGGTTATTAACATGACGGCAGATGTCCTTGTAAAAATCAAAAAGTTTTTGTTGGTACCGTGGCAGACGTTGGATGCTATAAAAGCCTTCGTCCAGTCCTGCCTTTCATTACTCCGCGCACGCGAAGGGAAAAGCGGGGTTAAGCAATTGGTTCATGTCCGTCCATCTGTTCTGTCAGTTTTGTTCGTGGAACAACTTATTTCGATTGAATGTTATATTTTGAACATGAATAGGAAGACAAGTTTGCTGTTGAACAGTAATTTGGCTTTGAATTTGTCCCAATTGCACAAGTGTAGAGAGGCGTGAGATATTTTTTACTCTGTCTGCCGCACATAGAGACATAGCTGTCTCTATGTGCGGTTCTTCATTGTGGTGTCTCCCCAGGTCTCTCGTGTATACGCGCTCACTATGGCGTCACTCTGCGTCTCCACCGAGACGTCGCCGGGTCTCTCCAGCATGCACTCACCGTGGTGTGGTGTCTCCCTGGTGCACGCAAGCGTCGCTGCCTTTTATAATCGCACCCTCTCCCTCTCCCACCCAGCTGACCACATAGAGGGAAAAGCAGCGCACAAGGAACTAGGCTGACGAGGAACTGCCGAGACAGACATTTATAGTCATTCCTCATCGAGGTTACAAACACTTGTGTTAACATTCATTAAGAGATAACTGATGAATAATTAACCCCTTCGGCATTTCCATAACTATATATGCGTATATAATACCTGGAATGATGACCATGAACCCGTGTCAAACAAGCAATTTTTGCAGGGGTTCTGATCAACAGAGGGTGCTTAAAACACAGGTAGACACTAACACTAACCACAACGCAAAGACTCAAATGCATGGAGAGTGAGTGTTTAGTTCTATAATATAACATGGATGTAAAATTGCTTGCATTCCTTCATCTTTTGCAGGAGATGTATAATTATCTGAAGGCACAGCTGGTTGAAATTGCAAAGAAGTATGGAGAAAGAGTTCTGCACACGCCACACAATCCTGTCTCACTTGGTACGTGGGTTCACTGCAGCTGAGAGGAAATGTTTTTGTACCTTGGGTGTTATATTAATCTGATATGGAGTCTCGCTCTTCACTGGGTTGGTGCAGCTGCTTCCCATCTTGCTCCCGCTTGAGCGAGTCCAAGGCCCTTCATTTTATTGGCATATCTCTGCAGGGGGCAATGCCCCAAAGTCTGCTTTTGCCAATCGAAGGCAGGTTGGGTTGACTTGGGTTTCTATGGCCGCATTTCTGACCTCATTCCCAGCCAGCCCTGGTCGCACACGTTCTTTCAGCACCCCATATCTGCTGACCATCCCCTATTGGCTGCGAACGCTCATCTCCATTCCTTCATCCGTCTGTGTGACTGATTCTGTCTGTTGTCTCCGTGCCCCTTCCTCCAGTCTTCCAAGAGTACATTGTCACATCTGAATGCTTTCTCCAATATTAACCCACTCTCTTCTACTTTAACTGAAAACTTCACACATTTAATTTTTGTCCTTCATCCATTTGTGTGCTTCTTCTTTTTTGATCCTTTGCCAATTGATGTACCTGCTGCCCTCCATCGTTTAGCTCCTCCATGGATCTCGATTTCTGTATACAAAACCATATATTAGTATGTCGTCACAACATGCACCATTTTCTTGTTCTCCACAAAGGTTCCGGTGCGGTCGTTCATGAAAGGTTCCGGTACGGTTGCCACAAATTCGTCAGCCATTAGCATAGGGTTATGCTTTTTTAACACCAGATGAAGTCGGCCCTGTAGTGATTTATTTTTCGAACTCTTGAAAAGGATGAAAATAATGAGTCGCGAGTTGTCACTTCCTTTTTTTTCTTTCTTTTTTTTGGTATTCAAGGTCGAGGCTCGTGCAAGAGCTAACATTAATGACAAAAAAAAAACTGACACATAAGACATAATAAAGGGAGCGAGAGACAGGATGGGGAGAGAGGGGGAAGCACACAAGTACAACATTTGAGAGCAGGGACATTGGGAGATCTGTGGGAGGGAGAAGGCTTGGGGGGGGGTGAGGGGGGCATGGTAAGGGGGTTGGGGGTGGGAGAGGTAAAACCACATGGACACAGCTAGGTCTTCCAGGAAAGAAGTCGGTATTTCAGAAAAGTGGATCTGGGGTGAATTAACGGGGGTAGAAAAGATCAAGGTTTTAGATGGGGGAAGATAAGAGATGGTGGTGAACAGCTGTTTTAAAGACCTGGAAGGAGGAGTGGGATTGAAGAGAGTGAGGAAGTTTGTTCAGGAGGCAGGAGAAAAGAGGAATGAAAGAGTGAAGGTAAATAGAGAGTCTTGATTTTGGCAGTTTCACAAGAAGAGGGTTGCTGGCAGATCGTGTGCGACCTGTAGGAGTATTTGGGGGACAGAGCACAGACAGGGCTGGGGGTGGGGGCGGCTAGGCCAGAGAGGAGTCGGTAGAAGACAGAAAGACCACCAACCTGCCTGCGGTGAGTGAGTGAAAGGCCCTCAGAGTTAGCTTCATCGCGGGAGATTCCAATGATTCTGAAAGCTTTGGTTTCAACAGCGTGAAGCCGAGCCCGGTGTGAGGCAGGAGGAACAGCCCAGAGAGGAGAGCAGTATTCCAATGAGCTGCGGATGAAAGCCTTGTATGTGGTGAGGAGCTCAGGTGTGCCAAGAAAGGACTTCGCACGACGGAGGATGCCCAGACGGCGACTGGCTTTGGAGACTAGTTTGGAAATGTGGTTTTATGGCAGATTGAGAGACCTAAGAGCTTGAGCAACAGAACTTCTTGGAGAGGATTGTTGAGAAAAGTAGATGGGAGGGTTGTCCAGACGGTCTTTTCAGAGAGACATTGTGAGAGTCTGACATTTGTCAGGATTGAAAGACATGTTCCACTTGTATGACCAGTCCGATTTTGTCCAGGTCTGCAGAGAGTGAGGAGGCTGCAGACTGCCGATCTGAGGGATGAGGAATGGAGCGGCAGAGAGTGAAGTCATCAGAAAAGAGATAGAGGATTTTCCAGAGACATGGGGGTAGAAAAGATCATTGATGAAGACCAGAAAAAGCACAGGGCCCAGAACACTGCCTTGGGGAACTCCAGCCTGAACAGGAAGGGGAGATGAGAGAAATCCATTCAGGGCCACACATTGACTAGGACCACAGAGGAAGTCCGCAAGCCATGCGTGGAGATAACCATGCATACCATAGGAGGAGAGTTTCGTGAGCAGAGCGGGGTGCCAGACCGTATCGAAGGCACGTGATATGTCAAGGGAGACAGCTCTAATTTCCTGTTTGACATTGAGGACCTCCATTCATGGTTGAGACAGCAGAAGCAGCATGTCCAGAGTTGAGTGACCTGGTCTGAATCGTCAATTTGGATTCAGACCAGGTCAGTGTTTCACATGTTGGACAAGAAATAAAAGGGTGAAAATTGTGTGATGTCAATTCTTGTTCGTCTTCCCCATTCGTATACATTGCACAGTTTACAAACCAAGTAAATTATTTGTTTTGTATTTGTAATCGTAAAAATACTTTTTGATGGATTTAGCTGCAATTTTTCATCAGAAGGTATATTTTTATAATCCCTGAACGGAGGTGATTATTTAAAACTAATATTGACAAACAATTTGCCTTCTGTGGCAGCATTGTCACTATCCAACCTGGAGTGCATACGGGGCACGACTGAGGTGATGCGCTTGCGTTCGATGCTCTTCACGCGACACGTTTCTGGAGCAAGGTGAGGCCTACAGAATGGTATGTTTGCTCACTGTTTTCTGATCCCTTTCAGAACGGATATTTTACCGCAACAGCTTCACCTCATCCGATCTTGTTCCTCTTTGCAGGGTGATTTCACGGGGAGTTGAATCTGTTGTTGGAGGATACAAGTTTGAGGGATTCGGAGCTCACAGCTCACACTATCCTTGTGCCTATCTGAATGCGGCTGCATCTATCGGTATAACGCGGAAAGACGTAGATCGCTTCATAATGTGCCTTGACCATTGTCTATCTAGTCTCACGAAAAGAAGAGGCATTGAAAAAGATTTGGGGAATGAAGCAGATTGTACGGTCACTGAAATTCAACATGAAGTTCTCCCGGATATATAGTGTGAGAACTCTTTGAAGCGAGACTCCTTGTGGTAGAACTAAAGAGAATAAATTCAGTCCTGCGGGACTTCCAGGTTGGCTTCTGTATTCCTTGCTGGGATGTTTTGATCAGGAACAGCACAATGCTGATTGTCATGATTTGCAATATAATCGCTGCAATACCGGGTAGTTGCGTGGAGCGAACGATCAAGCCCCTTGTCTAACTCTCGATACCAAAAATACATTTAATAGACAAGTCCTGCTCTGTGGGACCACTTGCTATTAAACTGATAATAAGCAAATTATTTCTTTCTTTTTTAAGCCTGTAAATTGTGCCTCCCTGTAATTGCACTGCCAACAGGATGTCGGTGTAGACAATACGGCATTCTCCATCCATGGTAGACCGATGCCAGTTCCAGGTAGTGTGGACCGCTATCACTACCTTGGAGTTTCCATTGATATTCCGGTATATCGGACGAGAACATCTGCTCGTTGGTTATTAACATGACGGCAGATGTCCTTGTAAAAATCAAAAAGTTTTTGTTGGTACCGTGGCAGACGTTGGATGCTATAAAAGCCTTCGTCCAGTCCTGCCTTTCATTACTCCGCGCACGCGAAGGGAAAAGCGGGGTTAAGCAATTGGTTCATGTCCGTCCATCTGTTCTGTCAGTTTTGTTCGTGGAACAACTTATTTCGATTGAATGTTATATTTTGAACATGAATAGGAAGACAAGTTTGCTGTTGAACAGTAATTTGGCTTTGAATTTGTCCCAATTGCACAAGTGTAGAGAGGCGTGAGATATTTTTTACTCTGTCTGCCAGCCTGGCAGTCGAAATTGAAAATATTCCAAACACGAAATTTACTGTCATTAAGGAAGTCCTTAAGGACACAGACACCAGGTATGAGGAACTAATGTAACGTGTTGGACAAGGTGATGTAATAGACACTTCGTGGCAGTAAGAAAAAAAAGGCGGTAAAACCCGGAATTAATTTCCAGCATGAGTGGGCGTGGCATGTGAGAGGGCCAGGGTGAAGAAAATGACGATTGACGCTGCGGACGATCTTCAATGGTGACAATAAAGCTTCCATCTCCTAAACTGCGACTCGTCATCTTATTACAGTGCATAAGGGTGATGTGCATAAGATTGCTTCAGCATCATTAAACTTCCAGATTATTTTTTCACGATCTTTAAGACCATAAAAAGAAGCGGTTACTCACGACGGTCCCCAGACTTAGTTGTTTGTCTGACCGCTTCCCGACCGCTGGCCAAAACATGGGTGCCTAAACAACTCACACACCAACTGAAAGAATGGTGAGTGGACGCATGTGAAGAACTTCTGTGACGTTACGAAACAGAAAGCGACGCTTTCTTACAGCGCGGGGATGAAAGCTGGGTCTACTACTTTCAGCCAGAAACGAAAAGGGCAACCAAAGAGTGGCGCCATTCAACTTCACCGAAGCCCAAAAAATTCCGCACACAGCTGTCCAAGTGATGCTGACGCTCTTCTGGGATAGCTGAGGCCCACTTGTAGAGCATTACATACCCAGAGGGACCACAGTCACCAGCACATCAAACGGCGACCTGCTTAAAAATAATCTGAAACCAGCAATCAGATCAAAACATCATGGACTACTCACTACCGGTGTTTTGCTGCAGCATGACAATGCTTGGCCACATACAGCCCGCGCCACAGCTGCAACAATCGAGGACCTGCATTTTAAGAGTCTTCCTCATCCACCCCACTCGCCACAGACCTCGGAAATTGTGGGGGAATTGTAGTGGGGAAATCTGCTGAGTGGTTGTCTATTGAGAATTTAATATTTGTTTAATTAAGAGCCAACCTGCTTACTTAAAAAAATTGAAGCAATATATTTTGGGAGGGTGTCAAATAATGTTTTTTCCATCCCCATTCACTTCAATGTTAAATTGGGGTTGTCACAGAACCAACATTCTCCCACAATTCATATATATATTATATATATATATTGTTACAGATCGCGGATTAAGATGTTATTTACCGAGCGGTGGTGTATTACCGCGACCGTTACAGGATCCCTGACTCACCCGATTCACCCAGAACTTTGGCCGTATCGCACCGCAGCTGCTCAATCAGGGAAAAGACAAAAACGACGAAATGCAGAGGAAAAGGAATAAAACGAGAAGACGTACAGACGAGTAATGGGATTTATTATTATCCACACATATAAAAAAAAGGAGCAATCAAGGTTTATTTACAACACATAAGACGCAGGTGACACAGTGCAAATACTAGCTTATCTACAGACTTAACTTATTCCCAGGACAGAACAAACAGAACAAACTCACGTCCACAAGAAGGGTGGAAAGGCAGGAGGTGGATGGCTGGAGGGAGAGGGAGGTCAAAGGGGGTCCCGCAGCACAACCGGCGCGTTTAGCAGCCGCCGTTCAGGCCCCACGCTGCTGTTTTGGCTGCTGTGTACGTCGCGTGCTTTGCCAGGCCTTGTCCGACTCGTCTGGTCCAAACCCTCAACTCTTTCTTGGTCCCTCACTCTTTACCACCGACTCCTCACCGCAACCAACGCCACCACTGACCACCGACTCTACTGACTGACTCTTCACCACTCTCCACTTGACGACCGACTCAGCTCTTTCTCACCAAGACCAACTCAGACCAACTCTACTGGCAACCGACTCAGACCAACTGTGCAACCAACTCACGACTCACTTCCGTGCGCGCCCTTTTATAGCGCCTCCAGCGATTAAGCCGCCGGCGTTTTGGACACGCCCATCGGGGTGCTCACCTCGGCCCTGGTTGGTCGCGCGACCCTCGGGCTCCGCCCTCGATGACGACAGGCGGGTACGCCCCTCCTCCCCTCTATGACGAGGTGGAGACACGCCTTTCTTCTCCGACTCAAGCACATGGTCAATGGCGGTTATTGGAGGGGAGGTGATTGGGAATCGAGGGCTCAGCAATGACGAGAGGGGATGTAATATGGCAATCGAGGGCTCGGCAATGACGAAAAGGGATGTGAAGGAAATGGGGATTTTGGGGATGGGAATGAAAGGGGATCTATTCTCTTTCACTGGTGCAATGGAGTACTTCAATTAATGGGAGACACAGCCTTACCCTAGAACACAGAATAAGAGATAACTATCAACAGGGGTATTCTATTACTTGGCTGACGTGTATGCTTGTGGACTAATTATGGGATGCCCTTTCACCTTTACACAGCTCCGGAGGTAGGGGGCGCAGAACAACCAATAATAATAATAGTACAGCACACAATCAAAAAAATACAGTCCTCATCTCCGCAACACTGCACCCTCCTCCTCTTAGGCACGGCCCGGGCCTACAACTTTTATTTTTAGTGTGACACGTAGGTGTAGTTCCCTCTATTTTTAACCTGACCCTGAGTGCGACAGTTTTAAAACATAAATAAATGTGTCCCGCTGCTCCATTGCACCCTGCCTAACAGACTTACGCCCACAGTTAACCGAATTGCGGAATGGTCTTCAAACTATACACTGACGGTGGGGAGCATTATTTACAATGACGCTATTTTTATTTACAAAACTAACCCAGGACCTGTGATTGTTCTTTCTGGGGGGGGGGGGGGGGGGACGGGAGACAGTCTGCTCTGCATCGACGCACCATGAAAGCACCTATAACGCACCAACACATCCTCAAGCACCAATCGGTGCAGTCACCATTGTTCATCAATGTTTATCAGTGTTCCATAAAAATAAAATCAACAACCCCTAACCCTGCAGGTGATCTCTTGCTCTTCGGCTCCCTCTGCTGGTAATTATTATTTGTCTTCCAGATGTTGTCATTCTTTTGCTTTGCTTACTGGCGGCCTATTTGTATTAAAACTTGCACCCAATGTGTCCTTTTTATTTATTTTATTTATGGCCCACAGGGCCGACTAGTGTGGTTCACCTGTGGGGCATCGGTGCCCTGTGGCCATGGTCCGCCAGCAAGATTTCGGGCCCTCATGGCCGGTTCCAGCAGAGGGGCCATGCCCCAACCCATGGGGTCCATAATTGGTGCTCGGCCACAGACATGTGGTCCATAATGTGGTGCATCGATGCAGACAGCTGGTTCTGGGAATTTCGGGCGCACAATGGCCGACCCACGCACGCTCCCCTCGGCACCCAATGGCGCACAGGTCATGTGGGAGACAAAAGGGGAAAGACAATTGAGCGAGGGGTAAGGTCACAAGGGTACACATCAATAAGGCAATGCAAGGCGAAATGCGTACGGAGGGCGAAGTGAGAAAGCTCGTCCCTACCGTACGTCACCCCCCTGTCATACACTACCCTTGCCCTTACCCCATATTTACAAAATCTACCCATTTACAAATTCGTCACTACTGTCACGTCTTCCCCATATTTCTCCTATACCAAATTCGTCACCACAATCCCTCTATCCAAAATTTGTCATCACCAAATTTATCATCAATCCTCATAAGGAGGAAGAGATGGAACACAAAGCACAATGTCACACCCACGTCATGATGCGTCTCACATTCCAAACATTTGCACAGTAAAAATAATTAAACATGGCATGGTGTGGAGTTCCTGTCACCTCAGGTGAGTGGATGCAGATGGTGCGAGGAGACTTCATCCTAACTACTTTCTAAATGACATTAACACACTTTACACTACCCGGGGTCTTTCCCTGCCAATTCATTGGCCACTTACACTATGGGTTTTAAAAAACCAATTCCCATTGACCAAACTGTGGTGCTTCTCAATTTGGGGTCTCACTCCCCCGATTCATCCCCCGGTGCCCTCGCACAATTTCTGGGCTGCGACGTGTAGCTCTCCCAGCAGGTCTACCCACCTGCACACCTCCACCATTGCAGTTGCCACCCGAGCTTACCTAGCTCCTCACCCTAACCTAACTAACTGGGGACAGCCCCTCCTGGCTCTGTCACCCCACTCGGTGCCCTCTGGCACTGGGCTACCCGGGTCCGTCCTCCGGATCCTCGGGCCCCATCCACAACAACTACTACCGGCTCCCAGAGCCCACCTGCGGCCTCACCTGGCCGACATCCTCACAGTGGTGGAGCGCCCAACCAACTACACACACTAACAGGCTACACGCGCAGCCATTTCCACAACATTAATGCACCCATCCAAATACCATTCTTTCACCTCGCACCACAGATGCCAATATCCAACCACAATTTACCTATACCCTCTACCTAACACTTACACTACCCGCCCCGGGTATCCGTGATGGGGGTCCACTCTTCCCCCATTCACACCTTCGCACCATCCACTCCACTCCACAATTTCCACCATACTCACTCCACGACCATCCATTCCAATACTCCATACCATTTATTCCATACACCTGTCCTCCATTCACCTGTTGTTGCACACCTGTGCAATCATACCTGGTGCCACCTGCACCCTCCTCCTCTTCCTGGACCAGTTGGTCAACACAACACACATCACCATCACTCACTCATACACTGCTCCACACACCTGTTCAGTTGCACACCTGTGCAATCACACCTGTTCAATCACACCTGTTCAATCCTCACACACACGGCATCATCTCAGCTAACTACTCCCCTCTGAAACTTGCGCTTCCCAGTCGCCCCTTTAAACTATTGTGCTCCCACGTCATTATCATCCATACTAATCTACCTGCGTCCCCACTACAGGTATCAGTCACTAACTAAACTTAACGTTACCTAATGTCAATCTCTTCTAGATCCCTATCATTATCCAAGCCCTCCCTGGCTCGGTTGTCATAGCCACCCCATAAACTATTGCGCATTTGCCCCACCCTTCTGTGAGGGATGCCAGCGTTGCCATCCCACCACAGCGGGGCATTTCTCACTATAAATTTTGTTCGTCCAAATCCAACAAATCAAAAATTTCCCATTTACTGCCAATTCTACTCACTTTTCTAAATTTCGTATCAAATCACTACTATCATCATCACAGTCCGCTATACCCTAGCCTCGGTGCGTCGTGACATCATTAAACTCGGCTTCGTAAAGCCGAGCAATGAATTCGGGTGGTTTGGTCGCCTGCAGGTTGAATCCGTCCGGCTTTCGGTTCAAGGGAGGTGGTTTGGTTGGACCGAGGTTCCACGCACCATCTCGGCGCGGCACCTTGCGGTCCCGGGCCCGATGGCTCAATTTCCCCCGGTCGGAACCCCGTCCCCTCGAGGGGGCACCGTTCCGCTTCCTCCCACTCGCCCTTGAACCGGACCGGTCGCCTCGCCCGCCAAGGCCCGGACTCGACCATGCGGGGCGGGGCCAAGCCCGAATCGGCAACGACGCTTCGAAGAGAAGCGACGCAGCATCGACCCGCGCCGGGCCTCGCACCCAACAAAGCACCCCTCGCACCGAGTGCTCGTATCGGCTATCCGTCGCCCTAACCGCTAACCCGGTTACCGTCGATGCTTTACTTGCATGCTTACAAGCATACGCTACCCCTTTCACCCTCACCAAACCCGGCGTTCCAACGCCGTCCGTACATTCCACCAACGCTCTCCCTGTTACACACCACACCTCTCGCGCACACTCTTGCGCACACTTTGGTCCACACCTCTCCTCCGTTACGTCCTCCGTAACACTCACCATGGGCGTGCACTCTTGCATCCACCCACTAACGCGCTCGGATGGGCTCTCCCACACTCGCGCCATGACCAATTCAGGTGTGCTTTCTCGCACACGTTCCACCACCACCTTACTCTCCGTGTCACACTTCGTACACCCCGACGTGCATTCTCGCTCGCACTCGGTTTCACTCCCACACTTTATAGCACACCCACTCGCCGACGCACACTTTTTCCTCCCACGCGTGCCATTTCCACTCACACGGTACCCTTCACCAACGCCCGGATGCCTCCTGGATCCCAAGCGCGCGAAAATTCTTTTGTCGCCAAACATCCTTTTACAAAATCTCCCCGCACAATACACAACAGCACGTCTCACCTTCGGGGTTCTTCTTCCTCCCTGCACCAAAACCTGCAAACTTCCATTTGGATTAGCGAGTACATCATCATGATTTGAGCAGGGACTTTGTACATTTTCCATTTCTCCCTGCAATTCCCGGGCTACCTCCGTCATCTCTTCAATTTCAATGCCCACTTCCGCTTTTTCTTTACTCACCTCGACGACCGCTGGCTTTAATAAAACACCCTTAACCTCATCGGTCGCCGGCTTTTCCAAACCCCGTGTCGCGATTTCTACCCCCGTCATTGTACCCGCGCTTTTCTCCGCTTCGCTCAACCAGCGCTTTTCGACCCGCTTTACCACCTCGTGCACCCCTGGGACCCTTTCGCCCAACTTGCGGTCTCTGTCCCTCTGCTCCCTTTCCTTCCTATCGGCCCTCATTCCGTTTATTGTTGCTTCAATTTGCTCACTCCGAGCATCCATCCGGTTCCCCATTTGTCCCATTTGGCCCCCTATCCTGTTTTCCATCCCTTTGAAATTATCGTCTGTTTTTACCATAAAGGCCATCATCTGTTTCATAAACAGGTTCCAATTCATTGGCATCTCTGGCTCGGCTGCCACGACCACGGGCGCGGCTAAATTTGGTGCCGCTACACCCACGTGCGCGCGGACGCCATTTTGTGCATCTGATACTCCCTCAACCACACCTTCTTTACTCTCCTCCACCCTTTCCTCCACATACATTTCCCCGAGGTCCTGGGTCGATTCTACCCCGTCTATCTCTCCCACCGGCATCCCGTCGCCTTGACCAGCCATGGCGCGATTTCAAAATTCGGGTTTTGCTTTAAAACAAAACAAATTTCGTCCGCTCCAAATTTTGACCAAATTTTGTCTAGATGTTTTAAAAAAATTTGGTTCGGGCCCCGAATTCCACTCCCAGACACCAATTGTTACAGATCGCGGATTAAGATGTTATTTACCGAGCGGTGGTGTATTACCGCGACCGTTACAGGATCCCTGACTCACCCGATTCACCCAGAACTTTGGCCGTATCGCACCGCAGCTGCTCAATCAGGGAAAAGACAAAAACGACGAAATGCAGAGGAAAAGGAATAAAACGAGAAGACGTACAGACGAGTAATGGGATTTATTATTATCCACACATATTAAAAAAAGGAGCAATCAAGGTTTATTTACAACACATAAGACGCAGGTGACACAGTGCAAATACTAGCTTATCTACAGACTTAACTTATTCCCAGGACAGAACAAACAGAACAAACTCACGTCCACAAGAAGGGTGGAAAGGCAGGAGGTGGATGGCTGGAGGGAGAGGGAGGTCAAAGGGGGTCCCGCAGCACAACCGGCGCGTTTAGCAGCCGCCGTTCAGGCCCCACGCTGCTGTTTTGGCTGCTGTGTACGTCGCGTGCTTTGCCAGGCCTTGTCCGACTCGTCTGGTCCAAACCCTCAACTCTTTCTTGGTCCCTCACTCTTTACCACCGACTCCTCACCGCAACCAACGCCACCACTGACCACCGACTCTACTGACTGACTCTTCACCACTCTCCACTTGACGACCGACTCAGCTCTTTCTCACCAAGACCAACTCAGACCAACTCTACTGGCAACCGACTCAGACCAACTGTGCAACCAACTCTCCTGACTGGTTCTTCACGACTCTCTTTCTTGACGACCAACTCAGACCAACTGTGCAACCAACTCACGACTCACTTCCGTGCGCGCCCTTTTATAGCGCCTCCAGCGATTAAGCCGCCGGCGTTTTGGACACGCCCATCGGGGTGCTCACCTCGGCCCTGGTTGGTCGCGCGACCCTCGGGCTCCGCCCTCGATGACGACGGGCGGGTACGCCCCTCCTCCCCTCTATGACGAGGTGGAGACACGCCTTTCTTCTCCGACTCAAGCACATGGTCAATGGCGGTTATTGGAGGGGAGGTGATTGAGAATCGAGGGCTCAGCAATGACGAGAGGGGATGTAATATGGCAATCGAGGGCTCGGCAATTACGAAAAGGGATGTGAAGGAAATGGGGATTTTGGGGATGGGAATGAAAGGGGATCTATTCTCTTTCACTGGTGCAATGGAGTACTTCAATTAATGGGAGACACAGCCTTACCCTAGAACACAGAATAAGAGATAACTATCAACAGGGGTATTCTATTACTTGGCTGACGTGTATGCTTGTGGACTAATTATGGGATGCCCTTTCACCTTTACACAGCTCCGGAGGTAGGGGGCGCAGAACAACCAATAATAATAATAGTACAGCACACAATCAAAAAAATACAGTCCTCATCTCCGCAACAATATATATATATATATATATATATATATATATATAGATATATATATATATATATATATATATATATTTATATATATATATATATATATATTACTGCGGTTTTAGAACCCTCACTTGTAAATAATTACTTGTAAATATCCCATTATTAAAAGGTTAAAGGTTGCACCCCTAGTTAGTCCACAAGCAACACGGAGGCCACCATAGAACTTTAGTTATTTCATTATTATGTGTTTTAGATAAGGCCGTGTTTTCAATAGCTGAATCTGCATTGCGTCAATTAAAGAGTAGGTCCCCAATCCAATTCCGGCCATTTTGCCAACCTCTCTCTCCCAGAGATGCCATTACGCGCCTCTGCCAGCAGCAGCCACCTTAGCGCTCGCTCAAGCCGCCATAAACTATGCGGTCAGGCCTGAGGAAAAATTGGGCGGAACGCCAAGAAGAAGGTGTGGCCTGTCAACCAGCCGTCAAAGGCGTGGCCGGTAAGCCCTCACCAGCCAACCAGGGCTGATGTAACATCACCGACAGGCGTGGCCTTGAGGCCCGCGTCGTGATCGCGTTATATAAGCGTGAACGCAAAGCCCTTTCACGGACTTGAGACTGCACACACGACTTGGGACTGCGCACAAGGACTTCCTTTGATGAGAGAGTGCTGGTTGGACTCGGTCGGGAGAGTGCATTGCAAAAGGACTCGTGCGAGAGTGGCGCTAATAAAGACTGATACGGAGCGCACATTTGGAAGAGGACACTTGCTGGTGCTGATAAGAGGACTTTGAGAGGGAGAGCGTTTGGCGCGAACGTACAGTTATTACGTGCGAAGCATCCCACTCCCCCCGCTATATGTAAGGTCCGGTCGCGTTCCAATGATACGCAGAGCTGCCTGCCGGGTTTTCGCCCACGGAGCCGGAGCCTGGACTGGAGCCGACTGGAGCCTGGACCCCATCTATCTGACCATCCACCAGCTACAGTCCCCGTGTGAGTGTGTATGTTTGTCTGGGGTATAGAATAAGACTGCTTTAAGACTGCCCTGTGTCCTGCTTCTTCTTCCTTTCTTGTACATTCTTTCCTTTCCTCTCTTTTTGTTTGTAATCAATTTGCCTGTTCTTTCTGGTTTCGTCTTAATCCCTTTGCTTTCGTCTTTTCTCAATTGAGTACCTGTGGCACGATTAGGAACCGCTATAATCGGGTTTAGTCATTGTTAACGGCCCGAGTCGCGGCTCGCTTCGCTCGGCGTATCCACTAACGCTGCGGCTCGGGTGGGAGTTATCTCCTTGTTTTACGGCCGGTGGTAGTACTTAGGTAATTGGACTAAGACTCGACCAACAACCCTACTTCCCACCGACCGGAAGGAACGTTATAACTTCCCAGGACTCGGGACGGCCAGCTAAAAGGACAAGGGGATTAACCCCCCCTTGATAAGGGGAGAGCCGACCCCCGAGATCCGTAACAATGTATATGAAAAGATCAAGCAGAGTGAAGCAGGGCTGCGTCCTGGCTCCAACTCTGTTTGGTATTTACTTCCCGGTACTTCTGAGGTATTCCTTTCCTGCAGATATGGAAGGAATCTGCCTTCACACAAGGAGAGATGGCACGCTGTGTAACCTGTCAAGATTAAAGGCAAAGACAAAATTGCGGCATGTCCTGATCAGTGAACGTCTCGATGCAGACGACGCTGCACTTGTCACCCAAACAGAAGACCAGCTCCAGAAGCTAATTGATCATCTCTCTCTCTCTCTCTCGTGTGCATGATGTTCTCTCTCACCATCATTGTTAAGAAAACAGTGGTGATGGGACAAGGTGTCGCAACCCAGCCTCTGATTACACTAAACAACACTGCGCTGGAAGTAGTCAGCAAATTCAGTTATCTTGGGTCTATGGTGACTAACAACCTGTCTCTTGATGATGAACTAAACGTATTGTTGCGGATATGGGATTTGGCCTCCATCCATATCCGCTTGTAAATATTCCCCTATTTCCCCAATACTCCCCAACTATCCCCAATCCCCCATTCCCTAGTCCCATTGTCTGTAAACAACACTCTGTAGCCCCGACCTTCCCCTTTTTCCCCCATTAAATGTCGCACCCAGGTTCACCGCATCTCACGTAGACAACTATAGGACATCTTGCTAGTTATACTTAGTCTATGTCAGTTAAGGACTCGTTTCCATTAATTCTGACTCTTCGTTGCACCAGAATGTGATTGTATGGCACCAGTAGCAAGTTTAGGACCTCCCAATACCTCCCCGCATCTCTTCCTCATGGAACTGAAACCACAACACCAACGACAACAACAGCGGGGGCGGCGCGGTAGTGGCGCGGGGAGTGCGCGTCCTCACTCCGGCTTGGTTAGCCGCCATTGACCACGTGCTCCGACGGGGTTACCACACAGGGGCTGACTGTCAGCTCCTCGTCAAGGGCGGAGCCCGGTAACCCCCCCGCACCCAATAAGAAGCGGCGGACCGATTCCATCTGGGGCGGAGCTAACGAGCCGAGGGCGTGTCACTCCCCGCTGGATATACGCAGCCACTTACCGGAGGTGACGTCAGATGCGGCTCAGCTACGACGACAAAAGGACGCCACCTCCTAGCGCTGAAAGAGACCTCCCGCCTCTCTGGACCGGACCGGGTCGATTCTGCACCTTGAGCTATCAACTGCCTGCCCTTCCTTGCCATCAATCCCTGTGTGAGTCAGTCTTGTCCCGTTTATCTGTGGTCTGTCGGGGATAAGATAAGACTGTGTATAAGTGCCCACCTTTCTGTGCTGTCCCTCTTGTGCCGTGTAATCTAAACGTTCCGCATACCCCATATTATATCCTCCTCCGGAGGTCTTGAGAACTGTACCCCTAGTGTCGTGTCATTTAACCCAGCCGTTGTGTCCTTTCCTTCATTGATCTAGCGTAGTGCGATTCGGCCAACGTTCGAGTGTAATCGAGTAACTTGTGCGAACACGGCGGCCATTCCGCTCGGTCAATCAACATCTAAGTCGTGTCCGTAACAGTATGCATCGGGAAGGCAGCCACCACCTTTGGTCGTCTCAGAAAGAGGGCGTGGAAGAACAGCAAGCTGACCCTCAGAACCAATATGTTGATCTGCAAGGCATGCATTATTAGCACCACACTTTATGGCAGTGAAACATGGACGAGTTATCGCTGCCAAGAACGGAGACTCAACAATTTTCATCTTCGCTGTCTACGATGCATCCTTGGCATCACGTGGAAGGACAGTTGCACAACTGCAGAAGTCTTCTCCAGGATGGAAGATGGACGTATTCCAAAGGACGCCCTATATGGGGAGATAGCTGGGACCAAAAGACCAAAAGGGTGCCGGAAGCTGAGATACAAGGATGTCTGTAAGCGGGATATGAAATCCCTGCACATCAATTTTGACACTTGGGAAACTGGCAAACTGTGGAGGCACATGGCGACATCAATTATGAGTTGGAATAAGCCACCATGATGACCAGTGGTTGGAGCAGCTGCACAACAGAAGCTGTCACCGCAAACAACATCATCCCACAACTATAGGAGATGCCAACCTCACTAACTACTTCAGATGTAGCACCTGTGGGAGACTTTGTTACTTCCAAATTGGCTTGTGCAGTCACCAACGGAAGTGCAACACACATGACTGGCCTCACCAAGAAGTGCTGCAGATTCACCATCTTACGTAGATGAATCGATGCCACTGATATTGTTGCGGTTTTATGAATAAAAGGCAACCCCTCTACAGTTAGTTACACCACAACATGAAGCCTCCTATAGCGTTATTTCTTATTAAATGTAAAGCATAGGCCCTTTCCAGTGTTTAGAAAGAAAACAAATAATGTGTTGTCAGGCAGGATGATTGTAGGCCTCGTTAAAGCCTAAATTGCCTCGTCATGGGACGAGACTAGGCCCTGCATGCCTGAAGGAGGAATAAAACCTTCCCCGAAGGAGGAACGAGACATTCCTGGGAGGAGGAGCAGCGAGCAACCAATGTGCGCTAAAGGGAAGGCATGGGGGAGTGGCCGAGGGTAGCCAATGAGGGGCTGTCACGTCACGTGACCCCTGGCGGCCAATTGAGACCCATGGAACATTCAGGAAGGGGTTGGGGTGTTATAAAACCCGGCCCATAACACATTCTCTCACTCTCTCGCTGGGCTCCTGCTATCTTGATCGGTCCTCTGGTTCCTGCGCTCTCTGGTTCGTCATCGCTCTTCGTCGCTGCCGCGATCGTCTCTGGCTGTTGGCGCCTTGGGTTGGAGCGATTCCTGGGGCTTTCGTCCACCAAGCCCATTCACATGAGCTGCACGACCAAGCCCATCCGGGCGAGCTGCAAGAAACGGCCGCGCTTCCCCGCACATTACCCTCTCCCCCCTTCCCCGAACTAATGAGGGCTCTTGTCTGGGAACGTAGGTAAGGCTGTTAAGATTCTTTGCTTTGTCTGTGTTCTATACATACCTGTAAATAAATACTGTGTTTCGTACTTCCAACCTGGCCATCATTGTCATTTTCCATCCATTGACCTAGCATCGCCCGAATTAAAACCGCTCAATCGGGTCCGAAGTACGCTTAGTGTAACGGCACGGGTCATGCGACGCACAACCGCTCGGGCGTCAGAAATAAGTGTGACTTGTGCGGGGTTCAGTCCCCGTCCTCACGGCTGCGTGTATCCGAAGGTATTCAGGTTGACCGTTAACCCTTCCACGCGCAGCTGCGGGTTCGGCGGCTGGAGTTGCCTAGCAATCCGTCAACCACGAGTTTAGTCATGGATGGCAGCCTCAGTGGACCCGGAGTTTGAGGGGGAGCAGGGCATAAACCCCCCTGAGTACATCGACGAACCCGGGATCCGCAACAAAATTGGTGTCATGAGTGGGATTCGGACCTGGGGTTACGCTTCACGTACCTCCAAATTACGAGCGTGATTAAAATTTAGTTTAAAACAAATTTTTGGTTTAAATTGAATTCGGGCGATGGCGGGCCAAGACGACCAGGTACCGGTGGGTATAGAAAGTGTAAACGATGGAGATGAATTAATGACCCAGGACTAGCATGAACAATTGGATGAGGGAGTTAATGAGGGTGCAGCAGGAAGAGGGTGAAATGGCGTCGATTCGCACCCGGGACCAGCCGGACGGGTTGAGCCCACGGTGCCGATGGATATGGGCCTATTTATGGCGCAACTCAAGGCATACATGGGGGAGATGAGGGAAGAAGCAAGGTGTGACAGGAAAAAGATAAGGGAAGAATTAAGGTGTGACAGGAAAAAGATGGGAGAGGAGATAAAAGAATGGAGGTGAGACATGAAAAAGATGGGAAAGAAGATTGGGCGTAAGCCGAGCGAAAAGGTGGCAGTGGTACGTGACGAGGTGAGGCAGTGTGAGGAACGCTGAGGCATAGAAGAGGAAATAGTAGGGGCGCACCGGGAAATAAGGGAGGTGAAACAGAAGCTGGAGGAGGTAGAAGAAGGAATGATTGAAATTAAAAAGACAAGGAGAGACAGGCAATGAATTTCGAGAGGAAGTGATGGAATATGTGCAAGGTTGGTGTCCGCACCGTGATGAAATGCTTGCTTACCAAATTAAAAGTTTACAGGTACTGGAAGATAAGCGGGAAAAGGGGAGCCCCGAGGTGAGTGGCGAGGATTTCGGAAATGTGTTTGGTGCGATCGGAGACTCGACAAGCTTGGGGGTCGAGATAGACCCGGGCATTCCGGGGGGGGGGGGGGGGGGCATTGGGAGGGTAACGACTGAGACGGAGTGTGTGGAGAGAGTGTGCGCACCGTTGTGTGTGAGAACAGAGTGTGTGGAGAGAGTGTGCGCACCGGTGTGTGCGTGTACGAAATGGAGTGCGAGGGGTAATCAGGCTCAGGCATCGATGCCGACCGGGGTAATGCTGAGACGGGTAGAGTACGCGAGCCCCCGATGAGTGGTGTACCGTGGGGACCGGAGGTAATCGGTGCGGCGTCGGTCTCACAAGGACCGGCGTGCGGGATTCGTACCTCCGGCATGCGCATGGTATTGTTGGCACCGTACCACGGCAAGAGCGATCGGCGGGGTTCAAGGGGTAATTCGGAGTTTCGGACGAACGCACGTTACCAGGTGAGGTTTTGTAACCGTGGCCGGTTGGGTCATCGTGTGTGGGACCGCAGGGCCCCGCACAGGGATGGACCCCGGCACCTGGGACCACCAACTCCGCCCCCCCCCCCCCCCCGGATCGTCAATGCCGGCCGGATAACACCCCGTACAGGCGGCCAAGCACCCTCATGGATCGCTTTGGCCTTTGAGGCCGAGGCGCGACCAGGTACCTCCACAGGGAGGGGCTCGTAGTTTAGAGGACTGGGGGAGTATTGTACCCCACGTGGGGGAATGGTAGTGTGACCATTCCTCACATGGGGGGGGGGGGGCATGAGCACTAGTTTAGGGGGATAGCATTGTTAGGCCCATGGAGGGACCAGCAATGGTTGCTCCATGGGGGCACCGAAGCACTAGCTGAGGGAGGGCTGGGATAATTGTTAGGGATTTAGAGAGACCATAGGGACAAGATTTAAGTAGTGACCATGAACTGTAGTGGGGATGTAGAGAGTTTAGTGGTTCCTAACAAAGGGTGTGCCTAGTTTAAAGGGATGACGAGGGAAGCACGAGTTATCGGGGAAATTAGTTCGATAAATGATGGTGTGTAAGTGTGAATTGTGTTGTGGTGTGCAAATAATTGGTGTGGAATGCATGGTGTGGAATGCATGGTGCAAAGGATTGAATGGGGGGAGTGGAACCCATTCACGGAGGCCCGGTGGGGTAGTTTAAAGGTAGATAGAGGGTGTAGGTAAATTATAATGGATATTGACACCTGTGTTGCTGATGGTAGAATGTAGTGTTTTGTGAGGTGCATGAAGCAGTGAAATGGCTGGGCGTGTGGCTTAATTGGTCATAATAGTTATTGGGGCACTCCGTCACTGGTAGCTGGTCGGCCAGGTAAGGCCGCAGGTAGGCTCAGGGAGCCAGTTAGGTTAGCATGTGAGTGGGGCCCGAGGATCCAGAGGAAGGACCTGGGTTGCCCAATGCCAAGGTGGGCATCAGGGGGTAAGCACCAGGGAGGGCCTTCCCCAGATAGGTTAGAGTAAGGAGCAGGCAAGCTCGGGAGGCGGCTCCAGTGAACGAAGGGGTGCAGGTAGGTAGACCTGCTGGTAGAGCCACACGACCCAGCCCCGAAATTGTGCGAGGGCACAGGAAGAAAATTTGTGGGGTTAGAACCCAAATTCAGAGGTGCACCACAGTGTGGGCAATGGGAATTCGGGTTCTTAGAATCCTTCGGAAACTTGCATAGTTTAAAGAGGCCCACTGGCAGGGTATGACCCCGGGGAGTTTAAATGAGTAATGTTGTTAGTGTCGTTAGGATGTGAGACCCCTTTGCACCATCCACCACGGAGGATGAATTTTGCACCGAGAGGCTCTGTAAGCTGTTTGGTAAGTGAGATGCATCACGACGTGAGTGGAACATTGTTTTATTCCATCCCATCCTTCCTGGGAGAACCTGGGAGGGATTTGGGGACGAATTTTGCGTTAGAGGGGGACATGGGAGACAAGACATAGAGACGAATTGTAAATACAAGGAGGGCTCGGGTACTGTAGTTAAAGGTGGGGGTGCGAACGGTTAGGGCCGAGCTCACTCCGCTCACTCTGCCGCATTCCTCTCACCGCACCAGATTTGGTGATACCTGGTTACCTTGTTTTTCATGTGCCACTGTTGCCTTCCTTGTACTCATTGCGCTTTGTCTTCGTCCCCGCCCAGGACCATTATGGAGACTCACCTGTCGCAGCATCTTGCTGCCAAACATCCATCCATCTATCACCTTATGGACCACGAGCCTTGTGGCCCTGCACCTCTGCTGTGGTAGCTCAGATTGGCTGCCCCCATCATCTTGCACCATGGACCACCTGTTGGGTGGCATTCTGGCCAACCTTTGGACCACGTGTCAGTGGCCCTGTTCACCAAATAAACGGCTCAATTTTGAGGTGAAAATTTCGATGGCCCTTTGCTTCAAACGGCCTGTATGCCGGTCTGGGGCAGCCGGTTTTTGTTAGGAAACCTCTCAAGACAAGAAGCCGCAAGATGACTCGAGCAGCAAGTGCCTCCATTACCTTTCTCCATTCCTTCTTTCCTCGAGTCCAGGTCCTGGGTTATAGTTTTTGTAAATAAAGGTTAAAGTTTTTTTCAATGTAAATGTAAATGTAAGAATGTTTCCCACCGGTTGTGTTTAGTTTAAAAATTCCGGAAATACGCGAACAGTTGTGGGTGTGAGTCTGTTAGTTAGCTGCTCAACGCATTAGGAGGGACATATCTAGTGTAAATGATGTCGCACACATGGGGTTGGAGTTAAATGTGAGGGGAATTACATCTGTGTATCACACTAATGGTAAATGTAAAATTTGAATGCCGACTCTACCGGTCGCTCCACCTAAGGTCGACTCGGGTCGAGTCTGGTCGGAGAGGGGGGTTGTGTTGCGGTTTTGCGAATAAAGGCAGCCCCCCTATAGTTAGTTACACCACAACATGTAGCCTCCTACAGTTAGTTATTTCTTATTAAATGTAAAGCATAGGCCCTTTCCAGTATTTAGAAAGAAAGCAAATAATGCGTTGAGTCAGGCAGGATGACTGTCGGCCTCATTGAAGGCTAAATTGCCTTGTCATGGGACTCGACTAGGCCCTGCAGGCCTGAAGGAGGAATAAAACCTTCCCCGAAGGAGGAACGAGACATTCCTGGGAGGAGGAGCAGCGAGCAACCAATGGGAGCTAAAGGGAAGGCAGGGGGGAGAGACCGAGGGTGACCAATGAGGGGCTGTCACGTCACGTGACCCCCGACCGCCAATTGAGACTCATGGAACATTCAGGAAGGGATTCGGGGGTTATAAAAACCGGGCCCAGAACACATTCTCTCTCTTGCTGGGCTCCTGCTATCTTGATCGGTCCTCTGCTTCCTGCGCTCTCTGGTTCCTGCTCCTGGTTAGTCTTAACCACGTCGTCCCTACCGTGATCGTCTCCGGCTGTTGGCGCCTTGGGTTGGAGCCATTCCTGGGGCTTTCGTCCACCAAGCCCATTCACACGAGCTGCATGACCAAGCCCATCCGGGCGAGCTGCACGACCGAGCCCATCCGGACAAGCTGGAAGAAGCGGCCGCGCTTCCCCGCGCATTACCCTCTCCCCCCCCCCCCCCCCTTCCCCAAACGAATGAAGGCCCTTGTCTGGAAACGGAGGTAAGGCTGTTAAGCTTCTTTGCTTTGTCTGTGTTCTATACATACCTGTAAATAAATACTGTGTTTCGTACTTCCAACCTGGCCATCATTGTCATTTTCCATCCATTGACCGAGCATCGCCCGAATTAAAACCGCTCAATAGGGTTCCGAAGTACGCTTAGTGTAACAGCATGGGTCACGTGACGCACAACCTCTCGGGCGTCAGAAATAAGTGTGACTTGTGCGAGGTTCAGTCCACGTCCTCACGGCTGCGTGTTTCCGAAGGTATTCGGGTTGTGACCGCTAACCCTTCCACGCGCAGCTGCGGGCTGGAGTTGCCTCGCAATCCGTCAAACACGAGTTTAGTCATGGACGGCGGCCTCAGTGGACCTGGAGTTTGAGGGGGAGCAGGGCATAAACCCCCCTGAGTACATCGACGAACCCGGGATCCACAACAATATATATATGTATGTATATATATACATATATATATATATATATATATATATATATATATATATATATATATATATATATATATATATATATATATATATATATATATATATGCAGTCACGTGAAAAAGTAAGTACACCCCATGTAAAGTTTTGACTTTTTCAACATATTTAAACATACAGCTATTTGATCTTCATTTCTACAATATTGATAGATAAAGGTGATATAATATAACAAATATCATGAAACATTTACATTTTGTAGTCCATTGTATAATTTAAATAAACATAAATGCAAATTTCGCATGTGGAAAAAGTAAGTACACCCTTGGCTCTCATAGGTGGTATTGCCCCCTTTGGCAGAAACAACCTCAAGTAGGCGTTTCTTATAACTGTCTACCAGTCTCTGACATCGACTGGGAGAAATTTTTGTCCACTCCTCCATGCAGAATTCTTTCAGCTGTGCGATGTTTGAGGGGTTTCTTGCATGCACAGCTTGTTTCAAATCCCCCCACAACATCTCGATGGGATTTAGATCCAGGCTTTGACTTGGCCATTCCAGAACCCTCCATTTCTATCTTTTCAGCCATTCCTTGGTGGATTTACTGGTATGTTTAGGGTCATTGTGATGTTGGAAGGTCCACCTTCGGTTGAGCTTCAACTCTCTGATAGATGGCCTCACATTATCCTCAAGCACCCTCTGGTACAATGAAGAATTCATAGTGGATTCTATGATGGTGAGCTGCCCCGGCCCTGATGCAGCAAAGCTTCCCCAAACCATAATATTTCCACCACCATGCTTTACAGTTGGTATCAGGTTCTTGTGGTCAAATGCTGTCTTTGGTTTTCGCCAAACATGTCTTCTGGTACTGTGGCCAAATAGCTCTACCTTTGACTCATCTGTCCAGAGCACATTGTTCCAGAAGTGCTGGTCTTTGCCCGGGTGTTCATTGGCAAACTTTAGTCTTGCCCTGATGTTCTTTCTGGACAGCAACGGCTTCCTCCTGGCACACCTCCCATGCCGATCAAATTTGTGCAGCCTCTTTCTAATGGTAGACTCGTGCACTTTGACATGAACAGTGGCAAGAGCTCCCGGTAGGTCCCGTGATGACATTCTGGGGTTCTTAGAGACTTCTTTCAGCATCTTGCGGTCTGCTCTCGGGCTGAACTTGCTGGGGCGGCCTGGCCTGAAGAAGTTGGCAGTTGTTTGGAATCTTCTCCACTTGTAGATGATCTTCCGGAGAGTCGAAAGATTGATTTCAAATTGTTTGGAGATCTTTTTAAATCCCTTCCCAGACTCGTAGGCATCTATAACCTTCTTTCTGAAGGCTTCAGAGAGCTCTTTTGATCTAGGCATGGTGACGCCGCACACCTCAACAACAAAGAGCAAACCAAACTAAATGTCTGGGGTTTAAATAAGACAGGTTCCTCCAAGATCCTCTCTCACGATGTTCTAATCATTTGCACCTGAGCTGGTGCACCTGATTTTAATTTTAGGTATTTGAAGTAGTGATAAATGTAGGGGTGGACTTACTTTTTCCACATGTGAAATTTGCATTTATGTTTATTTAGATTATACAATTTAATACAAAATGTAAATGTTTCATGATATTTGTTATATTATATCACCTTTATCTATCAATATTGTTGCAATAAAGATCAAATAGCTGTATGTTGAAATATGTTGAAAAAGTCAAAACTTTACATGGGGTGTACTTACTTTTTCACGTGACTGTATATATACAGACTTCGCATTTAATATGGAATATTTTTTTTTTCTTGACTTGGGTTTAACTTCTTAATTCAGTATATCAATCTGGTGAGTTTCTTTTACACTTTGGTGATTTCTTTGTTAAAAGAACCATGTCACTGATTGTCTGTCGAGGCAAGAAGTCAACAACAGGATTATATCACAGGTGGCGTGGCAAAATGTACGGACAGGTGCATTTGATGATTGGCTTCACAGTCGGGTATACAAGGGTTGTTGCGTTCTGTATTAGTGGAAAACAACTGCTGCACGTCTCCAAAAGTTATTGCCGCTTCCTCTGGAGATGGTCCGTCAACTCGACAATGCTGTTTGTCATGGAGTGGTGGCTTTACGAAATTCCGGCATGAAACAGCGTGCTATTGCTCGGCAGTATGGCATCACTCAAGGTCAGGTGTCAAAGATCCTGAAACGAAATGCTCCAAGGGGTGTCCCTACTCCAATACCGAGGCCAGGACGTCCCCGCAGAACCACAAGGAGGGATGATCGCCAGCTGCACCGGTTAGTCCGCAATGGCCGTACCAAGTCAGCTAATCGGCTTAGGCTGAGTGGCAGCAACTGACAAATGTGCCTGTATCCAGAAGGCTCGTCAACCAACGACTGGTTCAAGCAGGCTATCGTGCCAGGCGTCCCCTGAGAAAGCCACGCCTGACCAGACAACACCACCAGCGCCGATTGCAGTGGGCCAGAGAGCACCGTTAATGGCAGCCAGGACACTGGAATCACGTGATCTTCAGTGACGAGTCTAGATTTCTGGTCTATCGTCAAGATGGCTGTGTCCGAGTGCGCAGACAAGTGCATGAAGCCTACAACAAAGATTCTATAGTGCCAAGAGTCCAAGCTGGAGGTGGTGGGGTGACCGTTTGGGCTGCTTTTCATGCAGGGGGCAAAACTGACCTGGTTGTTCTGAATGGAAACCTGAACCAGTTCAAGTACAGGGCCATTCTGGAAGAAACATTGCTTCCATTTGCTCGTGCAGCCTTTCAAGGAAACTTTGTCTTCCAAGATGACAATGCACGGCCTCATCGTGCTCGCATGATCGAACACTTTCTTGCTGACCATGGTGTAGAGCATATGGAGTGGCCTGCCATGTCCCCGGATATGAATCCGATAGAGAACTTGTGGGCAGAATTAACGCGTCAAATCGACCACTTGGACCAGCAGCCGACCTCTGTGCGTGAATTGCAGCAGGCTATTGTCACTGCATGGCAAGCGATTCCTGTCCAAACCTTGGCAAATCTCGTGAACAGCATGCCTCAACGTGTACGTGCTCTCCTGAATGCTCGTGGGGGTTACACGAAGTACTGAACTGTAATTTTACTGTCCGTAATCCCAGCCGTAATTTAACTTTTGTTTTTGTTAAAAAAATTTTTGGCTAATGTGCAAAATAAAGAGATGCTTCTGGAAAACGTACAGAAGTTTAACAGTACTGTCCATGAATTGAGTTCGATATCACTTTACATCACTTTCAAGGATCAATTTATTTGTTTCGAAATGTCAAAATGTGGTTTTTGTTTCTTTTAAAGGTCACTAACAAAATCTAGAATAATTTCAACATAATTCCAATGAACTTTTGGTTCTAAGACATCTTGAAAAGTAAGATCACCCCCACAAAAAAAATATTCCATATTAAATGCCAAGTCTGTATATACATATATATACATATATTATATATATATATATAAATATATACATATACATATATCTATATATATAATTATATCAAGGCTTTCATCCGCAGCTCAATGGAATACTGTTCTCCCCTATGGGCCGGTGCTCCTGCCTCACACATAGCTCGGCTTCACGCTGTTGAAACCAAAGCTTTCAGAATCATTGGAATCTCCCGCGATGAAGCTATCTCTGAGGGCCTTTCACTCACTCACCGCAGGCAGGTAGGTGGTCTTTCTGTCTTCTATCGACTCCTCTCCGGCCTTGCTCCCCCAGCTCTCTCTGTGCTCTGTCCCCCAAATATTCCTACAGGTCGCACAAGATCTGCCAGCAACCCTCTGATGGTTAAATTGCCGAAATCTCGGCTCTCTGCTCACCTTCACTCTTTCATGCCTCTTTTCTCCCGCCTCTGGAACAAACTCCCACACTCCCTTCAATCCCACTCCTCCCTCCAAGTCTTTAAAACAGCTGTTCACCACCATCTCTTATCTTCCCCCATCCAAAACCTTGATCTTTTCTACTCCCACTAATTCACCGCAGATCCACCTTGTTTGAAATTCCAACTTCTTTCCTGGAAGTCCTGGCAGTGTCCATATGCTTTATACCTCTCCCACCCCCCCTTCCCATGCCTCCCCCCCCCCCAAAGCCCTCTCCCTCCCACAGATCTCTCCATGTCTCCATGTCTCTCGGTCCCTGCTCTCAAATGTTGTGTTTGTGTCCTTCCCCCTCTCTCCCCATCTTGTCTACCGCTCCCGATGTTATATGTTTTATGTGTCGGTTTGTCTTCCTGTGTGATTAATGTTCGCTCTTTCACGAGCCTCCATCTTGTATACAAACAAACAAAAAAAAAAAAATTTTTTTATAAAATTATGATATATATAAATATGCATTAAAAAGATCTAATGTGCAGGCCCAATGGATAAGGCATCAGACTCCCAAGCTGGGGATTGTTGGTCCAAGTCCCATCTGGGTTGAATATTTTTTCCCCTTACTTTTTCAAATCTTTTTTTTCGTTTTGAATAAAGTCTTGCACGATGAACAAATGCATTTTGTTCGTATTTAAAATGTATCTTTGGAAAAATACCAGGGGCACAGAAAAGTCCCCTTTATATATGAGGGTATGTGCCATGTCGGGTTGCAAAATTCCCGGGAATTTCTGAATGCGGTAAATTTCATCGGGAATATTGGGAATTTTGGGAATTTTTGGAAACTTTGAGAATTTTCACACAATTTGAAATTTTGATTGTGAGAAAAAGATGAGGGATATTGGATAAAGGTTCTCTGGTTAACTCAATAATGTTTTTTAAGAAAAAAGAAACATGCTTCAATAGTTTTAGCACTAAAACCACTGATTGTAAGTAATCTAAACATTTTTATTACTTCCTGAAGTGTGGAACACATCATTACACATTTTTTACGACATGTGTAAAAACAATACACATAATGCCCATGAGTCAACAAGCACTGGAATAGTATTATACCCCAAATCACATGTGATTAAATCTTATTCTTGAAAATCACATTTGTTAAAAGTTACAAACATTTTGAAGTCTTATTCTTGAAAGTTTTTATCAGTGTTACAAACATTTTTATCTCAACTGTTTGGGTAAAATTTTCACCTCCACAAACAAGGTTAAAATTTGATTGGTCAGTGGAATAATAGATGTTGTTTTGAAAATTACCCAGGGAAAATTATTGGCATTCATTAATATATATTAAATAGTTAAAGAGCATGTTTTGTTTTGCAATTAGCAGCAAGATTCTTGAATAAAGAATTAGCTGACATAATGAACAACTTGTGGACATGTATAATGGATACATACTTTATATGTGCAATAGATTTACTTGATATGTGAAACAACCATGTCCAGGAATTGCATCTAATACTATCACGATGGAAACTTGTTTAACACAAACATTGTTAACACAAAATTCCTGATAACACAACATATTTTTAAAGTCCCATGCATGTATCGTTAATCGTTATGCATTGTAATAACCTGATAACACAAATTTCTGTTAATACAAACTAAAATTGGTGACCCTGCCAACTTTGAGTTATATAGTTTCCACTGCACTGGGCCTACCAAATGTACCATTCTGGAAGTTACAGTAAAACAGTTCCAAGTTATTGTTTATATTAGTTTATCAAGCCTTGATTGAGTCCCCTTAGTCTATGGGTTGATGGTAGTTGAGGCCTCGCCTACTTGTTTCTCAGTCGAGTGTTTCTGTTTCACCTTCCGATTCAGATGAACTTCCAAGTCCCACTTCATCAACCTCGGAGTCATATTCAAGCTGAGTCGATACATCTCTGTTGGGCTCAAACAGCTTGAGGTTAGACCGTATTGCAACCAATTTCTCCACTCTGTCATTTGTAAGTCTGTTGCGCACTTTTGTGTGAGTGTTACCAAAGAGTGACCAGTTGCGCTCCGATGCTGCTGATGTTGGTGGTATCTGGAGTATCACTGAAGCGATAGGTGATATGGCTTCTGATGCACACAACCCCTGCCACCATGTAGCTGCTGTAATATGCTCAGCTGATGCCCATACCCCTTCTCCTTTCCAAAGGCCATTATTTGCTCTGAACTTTGCTAAACTGGCCATCACTTTCCCTTGATCCAGATGAAGATGGCGTGCCATAGCTGATATAACAACATAGGCAGCGTCTATCTGCTCTTCACTGAGAGTAGGCTTATCATGGTACTTTGGGTCCAGCATATAAGCTGCTGCATGAATTGGCTTCAGGTAAAAGTCCTGGCGTTTTTCAAGGAACCTCAGCACTGCCTGCTCTTCTGCTCTCTGTAATGGTGTTTGGGGAAGTGCAACTTTAACCGTTTCCACCAACTCAAAAAGGAGCCTTTGGACATCTGATAGAATTGCCTGGTCACCCTCGATCTCAGTAATTGCATCTGCAATTGGTTCAAGCATCTTCAGGCTGTTGACAATATGTGCCCAAAACACATCATTGTCAAGAAGAATCTTCCTGATATCAGCATCTATCTCCAATGAATCCATGATAGCCAACTCTTGTAGGGACTCCTTGCCATCAATAAGGCTGTTATACATGATTACAACTGCACCCCATGTGGTTTTGCTGGGCAATTTCAAAGATGTACTTTTCTTTTTGTTGCTCTGTCTTTGCTTTGTCTGGTCCAAGCTCAGTAATGACGTTTTTCAACTCATCAGCTATGTATTGGCTCGTATGCCTTTTGTCTTTTGTGTCTGTGCTTTTGAAAAACACTGGTTGCGGTGTGGAGACATAGTCCAGGCAAAATAAGGTTTCACTTGGAACAAATTGCAACAGAAATTATTTCACCACAATGCATTTCTACAAGGTCCCCAGAACAACATACTAAAAGTCCCAAGCAATCCCAACATGGTAAATATGTCTAATTTGCATAATCCAATATGGCCGCCAATCTGCAATATTTCTCTCATATAACGAATGAAGCTCTGTCTAGTGGTGACAGATACACGAGTTTCATTACAAAATCACCATGATATGCTCATATAAAGATGTCCAGCTTGTGAAAATTGCAGTAGTGATTGCTGTAGGTGTACAAAATGCTGGAACATCCAACTCAAACGATTAAACAGTTTTGTCATACTCCTCTGTGAAATCTGGCAGTTCTGCATTGGTACAACTTGTACCATGACATTCCCCGCACACAGCACTGCATGTGAGACCATATTTTCTACAAGTACATCTTCGTGTATTGCAGTCCTTTTTACAGTTGCAGCAGATGATGTCCAGGAGTGCTGATGGTGCTGCGGCCTGATCTGTCAGTATTGGTAGGCAATGTCCATCTACTACGTGCCATCCCCACTCCAGTGGATTTAGATCGATCCCTTTCCACTGCTGTATTTGGTGGTACACACGAAGGCTGTGGTATCTTGCAGCTGCGGAGGTGGGTGGCAGGGTCTGTGGCTCTACATGTGAAACATTCTTGGTGACCTTCTCACAAAACCGCTTGTACCGTAAGGTGTCCAATCCTTCCTCCTCAGATCCTCCATACAATGACACTAGTGCATGTTCTCCTGCCTTGGCGATAACCTTCCTCTCCATTTGATGTGTTTGACTGAAAGCTTTAGCTTGTTGATAGAAGAAGGCATCGTTCATGATTTTTTTCAGTGCTAGACCCTTTCCCAAACCAAACAGTCGAGAAGTTGTATCGCAACCAACAATAGCATGTACGAACAGCATGCAGTCACATACATCACTGCCAAGCAAATTCTTTGATTGCTTCATGTTCGAAATCCTGTTCTTTCTTGAAGTTTGCTTTGGTTCTGGTATCAGGAACAAGTCATGTGCATCCATTTCAGCATGGTGAAAAAGAAGGATGAGTAAGTCAGTGTCATCTCCCACCAGGACAGAGTCTGTTGTTCGTGCAGAGGTGACAGCTGTTTGAACAATTAACAAATCAGAATTTTGCTTTGCATGAAATGTATTGCACCCAGCTGTCTCCAGTTTGTCACTCAGATAAGAAATGAAGCGCTGTTTGTTCCTCGCATTGTTCAAGAAATCCTCTTTTCTGAATTGAATCACCATTTCACCCGCGAAGTGAACTGTCACACCAGTACAGGCTCCTGTTCTTCTCATGTGTGTGGCATCTTTCGTTGATGGGTCATCATTGTAGCCATCAAAGACAACAGTAGCATCAGCATATTTCTGTACAACATAGTTGGTGTATAGATCACACACACAATCAAAGGTAGAACCTCTTGGCCAGGATAGTCTGTGAAGTAGAGCACCACCATCAAGGATGTACAGGACATTTTCAGGAGGTTCTCGTTGTTTCTCTTGGATGACTTTCCAGATAGAATCAGCAAGAGTTGCCTTATTGGCCTGCAGTGGAAGAGAGGAAGATTCGAACAATGCAGGAGGGTGACTACAGAGTTCATACTTGAACAGTGATGGAACATCTTCACAGCATTCAGCGACAGTTATCAGCCTCTGGAATATCAGCTGTGGATCCACCTTCACAGATTCGCCTTTGATTTTGACAGTTGATCTTGTACCGAGTGTCTTTGCTTGATCAGCTTTTCGGAAGACAAACTCATCGACAGATATCCCAACCATTGACGCTAGAATCCGTTCACCAACCTCTCTTGATCTTTCAACATTGGCTCCTTCCTGAGCTGTCATGCCATTTGCAATGTTGAGCAGTGCACTGTTATTAACAAATGGGTTTCTCTTTTCAAGATAACTGATAAGGTCAAGGGTGTCGCTGACATCTCTAGCTTGTCTTGCTGATGATATGTCCTTGTGTTGGTCACTGGTTTCATATGACACACCACTGAGCTTTTGCATGGCATCGTTGATGTTTGCACATGCTGGCATAGATAGGACCCACACCAAGCGCTGGGTTTCTGTCATCCCCTTTCCTCTTGTAAGTCCCCCACTTGTCTTAACACTTCTCATGAGCACTGGTTCAATAATGAGATCGGTCGACAATCCTGACCAATATCTGTCGCTGCGTCTCACCACATGGTATCCCTGCTCAAATTTCTTGTTCACTTCTGGGTGTGTCTCTGGCAGATTTAACATCAATTGAAGATAGATATATGCAAACTTTGCATATAGTGTGTGTCCAGATGCTGCAAAGTATGGTAACATTTCACGTACTGATTGGAGATGCATTTTCCAATTGCCTGTGTGTTCAGCCTTGGGAAACCTCTGTAGAATATCTACCATTTCCATATATTGTACCCAGAGTTCTGCGGTCTGCATTGTGGGCATTATATCCTTCTTTTCCTTCAGTTTGTTTTGAATTCTGTTCCAGACATCTGCCAAACACACGTTTTCTACAGATGTTGTAGAGGAAACTGCATTGTCATATACTTCTGCTGCTATGGTCAAGTCGGTTGTGTCAGAATGTTGTTCGACATCATCACCTGTCATCACTTCATCAGGGTCCTCTGCTTTCATTTTGGATGGCACTGGTACATTGTATGCGCTGGACAGAAGGATGGTGTTCAGTGCAGCATCTACTAGCATGTGACCACGGACTGCTCTGGACACAGCCTTGCCAGTCAACATGTGGCTCACGGTGTTACTAGCGTACACAACCTCAAGGACTTCTTCCAATCCAGAACCTGTCATCAGATACCCAGGAATGCTACCCAGGAAACTCATTTCCATGTGAAACCCTCCCAGTTTGAGGACCATTCGCCAGAGATGAGTCAAATGGTTGAGATCGAACAATTGATATAATGCTTTCCAATACAAGGGTTGATCGAATGTGAGGACAGGAGTAACACCATGTCGCATGGCCTGAGCCGACACAAACTTTAGTGTGGAATAGAAACAATTTGGATCACCAGGATTGAGATCAATCATTGGAAGGAATATCACAGAAGACTGTCCTGGATATTGGCCATGTTGGAACATTTGCATCATACCAGACCATGCTGGTCTTGGAGAGCCAAGAAATAGGGAGGTTTTCCATAGAATGTCGAGTTGAGATGTCAGATCATCCGCTGCCATGTGTACAAGTGGCAGATAGGTGAGTGGTGGCATCATTGCAGGGATACGGAAGTACTCAATGTTTATACGGCCAACTGCAGCAATGTCCGAAGCTGTAACAGACACTTTGGGGACAGGTCTTGAGGTCTTTATTTGTGGTGTAACGGTAGCTATGATGCCCATGCCATGAAATGTCCCGGTGCCATCTAGTGTTGCTACGTTATGGTCAACATTGTCCGCAATATACTGGATGCATTGTTCTTGAGTAAAGAGTGATGGAGTTGGAGTGTTATAATTATAATTAGAGTATTTATTAGAGTATTTATTTATTATTTATTAGAGTATAATTATAATTATAATTAGAGTGTTATAATTATTATTTCATTGCTATTACTAACTTCTATAATTGCAGATTGGTGGCCATATTGGATTATGCAAATTACATATTTCCCATGTTGGGATTGCTTGGGACTTTTAGTATGTTGTTCATGGGACCTTGTAGAAATGCATTGTGGCAAAAAAAATTCTGTTGCAATTTGTTCCAAGTTGAGTGAAAAAATGGGCTAGATTGCCTGGACCAACAATGTAGTTGATAATGCCTTCGCCACGGATATTGGACCATCCTTCAGAAATCACTGCAACACAGTCGGCACTTTCTATTGTCTCATTTACCTTGCCCTGAACACGAACATACTTGTATGTTCTTCAGAGCATAGTTCTTCAGTTCTTCAGTTCTTCAGAGCTTCTTCAGAACATACTTCAGAGCTGCTTCCATCAGATGTGTAGACAGTGCATGCCTTGTTGGAAGGGAATATGCAGGACGGAGGATGTTGATGAATCGTTGCCAATACACATTTGATGTTAGCATGAGGGGAGAGCCAGTTGCATAGATGGCACGGGCCAGACATTCATCTGCCTTTTGTTGTGTGGCTTCATCAATCGAATCAAAAAAGAATCTCTGTTTGGCTGTTGAAGTGGATGCACCAGTAGAAATGGATGCATCATCAGCTGTAGTGGATTGAGAGGACGGACAGGGGGATGAAGGAGTTGAAGTGGATGCAGCAGCTGAAGCAGATGGACAAGATGCTGTAGCGGCTTTAGGTTTGACGAGTAGCTGTTGTGTCTGTTTTGTTTTTTTCAAGTTCTGTGGAAACTTTTTGCACTTTTTCAGATGATTCTGTTGCTTGGTAGCATTCTTCACATACTGCTGAGAACAGTACTTGCAGAGGTACAGCTCTTTTCCTTCTTTCTTCACCAAGGTTAAATGTTTCCATGCATCTGATGGAACACGAGGCATTCTGCAAAAACAGAAGAAACATACTAAGTATTCCAGATGAAAGATACAGTGTAGTGTCAAAGCTTAAATTCAGATGATTTTACCTGGTAGCTACATTTTCATGTGTGGGAAAATCAATTTAAAGAAATAGTTAATAAACAAAGACTTACCTCACTTAAAACTGGGTCCAAGGTGAAATAACAGCAATCATCAACAATGCAGATGTTATGTAAACTCAGCCAATAGGAATAGCAGCTCTGAAGGTAAATACAGCAGCTTTATGTCCAACTTGTAGTTGTACTCAACCTTGGAGCTACTGAGTGAACAGAGTGAGGTTTAAAATCAAGAAATGGAAAATCCCACTTTCTGAAATTACTATTCACTGGATGGGGGAATTCCCATGGCTCTGACTGTATCTAATTATAGACCTTACAAAATGATAGATGAGAAGGGGGTATACCAAAATGACACATTCATATTCTTTAAGACAGAGACTTTCCAGACAAATCACAAAGTAAATTTGGGAGCAGTTCACAATACCAGTCATGACATCATCATTTGAAACAAATGTTACCCTGTATACATTGTGTCTATAGTGGTACATCATTCGCGCATATCCTATATTTGAGCGAATTAAGCTACATGAAGGCTCCAGCCAGCCCACAAAGCATGTGAAAACTCTTTTATTTATGTGAAGAGTAAAGAACACAATAATGTTGTTGCTTTCTCCCAAAAATAACATTATTTTTCCATTTCTAAGATAAAATAAAAATTCCCAAAATTTCCAACGCATTGAAAATTCCCGAAACGTTCCATGGAAAGTTTCCAAAATTTCCGGAAAGTTTCCGACCCTTTGCAACCCTAGTGCCATGTGGCAAAGTATAGAAATGAAGGGACATTCATAGCTTGTGGAAAATGTCAAACAATAGAAAAGAAGGGATATTCAAAAAATCTCGTGTGCATGCTGTACTACCCTTGTGTTCTCAGGAGGAACCAAGTACTGCTCTAAAAAAGTTAATATAAAGGGGTGCAAATTTGATTCATACAGTTACATGAAGAAGTAAATGTATTTTATTTGCCAGATGTAGGGCATCCCTCATTTTTATAGGCCCCTTATGTAACATATATGGATATAAAAATATATATAATCGCATGATATACGTGTTCCAAGATCCATAAACAGGGAGGATGGTATGCACATGCACTCAGCGCAATCATATATATATATATATATATATATATATATATATATATATATATGCCATTGTCTCTCTGTGGCAACGTATACGAGTACAGACAACGCCATTCCAAACTCGGGGAACAAATACAACGGTGTGTGTGTGTGTGTGTGGGGGGGGGGGGGGGGTGGAGGGGGGTGGGTGTGGGGGGGGGGGGCTGATATGTGGCCACAGCCTCACACACGGGTATGGGGGATGGGGGACGGGGGCATAAAGCATAAATTAAATTCTGTACGTAAATGTGTACCGTGTCGTGCCACCTCGTGGTGGTGGCAGGGGGTATTGCAACTCCTTCCTCTACCTGGGCAACAATAAGGCTAAAGTGCTCTTTGCCCGGGTAAATTTGTCCTCTTTACCTTCCCCCCCCCCCCTCCTCCCTCCCCCCCCCCCCCCCCCCATGCAGTGTCCTGTGAAAGCCCGCCATACAAGATGTACATGCAGTATATCTCTCCCCCTTCCTTCCCTTATCCTTCTAGCAGCAAGATCCGTTGACAAGGTGATGGGTGGACTCTTCCAGTATATATACATATATATATATAGTCGTGTGCAGAGCGATTAACACTGCCTCTCAACGGATAGACTGAACAGACTTTAACTCCCGAAGACTGCATCAATTATGGCGGACTTTGCGCTCGAGCACAGGATTCAGGAGAATCACGAGGCTCCTTATCTCTTTTAAAACCAAACGGGTTTATTCCCGAACAACAAAACCAGGGAAGGTTTAATTAAACACGAACTATGTATAAAAATATGAACGTATGGCACCGCACATCATCATCATCATCATCATTGTTTTATGGCCCTTTCTTTGCTTGCATGTGTAAGCTGTGATTCATTTTGTTCACACCTCCGTTCATCCTTCTTTGGGTTTGCCCAGGTTTCACTGCCATATAACATTGCGCTTCTAATGCAAGCTGCATAACGCTTTCCCTTTCGTTGGAGCGAGATCCCCCTTGGTCAATATGGGGGTAACAACTCCCTAAACTTCCTCCAACCACTTCTAATTCTTGCACTATCACTGATGTCTCTGCACCACCAGCTGCAGGGATCATTTATTTTAATACACACCGGACACAATCACAATGGGGAAAGGGACGAAACTGGGTGACTTACCTCTGGTGGTCAATGGTGGGGAGAGGGGGAGGGGAGTGGAGGGGAGGGAGCAACCATGAGCGGGTGGTGAGGAGGGAAGAGAGGGGCCGATAGGCAGGATTATGAGGAGATAGACAGGACAACGAACAGGCTCACGACAACAGTAGGCACAGGGTGAAGGCAAGCATGCAGGACAACCTCCTTAAAGTGCTCGTCTCCTCTTAGAACTCTGTGAGATCTCTTCAGACTCAGCGCAATCCTCTTGCATGCTCCTCAGAACTGTTCCCGCTCCTCTGAGCACACCAAACTTAGAGCTCCAGGCTCCTCCCTCTTGCTCTGTTGACAACCCTCCGCTCCTCGAGGTGTTGGCCTCCACCCCCTTAATGAGACGATCAGAGCTCCACCCCCTTCTCTCCCTTACATGGCAGAGCCCCATGATATCTGCTTCGCTCTCCCCAATTCTTCTCTCGTCACCCGGTACATCCGGTGGATGTTTACAGGGAGCTTTGTACGCACATTTAATTAACTTAATCCCTAGCTATTTAATACAAAGCCTCACACTCTGCATGGCACACATTCAAAGTAATCTCTAAATCCCCTCCCCTCCTCTCCTCCCCCCCCCCCCCCAAAACATAACAATATATATCTGTAATTATGTGTAAGTGTCCCGCAAGTTCACTTTCACATGACATTAAAAACTAGAAAATGTTCGTCTGCAGATGTATCAACCGATTTACCTTGCAGGTGTACTCTGTTTTTTGGGAAAGGTAGTGCAGGAAACTTGCAGCCTGCACGTGAATGCAACCCAGTGCGGCTTTAAAGTATAATGTACGTTCAGGAGGTGCACCCCGTGCATCCAGTCGCAGGTCATAATTGATGGAGCAGAGATTATTGCTGTGGAAGCTCAACTCTCGCTCAGCATTTCCAGCATGCATCAGCCGGTACTCAAGTGATATCGATGCCTATTGTGGGAGGGAGCAAGAGGGAAACAAAGGGAGGCTGGGATGTAACTAATGGGCAAGGAAACAACGCTTGCTACAATCAAGTATGAGCAAGTCTTCAAACCTGTACGCGTCTACGAGCAAGGCTTAAAACCTGTATGAGTGTCTGAACACAGCTTCAAACCTGTATGAGTGTCTGAACACAGCTTCAAATCTGTAAGAGTGTCTGAGCACAGCTTCAAACCTGTAAGAGTGTCTGAGCACAGCTTCAAACCTGTATGAGTGTCTGAGCACAGCTTCAAACCTGTAAGAGTGTCTGAGCACAGCTTCAAACCTGTATGAGTGTCTGAACACAGCTTCAAATCTGTAAGAGTGTCTGAGCACAGCTTCAAACCTGTATGAGTGTCTGAGCACAGCTTCAAACCTGTAAGAGTGTCTGAACACAGCTTCAAACCTGTATGAGTGTCTGAGCACAGCTTCAAACCTGTAAGAGTGTCTGAGCACAGCTTCAAACCTGTAAGAGTGTCTGAGCACAGCTTCAAACCTGTATGAGTGTCTGAGCACAGCTTCAAACCTGTATGAGTGTCTGAGCACAGCTTCAAACCTGTATGAGTGTCTGAGCACAGCTTCAAACCTGTAAGAGTGTCTGAGCACAGCTTCAAACCTGCATGAGTCTACGAGCAAGGCTTCCAACTTAGACGAGTCTACGAGGAAATCTTCACACGTACATGAATGTCTGAGCAAGGCTTCAAACCCGAGTCACGAGAAAATCTTCACGTCTGTATGTAAACTTTAAAGTCTTCTTGCAAAGGAACGGTTTGAAATTGGGGGAAAAAATGTATTGTTGTTGTGGATTGTTGTTAGGGTGCAATGTGGTTCCATTGAAATTGCGATTCGAGTGGATTGGTGTAGAGTGTGGTTAGAGTGGATTGTAGTTGGTGTGGAGTGTGGTCAGAGTGGATCGTGGATTGAGTGGATTGTGTTTAGAGCAGCAGTGTGATTAGAGTGTTTGTGGTTAGGGTGGATTGTAGTTGGTGTGGTGTGAGGTTAGAGTGGATTGTAGTTGGTGTGGAGTGTGGTTCGAGTGGATTGTAGTTGGTGTGGAGTGTGGTTAGGGTGGATCGTGGATTGAGCGGATTGTGTCTGGAGTAGTAGTGTGATTAGAGTGGTTGTGGTTCGAGTGGATTGTAGTTGGTGTGGAGTGTGGTTAAAGTGGATCGTGGCTTGAGTGGATTGTGTTTGGAGTAGTTGTGGTTGGTGTGGATTGGTGTTAGAGTGTGAGAGGTCTGCAGGTGAACCCCAGTCGAGTCATCCCAAAAACTTTTTTTTAAATGGTACGTGCTGCTTCCTTGCTTCACGCTCAGCATTGAGACTTTAGACGATGGAGCACCTCCTCAAACATCGTCACTGGAGAACAGCTTTCAAATCTCCTTTTGGCCGCGAATCAGCAGAGTATTGGAGTGGGAGTGCAGCTGGTGCGGCCTGTTTGCAGTCGGTGTTTGTTTGCCTCTGGCTGAAGGAGATTATAGTTTGAGAGAGATCAGATCCCCAACCACATCACGTGCTTCCAAACTCCACTCCATCTCCCAAATTTCTCCCAGGGAGGGAAGACCCTGGTGCGGAAGCCCTCGTTTAAATGGTTGTTGCAGCTTGAAGGGAAGCAAGCTCCAATGGACATTCAATGTGTTGATTTGTCTCTATTGGCGGCATATTTAATAAATAGCACCACAAGGCGGGCGTAACCCCTCAGCCCATGCATGGTGGAAACCAATTTCAAGCTGGCTGCCGTGGCGGCCATATTGAAAATCGCAACGCGCCTATTTTCGAAAGCAACCTTCCTCTACTCAACCGCAACACACACTACAAACATGGATTTAATCGGACAAGCCGTTCTCCTTGAAATTGACGGAAACCAAAAGTTGACGGACGCCCGCCCGTGATGACAATACCCCTCAGTCCAATTTGGGCTGAGGGGTGAAACGTGGTGACGAAAGCTTGGCAGGCCTTTTCATTTGCTCGAGTTAAGAAAGTGGGTGATCATCAAATGTTCATTTTTCGTTGAATTAACCATTACTTTATAATTGATTTATTAAAATCGATGGAAATGATCAGGGTTCAACTCAACATTTTGTTGATGTCCGGTGACAAACCCTCGACTTCGTGCTGTGACTCAGGAAGTATGCAATGACGTCACGTCACTCAGGGATACAAAGGCCGTCCGCCATTATGGGAGACAAACAAATGTGACGGCGAAACCGCCCCGGTAGACAAACTTGAAGATCGACACTAAAATCAATTGATACTGAGCCTAGCATGTGGACATACTGAACACTCATGAAATGGCCGCCACACACACCAGCTCGGATACACTTATCTCCCGTAATGGCGGCAACATCATGCAGCCCGGTCCTAACAGCAGAAGTGACGTCTGTTGTATACTGCTAATGCCACAACTCAAGGCAGAAATTGCATGTTTTGAAAGTCCTCTCTGGTCTCTTCACGGCTGAACGAAATGACTGAGAATACAATATAACTGTGGGGTTCTGGCGACTGCAAAGGTCTACAGACTCTACAGGATGTTTGCTGTCACTTTAACATACGTTACACCGGTTTAAAGGCTAATGAAAACAACCCATCAGGTGTAGGTTTACCTTTGACTCTGCGGGAACGACAAACTGCGGTGGTAATTTCACTTCATTGAGATCACAGTCAGTGTTGAAGGTAACGGGCACAGGAAGAGGGTTGTGCAGAACCAACGAGGTGGAAGCACCGTGCCGGACGGTCGCCGACAACTCCAGAACTTGCACGACGTCGGTAGAGGTCACGTGGAATATCAACATGAAGAAGATGAACTCTTGTGTCTCCTTGTTGAGGAAAATTACCTGCAGGGTGTAGGGACAATCAACGATTACACCTGCACAGGTTTCAACATTACAATCTGTGCAGTTGATGAGGAGGTTTCCTGAGCAAGTTGGAGCTTCCACATCAGGGCTGTGCAAAACCTAAGAACTCTCATACTACCTCAGAGTTTCAAGCAATGCAAAGAATTCAACGATCGGTTTAATCGATCAGGATTTATTCACACAGGTTCTGCCAACATCCAAGAAGCACACACAGCCTTACCACGGCTCCGCACACACGTTACGCCCGCCTTACCATGGCTCCGCACACACGTCATGCACTGTACAACATCCGCGTCCTGCATCATCCCCAACATCCTGGTCCTGTATCATCCCCAAGATCCTGGTCCTGTATCATCCCCAACATCCTGGTCCCGTATCATCCCCAACATCCTGGTCCTGTGTCATCCCAAACATCCGGGTCCTGTGTCATCTCCAACATCCTGGTCCTGTGTCATCCCAAACATCCGGGTCCTGTGTCATCCCAAACATCCGGGTCCTGTATCATCCCCAACATCCTGGTCCTGTATCATTCCCAACATCCTGGTCCTGTGTCATCCCAAACATCCGGGTCCTGTATCATCCCCAACATCCGGGTCCTGTGTCATCCCCAACATCCGGGTCCTGTATCATCCCCAACATCCTGGTCCTGTATCATCTCCAACATCCAGGTCCTGTATCATCCCCAACATCTGGGTCCTGTATCATCCCCAACATCCTGGTCCTGTATCATCCCCAACATCCTGGTCCTGTATCATCTCCAACATCCGGGTCCTGTATCATCCCCAACATCCGGGTCCTGTATCATCCCCAACATCCTGGTCCTGTATCATCCCCAACATCCGGGTCCTGTATCATCTCCAACATCCGGGTCCTGTGTCATCCCCAACATACTGGTCCTGTATCATCCCCAACATCCCACTTTTTGAAATACCAACTTCTGTCCTGGAAGTCCTTGGTGTCCTTGTGTTTTATACTTCTCCCACCCACCCCCCCTCCTTCCCACGCCTCCTCCCCCCAAGCCCTCTCCCTCCCACACATCTCTCTGCTCTTAAATGTTGTGTGCTTTCAAGTGTTTGCGTGCTTCCCATTCTCTTGTCTCCCGCTCCCTCTTTTTATATATTTTGTTTGTCTGGTTGATTTGTTTGTGAAGTAAATGTCAGCTCTTTCACGAGCCTCGATTCAGTATACAAAAAAAAAAAAAACATCCGGGTCCTGTATCATCCCCAACATCCTGGTCCTGTATCATCCCCAACATCCTGGTCCTGTATCATCCCCAACATCCGGGTCCTGTATCATCTCCAACATCCATGTCCTGTGTCATCCCCAACATCCGGGTCCTGTATCATCCCCAACATACTGGTCCTATATCATCTCCAACATCCGGGTCCTGTATCATCCCCAACATACTGGTCCTGTATCATCTCCAACATCCTGGTCCTGTGTCATCCCCAACATCCAGGTGCTGTAACATCCAGTTTCTTCACATAATCGATTCGTAATCAACCAGTTAACTGTACATAATCAATTCATTAATCAACCAGTTAACTGTACATGATCAATTCATAAATCAACCAGTTAACTGTGCATTAATCAATTCGTAATCAACCTGTTAAATCCACATAATCAATTCGTAATCAACCAGTTAACTGTACATGATCAATTCATTAATCAACCAGTTAACTGTACATAATCAATTTATGAATCATTCAGTTAACTGTACATAATTCGTAATCAACCAGTTAACTGCACACAATCAATTCGTAATCAACCAGTTAACTGTACATAATCAATTCATTAATCAACCAGTTAACTGTACATAATCAATTTATGAATCAATCAGTTAACTGTACATAATTCGTAATCAACCAGTTAACTGCACACAATCAATTCGTAATCAACCAGTTAACTGCACACAATCAATTCGTAATCAACCAGTTAACTGTACATAATCAATTCATTAATCAACCAGTTAACTGTACATAATCAATTTGTAATCAACCAGTTAACTGTACATAATCAATTTGTAATCAACCAGTTAACTGCACATAATCAATTCGAAATCAACCAGTTAACTGTCCATAATCAATTCGTAATCAACCAGTTAACTGCACACAATCAATTCGTAATCAACCAGTTAACTGTACATAATCAATTTGTAATCAACCAGTTAACTGTACATAATCAATTCGTAATCAACCAGTTAACTGCACACAATCAATTCGTAATCAACCAGTTAACTGTACATAATCAATTTGTAATCGACCAGTTAACTGTACATAATCAATTCATAATCAACCAGTTAACTGCACACAATCAATTTGTAATCAACCAGTTAACTGCACACATGCAATTCGTAATCAACCAGTTAACTGTACATAATCAATTTGTAATCGACCAGTTAACTGTACATAATCAATTCATAATCAACCAGTTAACTGCACACAATCAATTCGTAATCAACCAGTTAACTGTACATAATCAATTCGTAATCAACATAATCAATTGAATTGTTGAAACTGCCAGACAGACAGAGTAAAATATTATCTCACTCCTCTTTGTGAATGCGAGATCGGGACAAATTCAGAACCAAAGTACTGTTAAACTGCAGGTTCTTTTTCCGATTCATGTTCCGATTCGTGTTCAAAATAAAACATTCAATTGAAATGAGTTATTCCTCGATCATAAACCGACGTCCCGACAGACAAAGTGAACCAACTGCTCACGCGGGACAATCAACAACACATCACCAAGGACTGAGTAGTGTTTTGCTATAAAGCAACAGTTTGATTCGCAAATACATTATCCTGTCAACGACTCAAAAGTAACAGTTGTCGTACCGATGTACGGAGGTACTGTAACTCATTTATGATGATCCTCGAACACACCGAGGAAGCGACAAGCAGTTAAGTGTAACCATCGAGGATGAATGTCCATTTGGGAGGCCTCCTGGTGTATAGCCAAATTAAATATATTAACAAGAAAGAGCAATCAGAGATGGCAACCCCTCGCCAGGATGTGTTTTCAGTGGTTTTTAAGGCTTTTGTGTTAAAACAAATATGGCGGCCGAACCACGTGACCGATGACGTCATAATTATTATTTTAAAATTCTGGTGGAGTTGCACCTACGGTGAAAAATTCCTGTCAATGGGACCAACGGCTGCAGAGATAATCATATTTATTCTGTGCGGACAAACAAACAGATGAAAAATCACTCATAGAGCGACACGACAAAACAGTACAAAGTAGAATGGTACTCAGTAGCACATCCTTTTGACCTCAAAAATATTTTGTGGGAGAATTCAGTGACCCGATATGCAAATCGTCTTCAAAGTTTAAGTTAATCGGATGAAAATTGACAATTTTAGAAATTTGGCCTGTGTTGACCTTTTGGCTTGTGTTGACCTCAAAAATAGTTGGTGGTTGGTTTCAGTAAACTGATATGCAAATGCTATTCAGATTTCAAGTCAATCAGATGAAAATTGAGGATTTTAGAAATTCGAAAAAAAGTGCTTGACCTTTGGCCGATGTTGACCTTTTGGCCCATGTTGATCTCATAAATAGTTGGTGGTTGAATTCAGTTACCTGATTTGTAAATCCCATTCAATTTTCAAGGCAATCTAATGAAAATTGAGAATTTTGAAATGGTTGTTGACCTTTGGCCTATATTGACCTTGTGGCCTATGCTGATCTCAAAAATAGTTTATGGTTGAATTCAGTTCGCTGATATGTAAATCCTTTTCAAATTTCAAGTCAATCGGATAAAAATTGAGGATGTTAGAAATTTGAAAAAAGTGGTTGACTTTTTTTTTTTTTTTTTTTTTTTTGTATACAAGATGGAGGCTCGTGAAAGAGCGAACATTAATCACACAGAAAGACAAACCGACACATAAAACATATAACATCGGGAGCGGTAGACAAGATGGGGAGAGAGGGGGAAGGACACAAACACAACATTTGAGAGCAGGGACCGAGAGACATGGAGACATCGAGAGATCTGAGAGAGGGCGAGGGCTTTGGGGGGGGGGGGGGGGGGCATGGGAAGGGGGCGGTGGGAGAGGTATAAACATATGGACACTGCCAGGACTTCCAGGAAAGAAGTTGGAATTTCAAACAAGGTGGATCTGGGGTGAATTAGCGGGGGTAGAAAAGATCAAGGTTTTGGATGGGGGAAGATAAGAGATGGTGGTGAACAGCTGTTTTAAAGACCTGGAGGGAGGAGTGGGATTGAAGGGAGTGAGGGAGTTTGTTCCAGAGGCGGGAGAAAAGAGGAATGAAAGAGTGAAGGTGAGCAGAGAGCCGAGATTTCGGCAGTTTAACCATCAGAGGGTTGCTGGCAGATCTTGTGCGACCTGTAGGAATATTTGGGGGACAGAGCACAGAGAGAGCTGGGGATGCAAGGCCGGAGAGGAGTCGGTAGAAGACAGAAAGACCACCTACCTGCCTGCGGTGAGTGAGTGAAAGGCCCTCAGAGATAGCTTCATCGCGGGAGATTCCAATAATTCTGAAAGCTTTGGTTTCAACAGCGTGAAGCCGAGCTAGGTGTGAGGCAGGAGCACCGGCCCATAGGGGAGAACAGTATTCCATTGAGCTGCGGATGAAAGCCTTGTATGCGGTGAGGAGCTCAAGTGTGCCGAGGAAGGACTTCGCACGACGGAGGATGCCCAGTCGGCGACTGGCTTTGGAGGCCAGCTTGGAAATGTGGTTTTCCCAAGAAAGATCATGGCAGATAGTGAGACCCAAAATCTTGAGCGACAGAACTTCTTGGAGAGGATTGTTGAGAAAGTAGATGGGAGGGTTGTCCAGTCGATCTTTTCGGAGAGACATAGTAAGAGTGTGAGATTTGTCAGGATTGAAAGACATGTTCCACTTGTTTGACCAGTCTGTGATTTTGTCCAGGTCTTCAGAGAGTGAGGAGGCAGCAGACTGCCGATCTGAGGGAAGAGGAATGGAGCGGCAGAGAGTAGAGTCATCAGCAAAGAGATAGAGAGGATTTTCGAGAGAGTCAGAGAGATCATTGATGAAGACCAGAAAAAGCACGGGGCCCAGAACACTGCCTTGGGGAACTCCAGCCTGAACAGGAAGAGGAGATGAGAGAAACCCATTCAGGGCCACACGTTGACGACGACTAGAGAGGAAGTCCGCCAGCCATGCGTGGAGATTTCCATGGATACCAAAGGAGGAGAGTTTGGTGAGCAGAGCGGGGTGCCAGACCGTGTCGAAGGCACGTGATATGTCGAGGGAGACAGCTCTAATTTCCTGTTTGGCATTGAGGACCTCCATCCATTGTTGAGACAGCAGAAGCAGCATGTCCAGAGTAGAGTGACCTGGTCTGAAACCAAATTGATGATCAGAGATCAAGCCATTGGAGAAGAGGAAAGATTTCATATCCGAAGCAATGATGGATTCCATGACTTTGCTGATAATTGGGAGAAGGCTGATTGGTCTGTAGTTGCTAGGATCTGTTTTTGCACCTTTTTTGTGCAAAGCGGTGATGTTGGCTGATTTCCAAGCAGATGGCAGTTGACCTTGAGCAAAAGAGAGGGTGAAGAGAACAGAGAGAGGGTGAGATAGAGCAGCAGAGCAGGATTTTAGGACCCGTGGGCTGATGCCGTCGGGTCCAGTTGCAGAATCAGAGTCGAGGGTTGACAGAAACTTTTCCACCTTGTCAGGAGGAAAGGACACGGAGTCCAGGAGCAGCAGGGTACGACTGGGTATGGTGGGTACAGAGAGGGATGATGACCTTTGGCCTATGTTGACCTTTTGAACCCAAAAATATATAGCATTTTGTCAGACCACGAACTCTACCATTTGGTGAAGGTCCGTGTGGATCGGTTTAAAATTGTGACCTGTAGGTAAGTATAAGTGAGCGAGACAGACAAACACACAAACAAGAAGAAGAAGACGTCATGCGAAGCACAATACTTACAACCCCCCCCCCCCCCCCCCCCCACTAAATCTTTCCATTGATACAGCAAATTGGCCGTTTCATGAAGATTTAAATTTACGATCTTGATCAAAGCTCGGGTCAACAGGATGAAAAGTGACGATTTTTCAGATGAAAAATGGTGATTTTAGAAGTTTGACCATGAGTTGACCTTTGACCCTTTGACCTCAAATAGTTGGTTTCCCAATTCAGTGAGGCAATACACAAATGCTGTTCTATTTTCAAGTCAATCGGATGAAAATTGATGGGTTTTCAGATGGAAATTGATTTTTGGAACTTTGACCTTCAGTTGCCCTTTGACCTTTTGACCTCAAAAAGTTGGTTTCCTAATTCAGTGAGGCAATATGCAAATGCTGTTCAATTTTCAAGTCAATCGGATGAGAATTGACGGTTTTAGAAATTTGACCTCCAGGTGACCTTTGACCTCAAAATCAATAGGCTTCTCAATTGGGACGACCTATACAACTTGGTAAAGTTTCGTGACAATCGGTTTAGAATGGTGACCTGTAGGCCGGTGACAAACAGACAAACAGACAACCACAAACGCAACCGACCAATATACTTGAAAAATCTTCGATTTTGCAAGTAACAAACAAACAACACAGACAGACAGACAAACGGACTCAAATGCAATACCCTCTCCTCAGGCGAGGGTAATGAGATTTGTGGAAGGTTAATGAAGGGGAGGGGCCTGGATATGCCCCTGATGCAGTGCCCCCTGGAGGATAGAGGAGGAATGTATAATTTGTTTGTGGTTCCGGCGATAACTCGCCGACTCTTCGTGAAGGACAGCGTGGGATCTTTAATGTACACCAACTCATGCCAGCGGATGGGACACCCAGCTTAACGCCCACCGGAGGGTCTGCACACACATCGATAGCTTTGGCCTGTCTGCACGACTCCAGGGAGACAGTTTATAGCTGCATCGGCATTCTAGCCCAGGCTTAGCAGCTTCGAGGTGAGTGTGCATCCTCCAGGAGCGAGGCCATCCTGCATTCCTACCAGCGCAATGTTAGTACAGTGAAGTGAAAACTTGTATGTATTTTAGTACATTTAAAATGACCTTAATCATAATATCACAGTCAATACTATTATAGTCTTTCCTGGGTAAGTAGGCTTCACGACTGACACTGTGTGACGGCGGACAGGTGGTCTTTGGTGACACTCATTGGTGTGAGCAATATGGACAGCACCTTTGCAGTGAACGTTCCCTCTTTGTATGAGAAGAAATGTCCCTCCGGCCAGTCGCGCCGACATCGACAAAGTCTACCCCGTACAGCTTGGTTGCCGAGCTCAGCTTAACTGGTTTGGCCATCTCAATGACCAGGTGGAACCTGAGAAGTAAGAAGATGAAGTTTAAAAACTACCGGCTGTGTCAATATTCTCTTCACTATATGTAATGTTCGTGGGACAATAGACGGACCAACAAACTGAGGTGTGAGGGGTTTATGGGGGAGAGATGGAGGATGACCTGAGGTGGTGGTCCACTGCCACCTTGAAGCCTTGGAGTGAAGGGTTAGGGTTAAGGATCTTGCTCAGACTGACATAGTCCTCCTTACATTCAGTTAATTTGTTTTTAATTAAAATATTTGTGTTTATCCGAAAGGTTTTCCCCAATTTCCCTGTCATCAGTTCTACAGAATCATCAGTTCTGCAGAATAAACAAGATCCCTGGTATGCCCAACTGTTCTGTACTCCACCCCTCCTCCTCCTCCTCCTCCACCCCCTTCACATTACTCCTCCCCTTCACATCCCCTCCCCCCCGCCTCCTCGCTCCTCCCCTTCACATCCCCTCCCCCCCGCCTCCTCGCTCCTCCCCTTCACATCCCCCCCACCCCCTCCTCGCTCCTCCCCTTCACATCCCCCCCACCCCCTCCTCGCTCCTCCCCTTAAAATCCCCCCTACCCGGGTTTTCCACATCAATGTGTGTGCCATCTCTCAGGTGGACGTTAAGCTGAGTGTCCTGTCTGCTAGCAAATGTTGGTGGACCTCAGATATCCCACGGTGCCCTTCACGAACAATAAGCGAGTTATCCCCAGCATCCTCAACCTATTACTGTAATAATTCCAGCTTTAACCTGCAGGGGGCACTGCATCAGCCTTACCTCGGCAATGATGCAACCAGCAGGCTAAATTCAGAATAGAATCCCAGTCCAATATTAATCCGCTAACAATGACCTTTCCTTCATGTCTCCCCCTCCCTCTCAGGTTTATAAACTCCCAACTCAAATTCTGTACCAAATCTTGCGGCCTGCTTCCTATAATCCTACTAAAATACACAATTTGGTGTATATCTGTCTGCGTGTCTGTGTGACAGCGATACATTCGGTCGTTACTCATTCCCCCCCCCCCCCCCCAAGGGGTTTTTCGAAGTGTATAAAATATAAATCTGATCCGAAGAGGTTATCCTCGAAAATCAAAGTCTTCCATTTGTGGCATTATGAAAAAATAGTTACTTAAACCAATGACGACATATCACACATGTGGCCTATTCAACCCGAGTGGAACCTCACCTCTGTGACTTTGGAAGGCAATTCTCAATGGGAAGTGTCTCTGTGTAGGTCTCCTGACAAAGAACATTGCAGGTAATAGTGCAGACAGAAGCAGGTGCTTGTACAGCACCGTCCAAGTTGTATAGTAGGCCCGAACCATCTGGCAAGGCGAAGAACAGTGAGCGCTAGAGAAGGGTGACAAAGGGAGCGGTGAAACGCACAAATAAATACTACAACAATGTCGTGATTGTTACTCTTTCCTAAGTTTTAGTTACCTTATTGTGACTCAGCATGTACAATTCTCATCAATGGTAGACACCAAGGATATCTCCACTCCATGGCAGCTTGCTTAGACTCTCTGGTTCAACCAAGGATCCCTGGGTCTCATCACACGTCACTATTCCTCAAATATATATATATTTTTTTATCTCCGTCACTCTGGTGGAGTTCAAGGAACTCTGGTCTAAAGGCCACATGAGTTTCCTTCCGATCAAACACGAGGTCCTTCGGTACCCGCCTTGCACTAATCGTATTGAATATCAAGCGGAAATGAATAATCGTTTGGACACTTCCAACACTAAAATTCCATGATTCTCGAAAACATGCTGCTCAACACGTTTCAATTTTCGCTAAAGTGACAACCGCTGGTTACGCGTCATGATGCTCAAGTCGAACAGACATTGTCGAACTCACTGCCCCATCCAAAATACACACTCTGCATCGAGTAGTGCAGACAGTTTGCAGTGGATTTCATCCGTTTTCATGCCCTTCACATGGGACTTACTGTTCGACACGTTCCTCACAGCACACGTGACTACATCAGCTGCCATTTCGGTTTTACCCAGAATGCTTTGAGCAACACCAATGCCATTTCCTGTGTACCTTGCTCAGGGTGTACCCACGCCAACCTTGAACCTCCCTCGTACATTACAAGCCCACCCAGGAGTAAAAAAAAAAAAAGACCTGGTCCAACTTTAAACAGCCAGGTAAGTTTACCACCTTCTCACAGGTTTAAAAACTTGGAAAATTTCATCAGGATTAGCCAGAGCCATTCCGACGTTATGAATTTAAAAAAAAAAAAAAGGATTCCTTGCTCTTCCCTGAGTGTATTGCTCCGACAAAGAAAATAATAAAATTAATGAGACTCGCAACGGGACCCGCCCTATGGGCGGAGCTTCAATTGGGAGGCCCAAATGAAAAGGCAAAATATCAGAAATTAAAGGCTTTTGTATTTTAAACGATTTATATAAACATCCGTTAAATCATATCAAATGCAAATCATCAAAATCTAAACAGTATTTGTCGAATTTCAATAAAAGCCACATCACTGTTCATATCGGTAAATATTATTCCATCGTGTTTGGAAAAACTGGAAAATTGGAAATTGGAAAATTGGGGGGAAAAATGGAAAAACAATATAGCCTATTTTACTCCATGGGGGTTCCAGGATTACCCACCCAAAATTTCATTGCGATCGGTTCAGCTGTTTTTGCGGTACCTGGGAACAGACAGACAGACATTTGGTGAATTATAGTAAGATGTACTTGTACCTGATCTGTGCCTTGTGTACATTAACATACTTTCACTAAGTATTCGTTTCAATGATCATCGCGAGTTTACTGATCAATAAGTCCTTCATGGGGATTGCACTCGAACACCATAACTGATGGCTGAGGTGAGCGATTGGATCGCAAAGTTAAACATTTAACAAAGCCAAACCACTCCCTCTTTCTTTTCACCATCTTGTGTGCCCAGTACACCTTGTCAACAAACTTCTACAGAAATGGACACCACAACGTTTTGCTATTTTTTACAAATCAAATTGAGAGCAAGAAAGCACGAAGGGGGAAGTAACAGCGATGAAGGAGTCATGCAAGAATAGTGTGATAAACAAATCCCGAAATAAGGCACCGCTGACTGCTGGAGCAACTTCGGGGTGAGGTCACAACTGTGCGCAGAGCCAAACTAAATAAACAAACAAGCATTGACCTTGGAAAGAAGAATAAAATTGGAGGAGAGGCTGTCTTTGGCTCTTTTGGATTGGAGGAGTCTCACAGCTGGCCCTCATGTCGAATCATTTTAAAATATATCAACATTTACTTGACGGGGTATTGACATTCAGGAAAAGGAAACTCATCATTGACAATTCAAATGGAAAACACTTCTTAACAAACCTTTTTGATGTCCTGCTAAAGTGTTGGAAGAGTAGCAGCTGCTCTTCATCCGGCTCAGTCTGTGCGGGAAGAACAAAGTAAATAAGTGTGATGACAATGTGGAAATTGAAGGTTTTATTCTGTGATTAACAAGGACCATTTGATACTCCTCCATAAAAACCCGAGTACAAATAAGGTACTCGTCACATTCCCCTGTTTATTCAATCCTCCTACCTTGACGCCTGAGACATCGAGGCTTGAGCCGTTTAAAGAAATTGCGGAGGCGTTGCCAAGTTGTGTTCCGCCTCACCGGAATCTGTGGAGGTTTGGGTGTCTCCTGGAGTGAAAACAAAAATCACTTGAATAGTGAAAAAAGTGAACGCTGGATTGAGCAAGAACGATGCAATCACACAGCTCTGGCATTCTCTTATTATCCTCGCCAGAGGGTATTGCATTTGAGTCCATTTGTTGGTTCGTCAGTTTGTCTGTCTGCAAAAGGTGCTAATGTAGGCCACAGACGCCACCGAGGGATAGCCAGTATTACACATTATCTTTTTTCAATGAAGTACTTCAATAAATGGCCTCTAAAATGGCCTCTAAAGGTTTGTTGTTGTTTTTTTGTTGTTTTTTAATGAAGTACTTCAATAAAGTATTATAATTAGAATGTGAGCACATCTATAAAGTACGTACTATGAGAATGGGAGTACCTACTTGTAAAGAATACCAATTAGAATATGCGTACGTCCATAAAATGTGCATTCGGCAAGAGAGGATTCTGGACGGGAGGAACATGGGCTGAAAATGAGCATGGAGAAGACGGAAGTGATGTGGGTTGGGCAACAGAGAAAATGAATTGATATGAGCTGAGAGAGGAAGGAGATCAGACAAGGAAATAGGTTTGAGTATCTGGGTGGAACAGTGACCGGGGATGGTAAGTCTGAGGCAGAGGTGCAGAGGAGGATTCAGGTGGGGGCGAATGCATGGTAGGTGGAGGAGGTAAGGGGAGACAGAATGATTTCAAGGAGAATGAAAGGAAAGGTTCATATGTCTTGTGTAATGCCGGCCTACCTTTACAGTATGGAGACAGTGGCACTGACAGAGAGACAACAACAGAGGCTGCAGGTTTGCGAGAACAACTGGGTCAGGAGGATTGCAGGAGTGAAGAGGGTGGATAGAATGAGAATGGATGAATTGAGGGAGGAGATTGGTGTGCAGATGAGCTTGGTGGGGAGATTGGTGAAATGCCGGCTGAGATTGGCTGGACACGGTGCAGATGGGGGGAGAAAGAATTTCAAAGAGAGCGAATAGGTTGAGGGAGCAAGGTGGGAGGAAAAGAGTGAGAGCGCAGTTGAGATGGGAGGATTGTGTGAAGAGGGATATCCGTAAGATGGTGGTGGGAGTTGGACAGTGGAGAGAGTTGGCTGAGGCCAGAAGGGAGTGGAGGAGTATCATGGTCAAGGCAGGGCAGGAGCTTGGTACCATCGGACCTCACTCCTTATAAAGGGAAGAGGCGGAGGAGAACAATGGAACGTGAATCTATACAATGAAACATAAAAGGTCTGTTTCTCCACTGTGTTAACATAATCTTATGTCATCAATACATCTTCTTCAAACCACACAAAGAGACACACCACCACACAAAAGTCCTAGCAAGAGTCTACAATCGGATTGCTCTTTCTAGTTCCATTGCAGAAATGCACAGCAAACAAAAAAAAAACATCAAAACTATCACTAAAAAGAGAAGCAAATGTTGTGTTGTCATTTTGACCAATTCAGTTTTGAAATCTTCAGCAGAAAATCGAAAATGATTTCCAGCTTCACAACACAACACATCATAGTTGATTCACCATCAGAAAGTGCAGATGCTTACCTCTTCCTGGATGGGGCACTGGACTGGATGTACACCATCACAATTGGGAGCACTTTTCGAGTCAATGTGCTCAACATCTCCTCCATTGACCGTTTTCAGTTCAGTAACAGCCTTGCCAGGGAGGGGTTCTAAGAGGACGTCAAATGAGAGCAAAAAGAAAAACTCGACACAATTTGACGTCACAACGTCGACCGATATGCCTCTGCCAACATTATTACATCATTATCAGAACATCCCATATCCAGGCCGATGCGGATTGTACAGAGCAACGCATTTTATGTTATGTTTGAGTGGAAAGTGGGCGGATAAACCCCCTCGTCAAAAACGTGGGGAGATATGTCCCGACCATTCCCCACCCATCGACGCCCAATTATCCCAAATATTTATAAAATGTGGTCGAACGATATCTTTATGACAATTGCAATGGAGAATGAACAGCCATGACGTTGTCTGCAGAAAATGCACCATTGAAGGTCATGCTTTGAGATGGCCATATAAAGGAAGAAATTGCAACCAAATCATACATGCATCAAATTCTGACAATTACTTCTCCATTGTGACTGTGTTTTACCTCTTCTTACGATAAGAGAGCAAACGTGGATGTCACCGAAATTAACTTCGATATGGAAATAGCACCACCTGTGGTGGCAGCCGGTATTACAAATCAAGTTCCTTTGTCTCATGATATGTTATGATCAATAAAATGTTTTTCAAAAACGACAAAAATTACAAAGTGCTTTTTCCACAACTGTGGCTTTTTCATTTTCCAAGAAAATTGCACACCCAAGATGGTTTGAGAAGGTTGCACCGGCCCAGAGGGCGGGAGTGCACACTCGTACTTCAAATTATGCATCCATCGAAAAGCTTAATGAGAGCCTGACTTACCATCGATGTGTTCACATTGACTCTTGTTTCTCCAGGGTGTTCCCGGGAAATGTTCAAACCAAGTGTGGTTCATTATTTCCTGAAGACAAAACATTGTACAATAAAGTTTAGGAATCACAGTAAAACACCACAGAACCACTCAACCGCCCCCCCCCCCCCCCTCGCCCAATGGTCCAGGCAATCTAGCCCATTTTTTCACTCAACTTGGAACAAATTGCAACAGAATTTTTTTTGCCACAATGCATTTCTACAAGGTCCCATGAACAACATACTAAAAGTCCCAAGCAATCCCAACATGGGAAATATGTAATTTGCATAATCCAATATGGCCACCAATCTGCAATTATAGAAGTTAGTAATAGCAATGAAATAATAATTATAACACTCTAATTATAATTATAATTATACTCTAATAAATAATAAATAAATACTCTAATAAATACTCTAATTATAATTATAACACTCCAACTCCATCACTCTTTACTCAAGAACAATGCATCCAGTATATTGCGGACAATGTTGACCATAACGTAGCAACACTAGATGGCACCGGGACATTTCATGGCATGGGCATCATAGCTACCGTTACACCACAAATAAAGACCTCAAGACCTGTCCCCAAAGTGTCTGTTACAGCTTCGGACATTGCTGCAGTTGGCCGTATAAACATTGAGTACTTCCGTATCCCTGCAATGATGCCACCACTCACCTATCTGCCACTTGTACACACGGCAGCGGATGATCTGACATCTCAACTCGACATTCTATGGAAAACCTCCCTATTTCTTGGCTCTCCAAGACCAGCATGGTCTGGTATGATGCAAATGTTCCAACATGGCCAATATCCAGGACAGTCTTCTGTGATATTCCTTCCAATGATTGATCTCAATCCTGGTGATCCAAATTGTTTCTATTCCACACTAAAGTTTGTGTCGGCTCAGGCCATGCGACATGGTGTTACTCCTGTCCTCACATTCGATCAACCCTTGTATTGGAAAGCATTATCAATTGTTCGATCTCAACCATTTGACTCATCTCTGGCGAATGGTCCTCAAACTGGGAGGGTTTCACATGGAAATGAGTTTCCTGGGTAGCATTCCTGGGTATCTGATGACAGGTTCTGGATTGGAAGAAGTCCTTGAGGTTGTGTACGCTAGTAACACCGTGAGCCACATGTTGACTGGCAAGGCTGTGTCCAGAGCAGTCCATGGTCACATGCTAGTAGATGCTGCACTGAACACCATCCTTCTGTCCAGCGCATACAATGTACCAGTGCCATCCAAAATGAAAGCAGAGGACCCTGATGAAGTGATGACAGGTGATGATGTCGAACAACATTCTGACACAACCGACTTGACCATAGCAGCAGAAGTATATGACAATGCAGTTTCCTCTACAACATCTGTAGAAAACGTGTGTTTGGCAGATGTCTGGAACAGAATTCAAAACAAACTGAAGGAAAAGAAGGATATAATGACCACAATGCAGACCGCAGAACTCTGGGTACAATATATGGAAATGGTAGATATTCTACAGAGGTTTCCCAAGGCTGAACACACAGGCAATTGGAAAATGCATCTCCAATCAGTACGTGAAATGTTACCATACTTTGCAGCATCTGGACACACACTATATGCAAAGTTTGCATATATCTATCTTCAATTGATGTTAAATCTGCCAGAGACACACCCAGAAGTGAACAAGAAATTTGAGCAGGGATACCATGTGGTGAGACGCAGCGACAGATATTGGTCAGGATTGTCGACCGATCTCATTATTGAACCAGTGCTCATGAGAAGTGTTAAGACAAGTGGGGGACTTACAAGAGGAAAGGGGATGACAGAAACCCAGCGCTTGGTGTGGGTCCTATCTATGCCAGCATGTGCAAACATCAATGATGCCATGCAAAAGCTCAGTGGTGTGTCATATGAAACCAGTGACCAACACAAGGACATATCATCAGCAAGACAAGCTAGAGATGTCAGCGACACCCTTGACCTTATCAGTTATCTTGAAAAGAGAAACCCATTTGTTAATAACAGTGCACTGCTCAACATTGCAAATGGCATGACAGCTCAGGAAGGAGCCAATGTTGAAAGATCAAGAGAGGTTGGTGAACGGATTCTAGCGTCAATGGTTGGGATATCTGTCGATGAGTTTGTCTTCCGAAAAGCTGATCAAGCAAAGACACTCGGTACAAGATCAACTGTCAAAATCAAAGGCGAATCTGTGAAGGTGGATCCACAGCTGATATTCCAGAGGCTGATAACTGTCGCTGAATGCTGTGAAGATGTTCCATCACTGTTCAAGTATGAACTCTGTAGTCACCCTCCTGCATTGTTCGAATCTTCCTCTCTTCCACTGCAGGCCAATAAGGCAACTCTTGCTGATTCTATCTGGAAAGTCATCCAAGAGAAACAACGAGAACCTCCTGAAAATGTCCTGTACATCCTTGATGGTGGTGCTCTACTTCACAGACTATCCTGGCCAAGAGGTTCTACCTTTGATTGTGTGTGTGATCTATACACCAACTATGTTGTACAGAAATATGCTGATGCTACTGTTGTCTTTGATGGCTACAATGATGACCCATCAACGAAAGATGCCACACACATGAGAAGAACAGGAGCCTGTACTGGTGTGACAGTTCACTTCGCGGGTGAAATGGTGATTCAATTCAGAAAAGAGGATTTCTTGAACAATGCGAGGAACAAACAGCGCTTCATTTCTTATCTGAGTGACAAACTGGAGACAGCTGGGTGCAATACATTTCATGCAAAGCAAAATTCTGATTTGTTAATTGTTCAAACAGCTGTCACCTCTGCACGAACAACAGACTCTGTCCTGGTGGGAGATGACACTGACTTACTCATCCTTCTTTTTCACCATGCTGAAATGGACGCACATGACTTGTTCCTGATACCAGAACCAAAGCAAACTTCAAGAAAGAACAGGATTTCGAACATGAAGCAATCAAAGAATTTGCTTGGCAGTGATGTATGTGACTGCATGCTGTTCGTACATGCTATTCTTGGTTGCGATACAACTTCTCGACTGTTTGGTTTGGGAAAGGGTCTAGCACTGAAAAAAATCATGAACGATGCCTTCTTCTATCAACAAGCTAAAGCTTTCAGTCAAACACATCAAATGGAGAGGAAGGTTATCGCCAAGGCAGGAGAACATGCACTAGTGTCATTGTATGGAGGATCTGAGGAGGAAGGATTGGACACCTTACGGTACAAGCGGTTTTGTGAGAAGGTCACCAAGAATGTTTCACATGTAGAGCCACAGACCCTGCCACCCACCTCCGCAGCTGCAAGATACCACAGCCTTCGTGTGTACCACCAAATACAGCAGTGGAAAGGGATCGATCTAAATCCACTGGAGTGGGGATGGCACGTAGTAGATGGACATTGCCTACCAATACTGACAGATCAGGCCGCAGCACCATCAGCACTCCTGGACATCATCTGCTGCAACTGTAAAAAGGACTGCAATACACGAAGATGTACTTGTAGAAAATATGGTCTCACATGCAGTGCTGTGTGCGGGGAATGTCATGGTACAAGTTGTACCAATGCAGAACTGCCAGATTTCACAGAGGAGTATGACAAAACTGTTTAATCGTTTGAGTTGGATGTTCCAGCATTTTGTACACCTACAGCAATCACTACTGCAATTTTCACAAGCTGGACATCTTTATATGAGCATAGTATGGTGATTTTGTAATGAAACTCGTGTATCTGTCACCACTAGACAGAGCTTCATTCGTTATATGAGAGAAATATTGCAGATTGGCGGCCATATTGGATTATGCAAATTAGACATATTTACCATGTTGGGATTGCTTGGGACTTTTAGTATGTTGTTCTGGGGACCTTGTAGAAATGCATTGTGGTGAAATAATTTCTGTTGCAATTTGTTCCAAGTGAAACCTTATTTTGCCTGGACTACAAATAGGACAGAAATAACAACACAAGATCAGCGGCCCAGACCTTGCTGTTTAACCCACCTGCATCGAGATCCTCTTTATTGCATCTTCACAAATCATTGATGACAAGAGGGAAGCGCACGGTTTGCTGACCCATGCTGGAGGATGGTATGGGTGCAGCTTGTCAAAGGGTGACATGATTTTCTGTAATGAGATTGTCCAGTTACCAAATTATTGATCGATATCCACATGTAATGTTCACATTCGCCTTCAGGCACATTTTTTTTTTATAAGGAATTCAAATTCCAATTATATCCAAGATGATTTTTAAAGGCCAAAAAATTAAATTTTCTCTTGGCTCACCAAAAACTTCACTCACAGTTAGGAACAAATTGGGGAAATAAAACAATTATTATTGAGGAAATTAATAGAAAGTCATGGTGATGAGTGTTAACGTAGGTTGTGGGAGTGTGGATAGAATGAGATGAGAATTTAAGAAGAGTTGAGATGGGAAAAGGGAAAGGAAGGTGAGCCCAAGATGAGCCAGATATCTAAAAGAGGGGGAGGAACATAAAAAGTGCTGTTGTTCTACAAGGGTAACCCATATGTGGTTCCCCATCTGCTTCATTCATCTCACAGGTACGGTAAACCGACCCTGGGCAGTGGGCACGAAGATCCGGTCAGAGGTGAGTGTTGTGAATTGCATCCATGGTCGTTTGACAGACATCGGACATTCGGATTTATATGACCCGCGCCCGTAACATAAAGGAGGAAGAAAATGGGTCAGTGAGAGACGGGATGTGGGGAAGTGCGTGGGGCGATGGTGCAGCGTGGTTATCGCTCCTGTGTCGTCTATATATTTTGAACCATCATGTGGAGAGTTTTGTGGATCACCATTTACCATTTACATTTCCAATCAATATCTGTTTCTGGAAAATGGAACAAAACGTATTTTTTGCATCCTAGGGAGCGTGAGGACAGGAAAAGTTGGGGGTGGGGGGTATGTCGAACTGAAGAAAATAAAAATTCATAAACAGCTGAAAGGGGTTTGTATGAGTGAGGATAAATAGGGGGAGGTTAGTAGGGGAGATGTTCGAGAGGAGCTATAAGGAAGAGAGAAGAGGGGAGGTCAGAACCAATAAAAAACATATTTTTAAAGTTACAACATTCACGATGCCAATTATAAAAATGATGAGAGCAAATTTACAAATGCTCACCGTTAATTCCCTCTCGTGAAAGGGATATCGTTTGGTGAACAATGAATGCAGAAGTATGCCGCTTGCCCACACATCAATGGGAGGACCACTGTAGCTTCTTCCTCGGAGGATTTCCGGAGCCATGAACGATAATGTTCCACGTTTTCCACGGAGCCGCTGACCCGGTGCGGAACACCTCGCGAGGCCGAAGTCGGCTACTTTCAGTGTTCCGTCCCAGCGGTAAAGAATGTTTTGGAGCTGGAGAACAGGACAAATTGTTAAAAGTAATGGCTGGACATTCACCATTTGAACTTCAGTTTTGTGAGTGTCTGTGTGTGCCGGAAAGAGAAGTTTGAGAAAAAGCTGCGAGTTATTTGATTAAAATACAATTATTAAATGAACACCAGAAAAAAACATGTGTGTGTTCATACCTTTATATCGCAATGCACAATGTTCTGATCATGGATGTACGCAAGTGCTGAAACCATCTGGAAAAGATCAAAAGTAGATAATGAGATGCGCCTTTTGAAATTAAAAATCAAACTCGTTCACGATAATCTCGTTTCTTGTTCAACACAACATTTCAAACCGGACATTACATTACACATGCAATGTGTAATGAATATGAACATCACACATGTTGATACGATTCAGCTCACCTGGTACATGATTGGCCAAGCGTGCTTTTCAGTAAGAGGGTTACATTTAGACATGTAATCAAACAGCGTGTCTGCACACAAAACTCAGCATTAGACTTTTCATAGAAACAAATAAATAAACAAGTACGAATACATTCAAAGTACACCGCCCCATGCCAAATAATTAAATATGCTGCAGCGCGGCATTGCCGGGGCGCCTCTGGCACCCGGCAATACCGCAGTGCAGCTCATTGAGGCTGCATTGGGAGGGAGAGGTGTACACTAATTGATTGATTAATTGTATAATTAAAATCAATAAAAGATTATCACAAAATATTTTCATAATCAATTGGCTAATCGCATAACTAAACCACTAGTGCTTCATCTGAAGATGTATCTTTTAGAAATTTAATTAAATAAGTCATTTATAAAAAATTAAATAATTAATTGATTACTCAATAAATAATTAATCGATTAATCAATAAATAATTAATAGATGAAATGATTAATCAATAAATCAAAAATATCCTTGATAGCCACATCACTTGGTCACTCATGTCCATATATTAGCTTCCCAGCTCAAAAGGTGCCTGAGGAAAATAAATAAATGATTAATAATGAAAATAAATAAATAATAATCATAAAAAAAATTAAATTATTAATCAATTTGGTCAGAGAACACATAAACTACCACTATTTCATCAGAATCTGTAACTTAAAAAAAAAAAAAAAATTGTCATTAATCAAATAATTAAATAATTAATCGATTAATTGATTAATTAATAAATCAAAAATATCCTTTGCAGCCAAATCACCTGGTCATTGGCATGTCCAAATATCAGCTTCCTAACTCAAAAGGTGCCTGAGTTAATGGTCAGAAGAGAAAGGAAATTTGATTAATTAAATAAGTACTTAATTAATCGCTAATAATTAAATAACTCCTCAATTTATTGATTAATCAAAAAAAAAAAAAAACGTTTTTTGAGTCGGTGCCATTTTAAGTTTTAATTTCCTTTAAAAAAGATTATTTTCTCTGCAATAATAGGACCGATTGAGATCAAATTTTCACCATAGGAGGGACTCGGTCTGTAAGTTAATGCTAATTATGACGTCACAGGTCACGTGGTTCGGGCGCCATATTGTTTTTCGTGAAAACACGAAAACCCCTTTTTCTCTGCAACGGCTGAACAGATCGAGGCCAAACTTTGCAGGCAGAATCGCATACCCATGACGAACAAAAAAGTCAGCGAGCATGCCGTCATGCATCACATGGTTTCAGAGTTATGATGTTTTTAAACATGAATCTTTAAAACCGAGCCCCTCCCTCATTTTTTATCCAATCGAGGGGAAACTTCACAGATCTGTTCCGCATGTCAGTCTACTAAAATGTCCTTTTGGAATTTGCGATAGCTCACGTGGTTTGGCAGATATCGTTAATTAAACGAAAATATTTTAAAAATGGATATCTCTTGAATCGCTTTATTGATCGACGTGAAACTTCATACTATAGTAGAAGTCATGAAGAGTAACAAGTGTGCAAAATGTCAAGATGAATGGATGTACGGTCTGGAAGCTAGACGTTGTTATTGTGTGAAGAAGAAGGGGCGTCAAGTGTGCGGATTTAATTATTTATCACATGTACAGACTGAAAGCATCGTTGGACACGACCTGTCGCGGTCATTTTAACCTCAAATAAAATTCTAATTTAAGATTTGTCAATAGCTGAGGTATATTAACAAACGAATAAAACAGATTTGGTCAAATTCTGACTTTTTTAACTCGATCGCATTTGAGAGAGTTGTGACAAGCTGAGGAAGAAGAAACCTCGCATTGGCTTCTCCAATGTGCCATAAAAAAAATGGATATCTCTTGAATCGCTGGTACCTCAGACCGTGAGTTGGTAATAATTTATATAATTCACACAGTGCAATACGGAGCGACCTCGCGGGCTTATCAACGAGGCGAGGCGTGACACACGTGTCTCAGAATACCTCAGATCAAGTTTGAAAAACAGCATCAACCATGCATAAATTTGCATATTCGATCATTTTTGACAAAGTTATGGCACTTTGAACTTTGGTAGGGGACATGTATTGCAGCGCAATACTCAGAATGCTTGTTTTTCAAGATATTCATTTCACAAGGTTCAGACATACATGGCATCAGACATATATGGCGGCGGCCATCTTGGATTTTGACGTGGGTTGCACCCACACACCAAATTCGAATGCGGTCCTTCGCTTACGCACGCACTCACGCCCGCACGCACGCACACACGCCCGCACGGAATGACACACGGACAGAGGGGAAAACCATAGTCCCCCTTTCGCTCCGCGGTGCGACGGGGGACAATAAAGGCTTAAAGAGGTTTAAAGGTGTAAAGATCAAGTAACTCCGGTTTTACCGCCATTTTCTCCAGCGTCAATAAAACCACCCATCTAACCCGTTACATTAGTTGTTCGTGTCTGTTGTTTGTCCTTGATATAATGCCCTTAAAAACAGTACGTTTCCTGTTTGGAATGATTTCCCATTTTGTTTGACTGCCAGGCAGACGCAGTCTTCGAACAAGGTGATTCGATTTTGTGTAAAAACAGTATGTTTCTTAAAAACAGTTTTCGATCTTTGATTTCCGATTCTGTTTGATTAGTGATTGCAATGATTGACCAATAAATTAACCAATATTATTAATTTTCTGATTAACTGGGTTTTTTTTGGTTTTTTTTTTTTCATTAAACCTGCACGAAACCATTTCTTGTTTTGTTTTTTTACCTGCAAAAAAAAAAAATGATTATTTTTTTAAAGATTTGTTTCAATTCGTTGTTAAAAATTTTTTTCAATTAAATGTGCACTAAATTTTAAATAATCATTTTTTCAATAAATTACTTCATTTTTTAATCAAGTCAATATTATAAATTAATTTTTCATCAATAATATTAACCAATATAATTAAACAATATTATTATTATGATTGAATAATAATTAACCAATAATAAACCAATATTATATATTTAAAGGTGTATCAATCATGTAATTCCGGTTTTACCGCCATTTTCTCCAGCGTTAATTATACCACCCATCTAACCCGTGACATCAGTTATTCGTGCCTGTTGTTTGTCCTTCATATAATGCCCTTACAAACAGTACGTTTCCTGTTTGGAATGATTTCCCATTTTGTTTGACTGCCAGGGAGTATACACATCACCCCGGTCCTTTCTGCGCATGCGCGATAGGGACAAATCCTGAGCCAAGGTTCTGTAAAACGGCAGAGTTGTCTTCCTATTCATAATTCATGTTCCGATTTGTGTTTAAAATGTAACATTAATTTTAAACAAGTTCTTCCTCAATCATAAACTGATAAGACAGACAGGCGGACACACCTGAGCCAATTGCTTAATCCCGCTTTTCACTTTGCATGCGCAGGGTAATTATTACTGATTCGAAATCGATTAGGATATTCAAGTGTGACATAATGGACACAAACATCACCATATAACAGAAGGCGAATTGAAGAAGCCTTACCGCCTTGAACGTACTCCATCGTCATGGCTGCGCAATCATTCAAAACTTGGAAATGGAGCATTCGCACTGCACGGGGACAGCAGCAGCAACAAATGAAAACGATGTTGAAATGGGTCATCCCGACACGGGACTCACTTCACTTTGTCTGCACATTCATGTTCCACAACACATCACATGTAGCTGCTCTCAGTTTCCCTGCAAATGTCCAGGCTGCCGACCCATCTCATCTCCTTTATTCCCCTCCGAAAGAAAGAACACTTGACAAAGCTACATCCAGAAATGTTATTCCTGAAAGGTTTTTCAAAAAGTGTCCATAAATAAATACCTATTGTCCAACCCCATGATACTCTTGGTATAGTATATTTAAAATTGGCAGTCAATAGTTCCTCAAACCCCACAAACATTTGCTCTGTCATTCATTGGGTTTCCAATCTCACAAACTCAGGAATTGCAATGCTTTTTTTTCTTTTTTGAACAAGATCGAGGCTCGTGTAAGAGTTAACATCAATCACAAAAAAAACAAACAGACACACAAAATATACAATAAAGGGAGCGGGAGACAAGATGGGGAGAGAGAGGGAAGCACACAAGTACAACAGCAGAGAACAGAAACATCGGGAGATCTGTGGGAGGGAGAGTGCTTGGGGGGAGGTGGCATGGGAAGGGTAGGGGGGGGGGGGAGGGCGGGAGAGGTATAAAACACATGGACACGAGGACTTCCAGAAAAGAAGTCGGCATTTCAAAAAAGTGTATCTGGGGTAAATTAACGGGGGTAGAAAAGATCAAGGTTTTGGATGGGGGAAGATAAGAGATGGTGGTGAACAGCTGTTTTAAAGTCCTGGAGGGAGGAGTGGGATTGGAGAGTGAAGGAGTTTGTTCCAGAGGAGGGAGAAAAGAGGAATGAAAGAGTGAAGTTGAACAGAGAGTCTTGATTTTTGCAGTTTAACCAGAAGAGGGTTGCTGGCAGATCTTGTGCGACCTGAAGGAATATTTGGGGGACAAAGCCCAGATCGAGCTGGGGGAGCTCGGCAGGAGAGGAGTCGGAAGAGGACAAAAAGACCACTTTACTGCCTACGGTGAGTGAGTGAAAGTGAGTTCATCAACAATGAACTAACCGCATGGGTCAGAGCCATCACTAAAGTCAATGTAAAAGCTGAAGGAAAGGGAGCAATACACACTTACCAATATTTGGATGTGAGACCTTGCGCAAGAATCCCCCTTCCTGTGAGAGCTGCAAAACAAAAACAAAACCCATAGTTTAACAATGGCATAGCTGGGCTTGGATCTGCTGTCCTCCTGTCATGTGACAAGATCCTCAGCTCTGATTGGTGGATGTTTGTGAGGGACATACCAACATGCACTGGACGGTCCGACGGACAAACACTGCTTCAGAAAGCATCGCCCAATGGGCGACGCCGTAAAAATATGGCTGCCGAACCACGTGACCTATGACGTCATAATTATCAGCAAAAATTCGACAGAATGACGCGCTGCCATGGTGAAAATCTTATGTCACTCGGACCAACGGTTGCAGAGAAAACAAATTTTAAGGGGAATAAATCCGCAAAATGCCAGCAGAAGGGACATACATACATCGGACGGACAAAGACTGTTCCAGAGGGCATTGCTCTACGGGCTACGCCGTAAAAAATGGATAAAAATGTCAATAACATGCAATCATTTTTTTCAAGAATTTGAAGTAAATGTACCTCTTCAGTGAGTGAACCCATTAAAAATTTACAGGAGGATGTGCGGAGCAGCCTCGGGGAGCAGGAAACAAGAAAGTGGGTTTATACGTCATGAACAGCCTGCATGGTCCCATTAGCCAGTTAGGTTCTGTGTAAATGGCCCAACCTGCGCCACATTCCCATAAACTTACCATCTCCCAATCTTCTCTCATCATGCACTTCACCGCAACCTGGAGAAGGAAAAGAAAACACATGGAATATACCTCATGTTATCACCTTTTGGGAGAGCATGAAAAAGCGGGAAACAAGCAAAATGATGGTCTCCATTGATGTACACCGATTGTAAATGTCCGTCGGACATCACGATTAATTGTCCCTTTGTTTCATTGTTCGCCTTCAGTTGAAATCAGTGTGGATTCCATCACCAAGTTTACCCTTGCACACTCAAACATGCTCCAATTGATATAATCTTTCTTGCAATCACAGACTCTGACTCTGCCACTGGACCGGACAGCATCAGCTCACGTGTCTTATATACCTGCGCTGCTACTCTTGCTCGTCCTCTCTGTCCTTTTGACCCCATCATTTGCGCTAGGTCATCTTCCAACTGCTTGGAAATCCACCAACATTACTGCATTACATAAAAACAGAACTAGGAGCAATAGTCAGGAGGCCTGAAGCTCACCTGGATCAGGAGCAACAGTCACTCAAACCCCCCATACATCACCTCAGACCCAGATATATTTAATGCCGTGAACAAACTTTTTGTACATCATGGGTGATGAAGGTTGTGATCAAGTTTCATCAAAATCGTGTGCATAGCTTCAAAGAAAAGAGCGAATACCGATTTTAGGGGGGGGGGGGGGGGGGGTCAAAAAACACCCCCATCGTTCCCCATGATGAGTGCAGATTTCGTGCAATGGGATTGCGAGAGAGAAATGTCCGGGGCTACACAACGACAACAACTCACCCAACAATGGATGGAAGCCCTCAATGTCAGACATGAGATCAGTGCCGTTTCTCTGGACGTCTCATCCTATTGATAAAGTCGAACATCCTGCCTAACTCTCCAAACTCTCTACCTGTGGCATCCAATGCGAAATCCACACACATGACTTACGAACTTCCTCCACTCTCGTAGCCAACGTGGGGCACTCAACAGAATCCTCTCGTCTCCTCTCCCTGCCAAGGCTGGAGTGCCCCAAGGCAGCGTTCTCAGCCCCATCTGAAAACTCGTATTGAAGCTGACACACACACACAAATACACACACACACACACAGTTGCAAAGACACACACAGTTGCATACACACACATACACACACACACACACACACACACACACACACACACACACACACACACACACACACACACACACACACACACACACACACACACAGTTGCATAGACACACACACACACACACACACACACACACACACACACACACACACACACACACACACACACACAGTTGCAAAGACACACACAGTTGCATACACACACATATACACACACACACACACACAGTTGCATAGACACACACACACACACAGTTGCATAGACACACACACACACACAGTTGCATAGACACACACACACACACACACACACACACACACACACACACACACACACAGTTGCATAGACACACACACACACACACACAGTTGCATAGGCGCGCGCACGCACGCACACACACACACACACACACACACACACACACACACACACACACACACACACACACACACACACACACACACACACACACAGTTGCATAGACACACACACACACACACACACACACACACAGTTGCACAGACACACACACACAGTTGCACAGACACACACACACAGTTGCACAGACACACACACACACAGTTGCATAGACACACACACACAGTTGCATAGACACACACAGTTGCACAGACACACACACACAGTTGCACAGACACACACACACAGTTGCACAGACACACACACACACAGTTGCACAGACACACACACACACAGTTGCATAGACACACACACACAGTTGCATAGACACACACAGTTGCAAAGACACACACACAGTTGCACAGACACACACACACAGTTGCACAGACACACACACACACAGTTGCATAGACACACACACACAGTTGCATAGACACACACAGTTGCAAAGACACACACACAGTTGCACAGACACACACACACAGTTGCACAGACACACACACACACAGTTGCATAGACACACACACACAGTTGCATAGACACACACAGTTGCATAGAAACACACACACAGTTGCATAAACACACAGTTACACAGACACACACACACACACACACACACACACACACACACACACACACACACACACACACACACACACACACACTTACGTAGACATACACACACACACAGTTACATAGACACACACAGTTACATAGACACACAGTTACATAGACACACAGTTACATAGACACACACAGTTACATAGACACACACAGTTACATAGACACACACAGTTACAAAAACACACACAGTTACATAGACACACACAGTTACATAGACACACACAGTTACATAGAGACACACACACACACACACACACACACACACACACACACACACACACACACACACACACACACACACACACACACACACACACACACACACACACACACACACACACACCATTCAGATTCCTGATCTCTCTAACTCTGAAAGATCGTCTTTATCTATTTGCTGACAACTCTACCCTGTGCCATGACATCCCTCATCCCTCATCCTCCATACAGACAGAGAGTGGCCTCCTCCGTCTCTCCAGACCTTGACACAATCACAAGTTGGTCAAACATTGGGAATACGGTTTGTGTCCCACATTCCCACTGATCGGCAGCATCTGGATTCGGACCTGATCTGAAATGTAATCGGCTTGTTTTTGTCACAAACTCATCCATTATATTTTGTCATAACACATCCACAACTTTTTGATATATCATGTAACTCATGCTCACAAACAAACGAACATAAAAGGGTGAAACATCCTTCTCTGTCGGACGTAACAACAATAATAAGATGAGCGGGTAGAAGGACAGGTCAATCTAACATACATTTATATACACCACAAAATTACAACCCGTGTTTATTTTAAAAACGTTTTATAAACAAATGTCGTAATATTTTCAATCAATGTTTGGTCTGTTTATGAGATCTAAATTTGTGCATTTGCTCCGATAAACTTTGAGCCATTGGTTTTGCAGCTCCTCGTCATCTCGTCATCCCTTCGAAGGAATTCCACCAATGAACGAACGAATGAAAGAATGAGTGAACCCGCCGAAATTGTTCACGTTCGTACCTCGATGCCAAGTCCGAGGTGGTTCGCTTTGTACACCGTACCAAATGCTCCCTCGCCAAGCTTCTCGATCATTTCCAGTCTTGGAACCTGCGAGGAACCGAGGAAGCATTAATATTCTTCATTTCGAGAGGAGAGTTGTGCAGGAACCACCTGCTGAAGGAAACCGTGAGGTAATGGAACATTTCCCTCACCTGGGGCATCCCATTTGGGAATCGCTCCTCCTCTCGTCTCCAGATGTTCACCTCATGTTTGTCGTCATCATGATGGTCATTTAGACGATCAAACTCCGCCTTCTCAGGCAAAACGTTGATGCGTATCATGGTCACTCAAGTCAAACCAGCGTCTTCGACGAACGTCTCAACACAACTGACAGAAACAACTCCAAACAAACAATCTCGTTGCCTGGGAACGAAAGCAACCGCCCCTCATTACACGTCATAACGGGACGTTCAAAATTTACTCAACGCTGTGGGGGCGGAGCCAAGGGTTCAAAGCGGTGAAGACGCTTCAATATTTGTCTGTCTGTCCATTAAGGAAAATAAAGAAGAAGAACCTTTCCACCCAACTGTGTTTAATTATAAAAGGTGATTCTAAAGGGTAATTCTGAAGGGTAATTCTAAAGGGTAATTCTGAAGGGTAATTCTAAGGGGCGATTCAAAAGGGTGATTCTAAAGGGTAATTCTGAAGGGTAATTCTAAAGGGTAATTCTGAAGGGTAATTCTAAGGGGCGATTCTAAAGGGTGATTCTAAAGGGTAATTCTGAAGGGTGATTCTAAAGGGTAATTCTGAAGGGTGATTCTAAAGGGTAATTCTAAAGGGTGATTCTGAGGGGTGATTCTAAAGGGTAATTCTAAAGGGTAATTCTGAAGGGTGATTCTAAAGGGTAATTCTGAAGGGTGATTCTAAAGGGTAATTCTAAAGGGTGATTCTGAGGGGTGATTCTAAAGGGTAATTCTAAAGGGTAATTCTAAAGGGTGATTCTGAAGGGTGATTCTAAAGGGTAATTCTAAAGGGTAATTCTAAAGGGTGATTCTAAAGGGTAATTCTAAAGGGTGATTCTAAAGGGTAATTCTAAAGGGTAATTCTAAAGGGTGATTCTAAAGGGTAATTCTGAAGGGTAATTCTAAAGGGTAATTCTGAAGGGTAATTCTAAGGGGCGATTCAAAAGGGTGATTCTAAAGGGTAATTCTGAAGGGTAATTCTAAAGGGTAATTCTGAAGGGTAATTCTAAGGGGCGATTCTAAAGGGTGATTCTAAAGGGTAATTCTGAAGGGTGATTCTAAAGGGTAATTCTGAAGGGTGATTCTAAAGGGTAATTCTAAAGGGTGATTCTGAGGGGTGATTCTAAAGGGTAATTCTAAAGGGTGATTCTGAAGGGTGATTCTAAAGGGTAATTCTGAAGGGTAATTCTGAAGGGTAATTCTAAGGGGCGATTCTAAAGGGTGATTCTAAAGGGTAATTCTGAAGGGTAATTCTAAAGGGTAATTCTGAAGGGTAATTCTAAAGGGTAATTCTAAAGGGTAATTCTGAAGGGTAATTCTAAGGGGCGATTCTAAAGGGTGATTCTAAAGGGTAATTCTGAAGGGTAATTCTAAAGGGTGATTCTAAATGGTAATGCTAAAGGGTAATGCTAAAGGGTGATTCTAAAGGGTGATTCTGAGGGGTGATTCCAAAGGGTAATTCTAAAGGGTGATTCTGAAGGGTGATTCTAAAGGGTAATTTTGAAGGGTGATTCTAAAGGGTAATTCTAAAGGGTAATTCTAAAGGGTAATTCTGAAGGGTAATTCTAAAGGGTAATTCTGAAGGGTAATTCTAAGGGGCGATTCTAAAGGGTGATTCTAAAGGGTAATTCTGAAGGGTAATTCTAGAGGGTAATTCTAAATGGTAATTCTGAAGGGTAATTCTAGAGGGTAATTCTAAAGGGTAATTCTAAAGGGTAATTCTAAAGGGTGATTCTAAAGGGTAATTCTGAAGGGTAATTCTAAAGGGTAATTCTGAAGGGTAATTCTAAGGGGCGATTCAAAAGGGTGATTCTAAAGGGTAATTCTGAAGGGTAATTCTAAAGGGTAATTCTGAAGGGTAATTCTAAGGGGCGATTCTAAAGGGTAATTCTGAAGGGTAATTCTAAAGGGTAATTCTGAAGGGTAATTCTAAGGGGCGATTCTAAAGGGTGATTCTAAAGGGTAATTCTGAAGGGTGATTCTAAAGGGTAATTCTGAAGGGTGATTCTAAAGGGTAATTCTAAAGGGTGATTCTGAGGGGTGATTCTAAAGGGTAATTCTAAAGGGTGATTCTGAAGGGTGATTCTAAAGGGTAATTCTAACGGGTAATTCTAAAGGGTGATTCTAAAGGGTGATTCTGAAGGGTGATTCTAAAGGGTAATTCTGAAGGGTGATTCTAAGGGGCGATTCTAAAGGGTGATTCTAAAGGGTAATTCTGAAGGGTAATTCTAAAGGGTAATTCTGAAGGGTAATTCTAAAGGGTAATGCTAAAGGGTGATTCTAAAGGGTGATTCTGAGGGGTGATTCCAAAGGGTAATTCTAAAGAGTGATTCTGAAGGGTGATTCTAAAGGGTAATTCTGAAGGGTGATTCTAAAGGGTAATTCTAAAGGGTAATTCTAAAGGGTAATTCTGAAGGGTAATTCTAAAGGGTAATTCTGAAGGGTAATTCTAAAGGGTAATTCTAAAGGGTAATTCTAAAGGGTAATTCTGAAGGGTAATTCTAAAGGGTAATTCTAAAGGGTAATTCTAAAGGGTAATTCTAAAGGGTAATTCTGAAGGGTAATTCTAAAGGGTGATTCTAAAGGGTAATTCTGAAGGGTAATTCTAAAGGGTAATTCTAAAGGGTGATTCTGCGGGGTGATTCTAAAGGGTAATTCTAAAGGGTGATTCTGAAGGGTGATTCTAAAGGGTGATTCTGAAGGGTAATTCTAAAGGGTGATTCTGAAGGGTGATTCTAAAGTGTAATTCTAAAGGGTAATTCTGAAGGGTGATTCATAAGGGTAATTCTAAAGGGTAATTCTAAAGGGTGATTCTGAAGGGTGATTCTAAAGGGTAATTCGAAAGGGTAATTCTGAAGGGGAATCCTAAAGGGTAATTCTAAAGGGTAATTCTAATGGGTAATTCTAAAGGGTAATTCTAAAGGGTAATTCTGAAGGGTAATTCTAAAGGGTGATTCTAAAGGGTAATTCTGAAGGGTAATTCTAAAGGGTAATTCTAAAGGGTGATTCTGCGGGGTGATTCTAAAGGGTAATTCTAAAGGGTGATTCTGAAGGGTGATTCTAAAGGGTGATTCTGAAGGGTAATTCTAAAGGGTGATTCTGAAGGGTGATTCTAAAGTGTAATTCTAAAGGGTAATTCTGAAGGGTGATTCATAAGGGTAATTCTAAAGGGTAATTCTAAAGGGTGATTCTGAAGGGTGATTCTAAAGGGTGATTCTGAGGGTAATTCTAAAGGGTGATTCTGAGGGGTAATTCTAAAGGGTGATTCTGAGGGGTAATTCTAAAGGGTAATTCTGAAGGGTAATTCTAAAGGGTGATTCTAAAGGGTAATTCGAAAGGGTAATTCTAAAGGGTGATTCTAAAGGGTAATTCTGAAGGGTGATTCTGAAGGGTAATTCTAAAGGGTGATTCTGAGGGGTAATTCTAAAGGGTGATTCTGAGGGGTAATTCTAAAGGGTAATTCTGAAGGGTAATTCGAAAGGGTGATTCTAAAGGGTAATTCTTAAGGGTAATTCTAAAGGGTAATTCTGAAGGGTAATTCTGAAGGGTAATTCTAAAGGGTGATTCTGAAGGGTAATTCTAAAGGGTGATTCTGAGGGGTGATTCTAAAGGGTAATTCTGAAGGGTAATTCTAAAGGGTGATTTTGAAGGGTAATTCTAAAGGGTGATTCTGAGGGGTAATTCTAAAGGGTGATTCTGAGGGGTAATTCTAAAGGGTAATTCTGAAGGGTAATTCTAAAGGGTGATTCTAAAGGGTAATTCTTAAGGGTAATTCTAAAGGGTAATTCTGAAGGGTAATTCTAAAGGGTGATTCTGAAGGGTAATTCTAAAGGGTGATTCTGAGGGGTGATTCTAAAGGGTAATTCTGAAGGGTAATTCTAAAGGGTGATTCTGAAGGGTAATTCTAAAGGGTGATTCTGAGGGGTGATTCTAAAGGGTGATTCTGAAGGGTGATTCTGAAGGGGTGATTCTAAAGGGTGATTCTGAGGGGTGATTCTAAAGGGTAATTCTAAAGGGTGATTCTGAGTGGTGATTCTCAAGGGTAATTCCAAAGGGTGATTCTGAAGGGTGATTCTGAAGGGTAATTCTAAAGGGTGATTCTGAGGGGTGATTCTAAAGGGTAATTCTAAAGGGTGATTCTGAGGGGTGATTCTAAAGGGTAATTCTAAAGGGTGATTCTGAAGGGTGATTCTAAAGGGTGATTCTGAGGGTAATTCTAAAGGGTGATTCTGAGGGGTAATTCTAAAGGGTGATTCTGAGGGGTAATTCTAAAGGGTAATTCTGAAGGGTAATTCTAAAGGGTGATTCTAAAGGGTAATTCTAAAGGGTAATTCTAAAGGGTGATTCTAAAGGGTAATTCTGAAGGGTAATTCTAAAGGGTGATTCTGAGGGGTAATTCTAAAGGGTGATTCTGAGGGGTAATTCTAAAGGGTAATTCTGAAGGGTAATTCGAAAGGGTGATTCTAAAGGGTAATTCTTAAGGGTAATTCTAAAGGGTAATTCTGAAGGGTAATTCTGAAGGGTAATTCTAAAGGGTGATTCTGAAGGGTAATTCTAAAGGGTAATTCTAAAGGGTGATTCTGAGGGGTGATTCTAAAGGGTAATTCTGAAGGGTAATTCTAAAGGGTGATTTTGAAGGGTAATTCTAAAGGGTGATTCTGAGGGGTAATTCTAAAGGGTGATTCTGAGGGGTAATTCTAAAGGGTAATTCTGAAGGGTAATTCTAGAGGGTAATTCTAAAGGGTAATTCTAAAGGGTAATTCTAAAGGGTGATTCTAAAGGGTAATTCTGAAGGGTAATTCTAAAGGGTAATTCTGAAGGGTAATTCTAAGGGGCGATTCAAAAGGGTGATTCTAAAGGGTAATTCTGAAGGGTAATTCTAAAGGGTAATTCTGAAGGGTAATTCTAAGGGGCGATTCTAAAGGGTAATTCTGAAGGGTAATTCTAAAGGGTAATTCTGAAGGGTAATTCTAAGGGGCGATTCTAAAGGGTGATTCTAAAGGGTAATTCTGAAGGGTGATTCTAAAGGGTAATTCTGAAGGGTGATTCTAAAGGGTAATTCTAAAGGGTGATTCTGAGGGGTGATTCTAAAGGGTAATTCTAAAGGGTGATTCTGAAGGGTGATTCTAAAGGGTAATTCTAACGGGTAATTCTAAAGGGTGATTCTAAAGGGTGATTCTGAAGGGTGATTCTAAAGGGTAATTCTGAAGGGTGATTCTAAGGGGCGATTCTAAAGGGTGATTCTAAAGGGTAATTCTGAAGGGTAATTCTAAAGGGTAATTCTGAAGGGTAATTCTAAAGGGTAATGCTAAAGGGTGATTCTAAAGGGTGATTCTGAGGGGTGATTCCAAAGGGTAATTCTAAAGAGTGATTCTGAAGGGTGATTCTAAAGGGTAATTCTGAAGGGTGATTCTAAAGGGTAATTCTAAAGGGTAATTCTAAAGGGTAATTCTGAAGGGTAATTCTAAAGGGTAATTCTGAAGGGTAATTCTAAAGGGTAATTCTAAAGGGTAATTCTAAAGGGTAATTCTGAAGGGTAATTCTAAAGGGTAATTCTAAAGGGTAATTCTAAAGGGTAATTCTAAAGGGTAATTCTGAAGGGTAATTCTAAAGGGTGATTCTAAAGGGTAATTCTGAAGGGTAATTCTAAAGGGTAATTCTAAAGGGTGATTCTGCGGGGTGATTCTAAAGGGTAATTCTAAAGGGTGATTCTGAAGGGTGATTCTAAAGGGTGATTCTGAAGGGTAATTCTAAAGGGTGATTCTGAAGGGTGATTCTAAAGTGTAATTCTAAAGGGTAATTCTGAAGGGTGATTCATAAGGGTAATTCTAAAGGGTAATTCTAAAGGGTGATTCTGAAGGGTGATTCTAAAGGGTAATTCGAAAGGGTAATTCTGAAGGGGAATCCTAAAGGGTAATTCTAAAGGGTAATTCTAATGGGTAATTCTAAAGGGTAATTCTAAAGGGTAATTCTGAAGGGTAATTCTAAAGGGTGATTCTAAAGGGTAATTCTGAAGGGTAATTCTAAAGGGTAATTCTAAAGGGTGATTCTGCGGGGTGATTCTAAAGGGTAATTCTAAAGGGTGATTCTGAAGGGTGATTCTAAAGGGTGATTCTGAAGGGTAATTCTAAAGGGTGATTCTGAAGGGTGATTCTAAAGTGTAATTCTAAAGGGTAATTCTGAAGGGTGATTCATAAGGGTAATTCTAAAGGGTAATTCTAAAGGGTGATTCTGAAGGGTGATTCTAAAGGGTGATTCTGAGGGTAATTCTAAAGGGTGATTCTGAGGGGTAATTCTAAAGGGTGATTCTGAGGGGTAATTCTAAAGGGTAATTCTGAAGGGTAATTCTAAAGGGTGATTCTAAAGGGTAATTCGAAAGGGTAATTCTAAAGGGTGATTCTAAAGGGTAATTCTGAAGGGTGATTCTGAAGGGTAATTCTAAAGGGTGATTCTGAGGGGTAATTCTAAAGGGTGATTCTGAGGGGTAATTCTAAAGGGTAATTCTGAAGGGTAATTCGAAAGGGTGATTCTAAAGGGTAATTCTTAAGGGTAATTCTAAAGGGTAATTCTGAAGGGTAATTCTGAAGGGTAATTCTAAAGGGTGATTCTGAAGGGTAATTCTAAAGGGTGATTCTGAGGGGTGATTCTAAAGGGTAATTCTGAAGGGTAATTCTAAAGGGTGATTTTGAAGGGTAATTCTAAAGGGTGATTCTGAGGGGTAATTCTAAAGGGTGATTCTGAGGGGTAATTCTAAAGGGTAATTCTGAAGGGTAATTCTAAAGGGTGATTCTAAAGGGTAATTCTTAAGGGTAATTCTAAAGGGTAATTCTGAAGGGTAATTCTAAAGGGTGATTCTGAAGGGTAATTCTAAAGGGTGATTCTGAGGGGTGATTCTAAAGGGTAATTCTGAAGGGTAATTCTAAAGGGTGATTCTGAAGGGTAATTCTAAAGGGTGATTCTGAGGGGTGATTCTAAAGGGTGATTCTGAAGGGTGATTCTGAAGGGGTGATTCTAAAGGGTGATTCTGAGGGGTGATTCTAAAGGGTAATTCTAAAGGGTGATTCTGAGTGGTGATTCTCAAGGGTAATTCCAAAGGGTGATTCTGAAGGGTGATTCTGAAGGGTAATTCTAAAGGGTGATTCTGAGGGGTGATTCTAAAGGGTAATTCTAAAGGGTGATTCTGAGGGGTGATTCTAAAGGGTAATTCTAAAGGGTGATTCTGAAGGGTGATTCTAAAGGGTGATTCTGAGGGTAATTCTAAAGGGTGATTCTGAGGGGTAATTCTAAAGGGTGATTCTGAGGGGTAATTCTAAAGGGTAATTCTGAAGGGTAATTCTAAAGGGTGATTCTAAAGGGTAATTCTAAAGGGTAATTCTAAAGGGTGATTCTAAAGGGTAATTCTGAAGGGTGATTCTGAAGGGTAATTCTAAAGGGTGATTCTGAGGGGTAATTCTAAAGGGTGATTCTGAGGGGTAATTCTAAAGGGTAATTCTGAAGGGTAATTCGAAAGGGTGATTCTAAAGGGTAATTCTTAAGGGTAATTCTAAAGGGTAATTCTGAAGGGTAATTCTGAAGGGTAATTCTAAAGGGTGATTCTGAAGGGTAATTCTAAAGGGTGATTCTGAGGGGTGATTCTAAAGGGTAATTCTGAAGGGTAATTCTAAAGGGTGATTTTGAAGGGTAATTCTAAAGGGTGATTCTGAGGGGTAATTCTAAAGGGTGATTCTGAGGGGTAATTCTAAAGGGTAATTCTGAAGGGTAATTCTAAAGGGTGATTCTAAAGGGTAATTCTTAAGGGTAATTCTAAAGGGTAATTCTGAAGGGTAATTCTAAAGGGTGATTCTGAAGGGTAATTCTAAAGGGTGATTCTGAGGGGTGATTCTAAAGGGTAATTCTGAAGGGTAATTCTAAAGGGTGATTCTGAAGGGTAATTCTAAAGGGTGATTCTGAGGGGTGATTCTAAAGGGTGATTCTGAAGGGTGATTCTGAAGGGGTGATTCTAAAGGGTGATTCTGAGGGGTGATTCTAAAGGGTAATTCTAAAGGGTGATTCTGAGTGGTGATTCTCAAGGGTAATTCCAAAGGGTGATTCTGATGGGTGATTCTGAAGGGTAATTCTAAAGGGTGATTCTGAGGGGTGATTCTAAAGGGTAATTCTAAAGGGTGATTCTGAGGGGTGATTCTAAAGGGTAATTCTAAAGGGTGATTCTGAGTGGTGATTCTCAAGGGTAATTCTAAAGGGTGATTCTGAGGGGTGATTCTCAAGGGTAATTCCAAAGGGTGATTCTGAAGGGTGATTCTGAAGGGTAATTCTAAAGGGTGATTCTGAGGGGTGATTCTGAAGGGTAATTCCAAAGGGTGATTCTGAAGGGTAATTCTGAGGGGTGATTCTGAAGGGTGATTCTAAAGGGTAATTCCAAAGGGTGATTCTAAAGGGTGATTCTAAAGGGTAATTCCAAAGGGTGTTTCTAAAGGGTGATTCTAAAGTGTGATTCTAAGGGGTAATTCCAAAGGGTGTTTCTAAAGGGTGATTCTAAAGTGTGATTCTAAAGGGTAATTCTAAAGGGTAATTCTAAAGGGTGATTCTAAGGGGTAATTCTGAAGGGTAATTCCAAAAGGGTGTTTCTAAAGGGTGATTCTAAAGGGTAATTCTAAAGGGTAATTCTGAAGGGTAATTCTGAAGGGTAATTCTGAAGGGTGATTCTAAGGGGTGTTTCTAAAGGGTGATTCTAAAGGGTAATTCTAAAGGGTAATTCTGAAGGGTAATTCTAAAGGGTGATTCTAAAGGGTAATTCCAAAGGGTGTTTCTAAAGGGTGATTCTAAAGTGTGATTCTAAAGGGTAATTCTAAAGGGTGATTCTGAAGGGTAATTCTAAAGGGTAATTCTGAAGGGTGATTCTGAAGGGTAATTCTAAAGGGTGATTCTAAAGTGTGATTCTAAAGGGTAATTCTAAAGGGTAATTCTAAAGGGTAATTCTGAAGGGTAATTCTAAAGGGTGATTCTAAAGGGTAATTCCAAAGGGTGTTTCTAAAGGGTGATTCCAAAGTGTGATTCTAAAGGGTAATTCTGAAGGGTGATTCTGAAGGGTGATTCTGAAGGGTGATTCTGAAGGGTAATTCTAAGGGGTAATTCTGAAGGGTAATTCCAAAGGGTGTTTCTAAAGGGTGATTCTAAAGGGTAATTCTAAAGGGTAATTCTGAAGGGTAATTCTAAAGGGTAATTCTGAAGGGTAATTCTAAAGGGTGATTCTAAGGGGTGATTCTAAGGGGTAATTCTGAAGGGTAATTCCAAAGGGTGTTTCTAAAGGGTGATTCTAAAGGGTAATTCTAAAGGGTAATTCTGAAGGGTAATTCTAAAGGGTAATTCTGAAGGGTGATTCTGAAGGGTGATTCTGAAGGGTAATTCTGAGGGGTGATTCTAAAGGGTAATTCTAAAGGGTGATTCTGAAGGGTAATTCTGAGGGGTGATTCTAAAGGGTAATTCTGAGGGGTGATTCTAAAAGGTAATTCTAAAGGGTGATTCTGAAGGGTAATTCTGAAGGGTAATTCTAAAGGGTAATTCTGAAGGGTAATTCTGAGGGGTGATTCTAAAAGGTAATTCTAAAGGGTGATTCTGAAGGGTAATTCTAAAGGGTAATTCTGAGGGGTGATTCTAAAGGGTAATTCTAAAGGGTGATTCTAAAGGGTAATTCTAAAGGGTAATTCTAAAGGGTAATTCTAAAGGGTAATTCTAAAGGGTAATTCTGAAGGGTAATTCTAAAGGGTGATTCTGAAAGGTGATTCTGAAAGGTGATTCTGAAAGGTGATTCTAAAGGGTAATTCTAAAGGGTAATTCTAAAGGGTGATTCTAAAGGGTAATTCTAAAGGGTAATTCTGAAGGGTAATTCTGAAGGGTAATTCTGAAGGGTGATTCTGAAGGGTGATTCTGAATGGTAATTCTAAAGGGTAATTCTAAAGGGTATTTCTGAAGGGGAATCCTAAAGGGTAATTCTAAAGGGTAATTCTGAAGGGTAATTCTCAAGGGTATTTCTGATGGTAATTCTAGAGGGTAATTCTAAAGGGTAATTCTGAAGGGTGATTCTGAATGGTAATTCTAAAGGGTGATTCTGAATGGTAATTCTAAAGGGTAATTCTAAAGGGTAATTCTAAAGGGTGATTCTAAAGGGTAATTCTAAAGGGTAATTCTAAAGGGTGATTCTGAAGGGTAATCCTGAGGGGTGATTCTCAAGGGTAATTCTAAAGGGTAATTCTAAAGGGTGATTCTGAAGGGTAATTCTGAGGGGTGATTCTAAAGGGGATTTCTAAGGGGTAATTCTGAAGGGTGATTCTAAAGGGTGATTCTGAAGGGTAATTCTGAGGGGTGATTCTAAAGGGTAATTCTAAAGGGTAATTCTGAAGGGTGATTCTGAATGGTAATTCTAAAGGGTAATTCTAAAGGGTATTTCTGAATGGTAATTCTTCAGGGTATTTCTGAATGGTAATTCTAAAGGGTAATTCTAAAGGGTAATTCTGAAGGGGAATCCTAAAGGGTAAATCTAAAGGGTAATTCTGAAGGGTAATTCTCAAGGGTGATTCTGAATGGTAATGCTAAAGGGTAATTCTAAAGGGTAATTCTAAAGGGTGATTCTAAAGGGTGATTCTAAAGGGTAATTCTAAAGGGTAATTCTAAAGGGTAATTCTAAAGGGTGATTCTCAAGGGTAATTCTGAAGGGTGATTCTGAAGGGTAATTCTAAAGGGTAATTCTAAAGGGTGATTCTGAGGGGTAATTCTAAAGGGTAATTCTAAAGGGTGATTCTAAAGGGTAATTCTGAAGGGTAATTCTAAAGGGTAATTCTAAAGGGTGATTCTGAGGGGTGATTCTAAAGGGTAATTCTAAAGGGTGATTCTGAAGGGTGATTCTAAAAGGTAATTCTGAAGGGTGATTCTAAAGGGTAATTCTAAAGGGTAATTCTAAAGGGTGATTCTAAAGGGTAATTCTCAAGGGTAATTCTAAAGGGTAATTCTGAAGGGTAATTCTAAAGGGTAATTCTGAAGGGTAATTCTAAGGGGCGATTCTAAAGGGTGATTCTAAAGGGTGATTCTAAATGGTAATTCTGAAGGGTAATTCTAAAGGGTAATTCTAAAGGGTAATTCTAAAGGGTAATTCTAAAGGGTAATTCTAAAGGGTTATTCTGAATGGTAATTCTAAAGGGTAATTCTGAAGGGTAATTCTAAAGGGTATTTCTTAATGGTAATTCTAAAGGGTAATTCCAAAGGGTAATTCTAAAGGGGAATCCTAAAGGGTAATTCTAAAGGGTAATTCTAAAGGGTAATTCTCAAGGGTATTTCTGAATGGTAATTCTAAAGGGTAATTCTAAAGGGTAATTCTGAAGGGTAATTCTAAAGGGTATTTCTGAATGGTAATTCTAAAGGGTGATTCTGAATGGTAATTCTAAAGGGTATTTCTGAATGGTAATTCTAAAGGGTGATTCTGAAGGGTGATTCTAAAGGGTAATTCTAAAGGTTATTTCCAAAGGGTAATTCTAAAGGGTAATTCTAAAGGGTAATTCAAAAGGGTAATTCTAAAGGGTAATTCTAAAGGGTAATTCTAAAGGGTGATTCTGAATGGTAATTCTAAAGGGTAATTCTAAAGGGTAATTCTGAAGGGTAATTCTGAAGGGTATTTCTGAATGGTAATTCTAAAGGGTAATTCTAAAGGGTAATTCTGAAGGGGAATCCTAAAGGGTAATTCTAAAGGGTAATTCTAATGGGTAATTCTAAAGGGTAATTCTGAAGGGTAATTCTAAAGGGTGATTCTAAAGGGTAATTCTGAAGGGTAATTCTAAAGGGTAATTCTAAAGGGTGATTCTGAGGGGTGATTCTAAAGGGTAATTCTAAAGGGTGATTCTGAAGGGTGATTCCAAAGGGTAATTCTGAAGGGTGATTCTAAAGGGTAATTCTAAAGGGTAATTATAAAGGGTGAGTCTGAAGGGTGATTCTAAAGGGTGATTCTGAGGGGTGATTCTAAAGGGTAATTCTGAAGTGTGATTCTGAAGGGTAATTCTAAAGGGTGATTCTGAGGGGTAATTCTAAAGGGTGATTCTGAGGGGTAATTCTAAAGGGTAATTCTGAAGGGTAATTCTAAAGGGTGATTCTAAAGGGTAATTCTGAAGGGTAATTCTAAAGGGTAATTCTGAAGGGTAATTCTAAAGGGTGATTCTGAAGGGTAATTCTAAAGGGTGATTCTGAGGGGTGATTCTAAAGGGTAATTCTGAAGGGTAATTCTAAAGGGTAATTCTAAAGGGTGATTCTGAAGGGTAATTCTAAAGGGTGATTCTGAGGGGTGATTCTAAAGGGTAATTCTGAAGGGTAATTCCAAAGGGTGATTCTGAAGGGTGATTCTGAAGGGTAATTCTAAAGGGTGATTCTGAGGGGTGATTCTAAAGGGTAATTCTAAAGGGTGATTCTGAAGGGTGATTCTGAAGGGTAATTCTAAAGGGTGATTCTGAGGGGTGATTCTAAAGGGTAATTCTAAAGGGTGATTCTGAGGGGTGATTCTGAAGGGGAATCCTAAAGGGTAAATCTAAAGGGTAATTCTGAAGGGTAATTCTCAAGGGTGATTCTGAATGGTAATGCTAAAGGGTAATTCTAAAGGGTAATTCTAAAGGGTAATTCTGAAGGGGAATCCTAAAGGGTAAATCTAAAGGGTAATTCTGAAGGGTAATTCTCAAGGGTGATTCTGAATGGTAATGCTAAAGGGTAATTCTAAAGGGTAATTCTAAAGGGTGATTCTAAAGGGTGATTCTAAAGGGTAATTCTAAAGGGTAATTCTAAAGGGTAATTCTAAAGGGTGATTCTCAAGGGTAATTCTGAAGGGTAATTCTGAAGGGTGATTCTGAAGGGTAATTCTAAAGGGTGATTCTGAGGGGTAATTCTAAAGGGTAATTCTAAAGGGTGATTCTAAAGGGTAATTCTGAAGGGTAATTCTAAAGGGTAATTCTAAAGGGTGATTCTGAGGGGTGATTCTAAAGGGTAATTCTAAAGGGTGATTCTGAAGGGTGATTCTAAAAGGTAATTCTGAAGGGTGATTCTAAAGGGTAATTCTAAAGGGTAATTCTAAAGGGTGATTCTAAAGGGTAATTCTCAAGGGTAATTCTCAAGGGTAATTCTAAAGGGTAATTCTGAAGGGTAATTCTGAAGGGTAATTCTAAGGGGCGATTCTAAAGGGTGATTCTAAAGGGTGATTCTAAATGGTAATTCTGAAGGGTAATTCTAAAGGGTAATTCTAAAGGGTAATTCTAAAGGGTAATTCTAAAGGGTAATTCTAAAGGGTTATTCTGAATGGTAATTCTAAAGGGTAATTCTGAAGGGTAATTCTAAAGGGTATTTCTTAATGGTAATTCTAAAGGGTAATTCTAAAGGGTAATTCTGAAGGGGAATCCTAAAGGGTAATTCTAAAGGGTAATTCTAAAGGGTAATTCTCAAGGGTATTTCTGAATGGTAATTCTAAAGGGTAATTCTAAAGGGTAATTCTGAAGGGTAATTCTAAAGGGTATTTCTGAATGGTAATTCTAAAGGGTGATTCTGAATGGTAATTCTAAAGGGTATTTCTGAATGGTAATTCTAAAGGGTGATTCTGAAGGGTGATTCTAAAGGGTAATTCTAAAGGTTATTTCCAAAGGGTAATTCTAAAGGGTAATTCTAAAGGGTAATTCAAAAGGGTAATTCTAAAGGGTAATTCTAAAGGGTAATTCTAAAGGGTGATTCTGAATGGTAATTCTAAAGGGTAATTCTAAAGGGTAATTCTGAAGGGTAATTCTGAAGGGTATTTCTGAATGGTAATTCTAAAGGGTAATTCTAAAGGGTAATTCTGAAGGGGAATCCTAAAGGGTAATTCTAAAGGGTAATTCTAATGGGTAATTCTAAAGGGTAATTCTGAAGGGTAATTCTAAAGGGTGATTCTAAAGGGTAATTCTGAAGGGTAATTCTAAAGGGTAATTCTAAAGGGTGATTCTGAGGGGTGATTCTAAAGGGTAATTCTAAAGGGTGATTCTGAAGGGTGATTCTAAAGGGTAATTCTGAAGGGTGATTCTAAAGGGTAATTCTAAAGGGTAATTCTAAAGGGTGAGTCTGAAGGGTGATTCTAAAGGGTGATTCTGAGGGGTGATTCTAAAGGGTAATTCTGAAGTGTGATTCTGAAGGGTAATTCTAAAGGGTGATTCTGAGGGGTAATTCTAAAGGGTGATTCTGAGGGGTAATTCTAAAGGGTAATTCTGAAGGGTAATTCTAAAGGGTGATTCTAAAGGGTAATTCTGAAGGGTAATTCTAAAGGGTAATTCTGAAGGGTAATTCTAAAGGGTGATTCTGAAGGGTAATTCTAAAGGGTGATTCTGAGGGGTGATTCTAAAGGGTAATTCTGAAGGGTAATTCTAAAGGGTAATTCTAAAGGGTGATTCTGAAGGGTAATTCGAAAGGGTGATTCTGAGGGGTGATTCTAAAGGGTAATTCTGAAGGGTAATTCCAAAGGGTGATTCTGAAGGGTGATTCTGAAGGGTAATTCTAAAGGGTGATTCTGAGGGGTGATTCTAAAGGGTAATTCTAAAGGGTGATTCTGAAGGGTGATTCTGAAGGGTAATTCTAAAGGGTGATTCTGAGGGGTGATTCTAAAGGGTAATTCTAAAGGGTGATTCTGAGGGGTGATTCTCAAGGGTATTTCCAAAGGGTGATTCTGAAGGGTGATTCTGAAGGGTAATTCTAAAGGGTGATTCTGAAGGGTGATTCTGAAGGGTAATTCTAAAGGGTGATTCTGAGGGGTGATTCTAAAGGGTAATTCCAAAGGGTGATTCTAAAGGGTGATTCTGAAGGGTGATTCTGAAGGGTAATTCTGAGGGGTGATTCTAAGGGGTAATTCTAAAGGGTAATTCCAAAGGGTGTTTCTAAAGGGTGATTCTAAAGTGTGATTCTAAGGGGTAATTCTAAAGGGTAATTCCAAAGGGTGTTTCTAAAGGGTGATTCTAAAGGGTAATTCTAAAGGGTAATTCTGAAGGGTAATTCTAAAGGGTAATTCTGAAGGGTAATTCTAAAGGGTGATTCTGAGGGGTGATTCTAAAGGGTAATTCTGAAGGGTAATTCTAAAGGGTAATTCTAAAGGGTGATTCTGAAGGGTAATTCTAAAGGGTGATTCTGAGGGGTGATTCTGAAGGGTAATTCTAAAGGGTAATTCTGAAGGGTGATTCTGAAGGGTGATTCTGAAGGGTGATTCTGAAGGGTAATTCTGAGGGGTGATTCTAAAGGGTAATTCTAAAGGGTAATTCTAAAGGGTGATTCTGAAGGGTAATTCTGAGGGGTGATTCTAAAGGGTAATTCTGAAGGGTAATTCTGAAGGGTAATTCTGAGGGGTGATTCTAAAAGGTAATTCTAAAGGGTGATTCTGAAGGGTAATTCTAAAGGGCAATTCTGAGGGGTGATTCTAAAGGGTACTTCTAAAGGGTGATTCTGAAGGGTAATTCTAAAGGGTAATTCTGAAGGGTAATTCTAAAGGGTGATTCTGAAGGGTAATTCTAAAGGGTGATTCTGAGGGGTGATTCTAAAGGGTAATTCTGAAGGGTAATTCTAAAGGGTAATTCTAAAGGGTGATTCTGAAGGGTAATTCTAAAGGGTGATTCTGAGGGGTGATTCTAAAGGGTAATTCTGAAGGGTAATTCCAAAGGGTGATTCTGAAGGGTGATTCTGAAGGGTAATTCTAAAGGGTGATTCTGAGGGGTGATTCTAAAGGGTAATTCTAAAGGGTGATTCTGAAGGGTGATTCTGAAGGGTAATTCTAAAGAGTGATTCTGAGGGGTGATTCTAAAGGGTAATTCTAAAGGGTGATTCTGAGGGGTGATTCTCAAGGGTATTTCCAAAGGGTGATTCTGAAGGGTGATTCTGAAGGGTAATTCTAAAGGGTGATTCTGAAGGGTGATTCTGAAGGGTAATTCTAAAGGGTGATTCTGAGGGGTGATTCTAAAGGGTAATTCCAAAGGGTGATTCTGAGGGGTGATTCTCAAGGGTATTTCCAAAGGGTGATTCTGAAGGGTGATTCTGAAGGGTAATTCTAAAGGGTGATTCTAAAGGGTGATTCTGAAGGGTGATTCTGAAGGGTAATTCTGAGGGGTGATTCTAAGGGGTAATTCTAAAGGGTAATTCCAAAGGGTGTTTCTAAAGGGTGATTCTAAAGTGTGATTCTAAGGGGTAATTCTAAAGGGTAATTCCAAAGGGTGTTTCTAAAGGGTGATTCTAAAGGGTAATTCTAAAGGGTAATTCTGAAGGGTAATTCTAAAGGGTAATTCTGAAGGGTGATTCTGAAGGGTGATTCTGAAGGGTGATTCTGAAGGGTGATTCTGAAGGGTAATTCTGAGGGGTGATTCTAAAGGGTAATTCTAAAGGTTAATTCTAAAGGGTGATTCTGAAGGGTAATTCTGAGGGGTGATTCTAAAGGGTAATTCTGAAGGGTAATTCTGAGGGGTGATTCTAAAAGGTAATTCTAAAGGGTGATTCTGAAGGGTAATTCTAAAGGGTAATTCTGAGGGGTGATTCTAAAGGGTAATTCTAAAGGGTGATTCTAAAGGGTAATTCTAAAGGGTAATTCTAAAGGGTAATTCCAAAGGGTAATTCTAAAGGGTAATTCTGAAGGGTAATTCTAAAGGGTGATTCTGAAAGGTGATTCTAAAGGGTAATTCTAAAGGGTAATTCTAAAGGGTGATTCTAAAGGGTAATTCTAAAGGGTAATTCTGAAGGGTAATTCTGAAGGGTGATTCTGAAGGGTGATTCTGAAGGGTAATCCTGAGGGGTAATCCTGAGGGGTGATTCTCAAGGGTAATTCTAAAGGGTAATTCTAAAGGGTGATTCTGAAGGGTAATTCTGAGGGGTGATTCTAAAGGGTAATTCTGAGTGGTAATTCTGAAGGGTAATTCTGAAGGGTAATTCTCAAGGGTAATTCTAAAGGGTAATTCTAAAGGGTAATTCTGAAGGGTAATTCTGAAGGGTAATTCTAAAGGGTATTTCTGAATGGTAATTCTAAAGGGTAATTCTGAAGGGTGATTCTGAATGGTAATTCTAAAGGGTGATTCTTAAGGGTAATTCTGAGGGGTGATTCTAAAGGGGATTTCTAAGGGGTAATTCTGAAGGGTGATTCTAAAGGGTGATTCTAAAGGGTGATTCTGAAGGGTGATTCTGAAGGGTAATTCTGAGGGGTGATTCTAAAGGGTAATTCTAAAGGGTAATTCTGAAGGGTGATTCTGAATGGTATTTCTAAAGGGTAATTCTAAAGGGTAATTCTGAGGGGTGATTCTAAAGGGGATTTCTAAGGGGTGATTCTAAAGGGTAATTCTAAAGGGTAATTCTGAAGGGTAATTCTGAAGGGTGATTCTGAAGGGTGATTCTAAAGGGTAATTCTAAAGGGTGATTCTAAAAGGTGATTCTAAAGGGTAATTCTGAAGGGTAATTCTGAAGGGTAATTCTGAAGGGTAATTCTGAGGGACGATTCCAAAGGGTAATTCTAAAGGGTGATTCTAAAGGGTAATTCTGAAGGGGATTTCAAAGGGGTGATTCTAAAGGGTAATTCTAAAGGGTAATTCTAAAGGGTAATTCTAAAGGGTAATTCTAAAGGGTAATTCTAAAGGGTAATTCTAAAGGGTGATTCTCAAGGGTAATTCTAAAGGGTGATTCTAAAGGGTAATTCCAAAGGGTAATTCTAAAGGGTAATTCTAAAGGGTGATTCTAAAGGGTAATTCTAGAGGGTGATTCTAAAGGGTAATTCTAGAGGGTGATTCTAAAGGGTAATTCTAAAGGGTAATTCTAAAGGGTAATTCTAAAGGGTGATTCTAAAGGGTAATTCTAAAGGGTAATTCTAAAGGGTAATTCTAAAGGGTGATTCTCAAGGGTAATTCTGAGGGACGATTCCAAAGGGTAATTCCAAAGGGTAATTCTAAAGGGTAATTCTGAAGGGGATTTCTAAAGGGTGATTCTAAAGGGTATTTCTAAAGGGTGATTCTAAAGGGTAATTCTAAAGGGTGATTCTAAAGGGTAATTCTAAAGGGTAATTCTCAAGGGTAATTCTCAAGGGTAATTCTAAAGGGTAATTCTGAAGGGTAATTCTAAAGGGTAATTCTGAAGGGTAATTCTAAGGGGCGATTCTAAAGGGTGATTCTAAAGGGTGATTCTAAATGGTAATTCTGAAGGGTAATTCTAAAGGGTAATTCTAAAGGGTAATTCTAAAGGGTCATTCTAAAGGGTAATTCTAAAGGGTAATTCTAAAGGGTAATTCTAAAGGGTGATTCTGAATGGTAATTCTAAAGGGTAATTCTAAAGGGTAATTCTGAAGGGTAATTCTAAAGGGTATTTCTGAATGGTAATTCTTAAGGGTAATTCTAAAGGGTAATTCTGAAGGGGAATCCTAAAGGGTAATTCTAAAGGGTAATTCTGAAGGGTAATTCTCAAGGGTATTTCTGAATGGTAATTCTAAAGGGTAATTCTAAAGGGTAATTCTGAAGGGAGATTCTGAATGGTAATTCTAAAGGGTGATTCTGAATGGTAATTCTAAAGGGTATTTCTGAATGGTAATTCTAAAGGGTGATTCTGAAGGGTGATTCTAAAGGTGATTCTAAAGGGTAATTCTAAAGGGTAATTCTAAAGGGTAATTCTAAAGGTTATTTCCAAAGGGTAATTCGAAAGGGTAATTCGAAAGGGTAATTCTGAAGGGTAATTCTGAAGGGTATTTCTGAATCGTAATTCTAATGGGTAATTCTAAGGGGTGATTCTAAAGGGTAATTCTAAAGGGTGATTCTAAAGGGTAATTCGAAAGGGTGATTCTAAAGGGTAATTCTGAAGGGTAATTCTAAAGGGTAATTCTAAGGGGCGATTCTGAATGGTAATTCTAAAGGGTAATTCTAAAGGGTAATTCTAAAGGGTAATTCTAAAGGGTGATTCTAAAGGGTGATTCTAAAGGGTAATTCTAAAGGGTGATTCTAAAGGGTGATTCTAACGGGTGATTCTAAAGGGTAATTCTAAAGGGTAATTCCAAAGGGTATTTCTAAAGGATGATTCTAAAGGGTAATTCTGAAGGGTGATTCTGAAGGGTAATTCTAAAGGGTGATTCTGAGGGGTAATTCTAAAGGGTGATTCTGAGGGGTAATTCTAAAGGGTGATTCTAAAGGGTAATTCTTAAGGGTAATTCTAAAGGGTAATTCTGAAGGGTAATTCTAAAGGGTGATTCTGAAGGGTAATTCTAAAGGGTGATTCTGAGGGGTGATTCTAAAGGGTAATTCTGAAGGGTAATTCTAAAGGGTGATTCTGAAGGGTAATTCTAAAGGGTGATTCTGAGGGGTAATTCTAAAGGGTAATTCTGAAGGGTAATTCTAAAGGGTGATTCTAAAGGGTAATTCTAAAGGGTAATTCTAAAGGGTGATTCTAAAGGGTAATTCTGAAGGGTGATTCTGAAGGGTAATTCTAAAGGGTGATTCTGAGGGGTAATTCTAAAGGGTGATTCTGAGGGGTAATTCTAAAGGGTAATTCTGAAGGGTAATTCGAAAGGGTGATTCTAAAGGGTAATTCTTAAGGGTAATTCTAAAGGGTAATTCTGAAGGGTAATTCTGAAGGGTAATTCTAAAGGGTGATTCTGAAGGGTAATTCTAAAGGGTGATTCTGAGGGGTGATTCTAAAGGGTATTTCTGAATGGTAATTCTTAAGGGTAATTCTAAAGGGTAATTCTGAAGGGGAATCCTAAAGGGTAATTCTAAAGGGTAATTCTGAAGGGTAATTCTCAAGGGTATTTCTGAATGGTAATTCTAAAGGGTAATTCTAAAGGGTAATTCTGAAGGGAGATTCTGAATGGTAATTCTAAAGGGTGATTCTGAATGGTAATTCTAAAGGGTATTTCTGAATGGTAATTCTAAAGGGTGATTCTGAAGGGTGATTCTAAAGGTGATTCTAAAGGGTAATTCTAAAGGGTAATTCTAAAGGGTAATTCTAAAGGTTATTTCCAAAGGGTAATTCGAAAGGGTAATTCGAAAGGGTAATTCTGAAGGGTAATTCTGAAGGGTATTTCTGAATCGTAATTCTAATGGGTAATTCTAAGGGGTGATTCTAAAGGGTAATTCTAAAGGGTGATTCTAAAGGGTAATTCGAAAGGGTGATTCTAAAGGGTAATTCTGAAGGGTAATTCTAAAGGGTAATTCTAAGGGGCGATTCTGAATGGTAATTCTAAAGGGTAATTCTAAAGGGTAATTCTAAAGGGTAATTCTAAAGGGTGATTCTAAAGGGTAATTCTAAAGGGTGATTCTTAAGGGTAATTCTAAAGGGTGATTCTAAAGGGTGATTCTAACGGGTGATTCTAAAGGGTAATTCTAAAGGGTAATTCCAAAGGGTATTTCTAAAGGATGATTCTAAAGGGTAATTCTGAAGGGTGATTCTGAAGGGTAATTCTAAAGGGTGATTCTGAGGGGTAATTCTAAAGGGTGATTCTGAGGGGTAATTCTAAAGGGTGATTCTAAAGGGTAATTCTTAAGGGTAATTCTAAAGGGTAATTCTGAAGGGTAATTCTAAAGGGTGATTCTGAAGGGTAATTCTAAAGGGTGATTCTGAGGGGTGATTCTAAAGGGTAATTCTGAAGGGTAATTCTAAAGGGTGATTCTGAAGGGTAATTCTAAAGGGTGATTCTGAGGGGTAATTCTAAAGGGTAATTCTGAAGGGTAATTCTAAAGGGTGATTCTAAAGGGTAATTCTAAAGGGTGATTCTAAAGGGTAATTCTGAAGGGTGATTCTGAAGGGTAATTCTAAAGGGTGATTCTGAGGGGTAATTCTAAAGGGTGATTCTGAGGGGTAATTCTAAAGGGTAATTCTGAAGGGTAATTCGAAAGGGTGATTCTAAAGGGTAATTCTTAAGGGTAATTCTAAAGGGTAATTCTGAAGGGTAATTCTGAAGGGTAATTCTAAAGGGTGATTCTGAAGGGTAATTCTAAAGGGTGATTCTGAGGGGTGATTCTAAAGGGTAATTCTGAAGGGTAATTCTAAAGGGTGATTTTGAAGGGTAATTCTAAAGGGTGATTCTGAGGGGTAATTCTAAAGGGTGATTCTGAGGGGTAATTCTAAAGGGTAATTCTGAAGGGTAATTCTAAAGGGTGATTCTAAAGGGTAATTCTTAAGGGTAATTCTAAAGGGTAATTCTGAAGGGTAATTCTAAAGGGTGATTCTGAAGGGTAATTCTAAAGGGTGATTCTGAGGGGTGATTCTAAAGGGTAATTCTGAAGGGTAATTCTAAAGGGTGATTCTGAAGGGTAATTCTTAAGGGTGATTCTGAGGGGTGATTCTAAAGGGTGATTCTGAAGGGTGATTCTGAAGGGGTGATTCTAAAGGGTGATTCTGAGGGGTGATTCTAAAGGGTAATTCTAAAGGGTGATTCTGAGTGGTGATTCTCAAGGGTAATTCCAAAGGGTGATTCTGAAGGGTGATTCTGAAGGGTAATTCTAAAGGGTGATTCTGAGGGGTGATTCTAAAGGGTAATTCTAAAGGGTGATTCTGAGGGGTGATTCTAAAGGGTAATTCTAAAGGGTGATTCTGAAGGGTGATTCTAAAGAGTGATTCTGAGGGTAATTCTAAAGGGTGATTCTGAGGGGTAATTCTAAAGGGTGATTCTGAGGGGTAATTCTAAAGGGTAATTCTGAAGGGTAATTCTAAAGGGTAATTCTAAAGGGTAATTCTAAAGGGTGATTCTAAAGGGTAATTCTGAAGGGTGATTCTGAAGGGTAATTCTAAAGGGTGATTCTGAGGGGTAATTCTAAAGGGTGATTCTGAGGGGTAATTCTAAAGGGTAATTCTGAAGGGTAATTCGAAAGGGTGATTCTAAAGGGTAATTCTTAAGGGTAATTCTAAAGGGTAATTCTGAAGGGTAATTCTGAAGGGTAATTCTAAAGGGTGATTCTGAAGGGTAATTCTAAAGGGTGATTCTGAGGGGTGATTCTAAAGGGTAATTCTGAAGGGTAATTCTAAAGGGTGATTTTGAAGGGTAATTCTAAAGGGTGATTCTGAGGGGTAATTCTAAAGGGTGATTCTGAGGGGTAATTCTAAAGGGTAATTCTGAAGGGTAATTCTAAAGGGTGATTCTAAAGGGTAATTCTTAAGGGTAATTCTAAAGGGTAATTCTGAAGGGTAATTCTAAAGGGTGATTCTGAAGGGTAATTCTAAAGGGTGATTCTGAGGGGTGATTCTAAAGGGTAATTCTGAAGGGTAATTCTAAAGGGTGATTCTGAAGGGTAATTCTAAAGGGTGATTCTGAGGGGTGATTCTAAAGGGTGATTCTGAAGGGGTGATTCTAAAGGGTGATTCTGAGGGGTGATTCTAAAGGGTAATTCTAAAGGGTGATTCTGAGTGGTGATTCTCAAGGGTAATTCCAAAGGGTGATTCTGAAGGGTGATTCTGAAGGGTAATTCTAAAGGGTGATTCTGAGGGGTGATTCTAAAGGGTAATTCTAAAGGGTGATTCTGAGGGGTGATTCTAAAGGGTAATTCTAAAGGGTGATTCTGAGTGGTGATTCTCAAGGGTAATTCTAAAGGGTGATTCTGAGGGGTGATTCTCAAGGGTAATTCCAAAGGGTGATTCTGAAGGGTGATTCTGAAGGGTAATTCTAAAGGGTGATTCTGAGGGGTGATTCTGAAGGGTAATTCCAAAGTGTGATTCTGAAGGGTAATTCTGAGGGGTGATTCTGAAGGGTGATTCTAAAGGGTAATTCCAAAGGGTGATTCTAAAGGGTGATTCTAAAGGGTAATTCCAAAGGGTGTTTCTAAAGGGTGATTCTAAAGTGTGATTCTAAGGGGTAATTCCAAAGGGTGTTTCTAAAGGGTGATTCTAAAGTGTGATTCTAAAGGGTAATTCTAAAGGGTGATTCTAAGGGGTAATTCTGAAGGGTAATTCCAAAAGGGTGTTTCTAAAGGGTGATTCTAAAGGGTAATTCTAAAGGGTAATTCTGAAGGGTAATTCTAAAGGGTAATTCTAAAGGGTGATTCTGAGGGGTGATTCTAAAGGGTAATTCTAAAGGGTGATTCTGAAGGGTGATTCTAAAAGGTAATTCTGAAGGGTGATTCTAAAGGGTAATTCTAAAGGGTAATTCTAAAGGGTAATTCTCAAGGGTAATTCTCAAGGGTAATTCTAAAGGGTAATTCTGAAGGGTAATTCTGAAGGGTAATTCTAAGGGGCGATTCTAAAGGGTGATTCTAAAGGGTGATTCTAAATGGTAATTCTGAAGGGTAATTCTAAAGGGTAATTCTAAAGGGTAATTCTAAAGGGTAATTCTAAAGGGTAATTCTAAAGGGTTATTCTGAATGGTAATTCTAAAGGGTAATTCTGAAGGGTAATTCTAAAGGGTATTTCTTAATGGTAATTCTAAAGGGTAATTCTAAAGGGTAATTCTGAAGGGGAATCCTAAAGGGTAATTCTAAAGGGTAATTCTAAAGGGTAATTCTCAAGGGTATTTCTGAATGGTAATTCTAAAGGGTAATTCTAAAGGGTAATTCTGAAGGGTAATTCTAAAGGGTATTTCTGAAAGGTAATTCTAAAGGGTGATTCTGAATGGTAATTCTAAAGGGTATTTCTGAATGGTAATTCTAAAGGGTGATTCTGAAGGGTGATTCTAAAGGGTAATTCTAAAGGTTATTTCCAAAGGGTAATTCTAAAGGGTAATTCTAAAGGGTAATTCAAAAGGGTAATTCTAAAGGGTAATTCTAAAGGGTAATTCTAAAGGGTGATTCTGAATGGTAATTCTAAAGGGTAATTCTAAAGGGTAATTCTGAAGGGTAATTCTGAAGGGTATTTCTGAATGGTAATTCTAAAGGGTAATTCTAAAGGGTAATTCTGAAGGGGAATCCTAAAGGGTAATTCTAAAGGGTAATTCTAATGGGTAATTCTAAAGGGTAATTCTGAAGGGTAATTCTAAAGGGTGATTCTAAAGGGTAATTCTGAAGGGTAATTCTAAAGGGTAATTCTAAAGGGTGATTCTGAGGGGTGATTCTAAAGGGTAATTCTAAAGGGTGATTCTGAAGGGTGATTCTAAAGGGTAATTCTGAAGGGTGATTCTAAAGGGTAATTCTAAAGGGTAATTCTAAAGGGTGAGTCTGAAGGGTGATTCTAAAGGGTGATTCTGAGGGGTGATTCTAAAGGGTAATTCTGAAGTGTGATTCTGAAGGGTAATTCTAAAGGGTGATTCTGAGGGGTAATTCTAAAGGGTAATTCTGAGGGGTAATTCTAAAGGGTAATTCTGAAGGGTAATTCTAAAGGGTGATTCTAAAGGGTAATTCTGAAGGGTAATTCTAAAGGGTAATTCTGAAGGGTAATTCTAAAGGGTGATTCTGAAGGGTAATTCTAAAGGGTGATTCTGAGGGGTGATTCTAAAGGGTAATTCTGAAGGGTAATTCTAAAGGGTAATTCTAAAGGGTGATTCTGAAGGGTAATTCGAAAGGGTGATTCTGAGGGGTGATTCTAAAGGGTAATTCTGAAGGGTAATTCCAAAGGGTGATTCTGAAGGGTGATTCTGAAGGGTAATTCTAAAGGGTGATTCTGAGGGGTGATTCTAAAGGGTAATTCTAAAGGGTGATTCTGAAGGGTGATTCTGAAGGGTAATTCTAAAGGGTGATTCTGAGGGGTGATTCTAAAGGGTAATTCTAAAGGGTGATTCTGAGGGGTGATTCTCAAGGGTATTTCCAAAGGGTGATTCTGAAGGGTGATTCTGAAGGGTAATTCTAAAGGGTGATTCTGAAGGGTGATTCTGAAGGGTAATTCTAAAGGGTGATTCTGAGGGGTGATTCTAAAGGGTAATTCCAAAGGGTGATTCTAAAGGGTGATTCTGAAGGGTGATTCTGAAGGGTAATTCTGAGGGGTGATTCTAAGGGGTAATTCTAAAGGGTAATTCCAAAGGGTGTTTCTAAAGGGTGATTCTAAAGTGTGATTCTAAGGGGTAATTCTAAAGGGTAATTCCAAAGGGTGTTTCTAAAGGGTGATTCTAAAGGGTAATTCTAAAGGGTAATTCTGAAGGGTAATTCTAAAGGGTAATTCTGAAGGGTAATTCTAAAGGGTGATTCTGAGGGGTGATTCTAAAGGGTAATTCTGAAGGGTAATTCTAAAGGGTAATTCTAAAGGGTGATTCTGAAGGGTAATTCTAAAGGGTGATTCTGAGGGGTGATTCTGAAGGGTAATTCTAAAGGGTAATTCTGAAGGGTGATTCTGAAGGGTGATTCTGAAGGGTGATTCTGAAGGGTAATTCTGAGGGGTGATTCTAAAGGGTAATTCTAAAGGGTAATTCTAAAGGGTGATTCTGAAGGGTAATTCTGAGGGGTGATTCTAAAGGGTAATTCTGAAGGGTAATTCTGAAGGGTAATTCTGAGGGGTGATTCTAAAAGGTAATTCTAAAGGGTGATTCTGAAGGGTAATTCTAAAGGGTAATTCTGAGGGGTGATTCTAAAGGGTACTTCTAAAGGGTGATTCTGAAGGGTAATTCTAAAGGGTAATTCTGAAGGGTAATTCTAAAGGGTGATTCTGAAGGGTAATTCTAAAGGGTGATTCTGAGGGGTGATTCTAAAGGGTAATTCTGAAGGGTAATTCTAAAGGGTAATTCTAAAGGGTGATTCTGAAGGGTAATTCTAAAGGGTGATTCTGAGGGGTGATTCTAAAGGGTAATTCTGAAGGGTAATTCCAAAGGGTGATTCTGAAGGGTGATTCTGAAGGGTAATTCTAAAGGGTGATTCTGAGGGGTGATTCTAAAGGGTAATTCTAAAGGGTGATTCTGAAGGGTGATTCTGAAGGGTAATTCTAAAGAGTGATTCTGAGGGGTGATTCTAAAGGGTAATTCTAAAGGGTGATTCTGAGGGGTGATTCTCAAGGGTATTTCCAAAGGGTGATTCTGAAGGGTGATTCTGAAGGGTAATTCTAAAGGGTGATTCTGAAGGGTGATTCTGAAGGGTAATTCTAAAGGGTGATTCTGAGGGGTGATTCTAAAGGGTAATTCCAAAGGGTGATTCTGAGGGGTGATTCTCAAGGGTATTTCCAAAGGGTGATTCTGAAGGGTGATTCTGAAGGGTAATTCTAAAGGGTGATTCTAAAGGGTGATTCTGAAGGGTGATTCTGAAGGGTAATTCTGAGGGGTGATTCTAAGGGGTAATTCTAAAGGGTAATTCCAAAGGGTGTTTCTAAAGGGTGATTCTAAAGTGTGATTCTAAGGGGTAATTCTAAAGGGTAATTCCAAAGGGTGTTTCTAAAGGGTGATTCTAAAGGGTAATTCTAAAGGGTAATTCTGAAGGGTAATTCTAAAGGGTAATTCTGAAGGGTGATTCTGAAGGGTGATTCTGAAGGGTGATTCTGAAGGGTGATTCTGAAGGGTAATTCTGAGGGGTGATTCTAAAGGGTAATTCTAAAGGTTAATTCTAAAGGGTGATTCTGAAGGGTAATTCTGAGGGGTGATTCTAAAGGGTAATTCTGAAGGGTAATTCTGAGGGGTGATTCTAAAAGGTAATTCTAAAGGGTGATTCTGAAGGGTAATTCTAAAGGGTAATTCTGAGGGGTGATTCTAAAGGGTAATTCTAAAGGGTGATTCTAAAGGGTAATTCTAAAGGGTAATTCTAAAGGGTAATTCCAAAGGGTAATTCTAAAGGGTAATTCTGAAGGGTAATTCTAAAGGGTGATTCTGAAAGGTGATTCTAAAGGGTAATTCTAAAGGGTAATTCTAAAGGGTGATTCTAAAGGGTAATTCTAAAGGGTAATTCTGAAGGGTAATTCTGAAGGGTAATTCTGAAGGGTGATTCTGAAGGGTGATTCTGAAGGGTAATCCTGAGGGGTGATTCTCAAGGGTAATTCTAAAGGGTAATTCTAAAGGGTGATTCTGAAGGGTAATTCTGAGGGGTGATTCTAAAGGGTAATTCTGAGTGGTAATTCTGAAGGGTAATTCTGAAGGGTAATTCTCAAGGGTAATTCTAAAGGGTAATTCTAAAGGGTAATTCTGAAGGGTAATTCTGAAGGGTAATTCTAAAGGGTATTTCTGAATGGTAATTCTAAAGGGTAATTCTGAAGGGTGATTCTGAATGGTAATTCTAAAGGGTGATTCTAAAGGGTAATTCTGAGGGGTGATTCTAAAGGGGATTTCTAAGGGGTAATTCTGAAGGGTGATTCTAAAGGGTGATTCTAAAGGGTGATTCTGAAGGGTGATTCTGAAGGGTAATTCTGAGGGGTGATTCTAAAGGGTAATTCTAAAGGGTAATTCTGAAGGGTGATTCTGAATGGTATTTCTAAAGGGTAATTCTAAAGGGTAATTCTGAGGGGTGATTCTAAAGGGGATTTCTAAGGGGTGATTCTAAAGGGTAATTCTAAAGGGTAATTCTGAAGGGTAATTCTGAAGGGTGATTCTGAAGGGTGATTCTGAAGGGTAATTCTAAAGGGTGATTCTAAAAGGTGATTCTAAAGGGTAATTCTGAAGGGTAATTCTGAAGGGTAATTCTGAAGGGTAATTCTGAGGGACGATTCCAAAGGGTAATTCTAAAGGGTGATTCTAAAGGGTAATTCTGAAGGGGATTTCAAAGGGGTGATTCTAAAGGGTAATTCTAAAGGGTAATTCTAAAGGGTAATTCTAAAGGGTAATTCTAAAGGGTAATTCTAAAGGGTAATTCTAAAGGGTGATTCTCAAGGGTAATTCTAAAGGGTGATTCTAAAGGGTAATTCCAAAGGGTAATTCTAAAGGGTAATTCTAAAGGGTGATTCTAAAGGGTAATTCTAGAGGGTGATTCTAAAGGGTAATTCTAGAGGGTGATTCTAAAGGGTAATTCTAAAGGGTAATTCTAAAGGGTAATTCTAAAGGGTGATTCTAAAGGGTAATTCTAAAGGGTAATTCTAAAGGGTGATTCTCAAGGGTAATTCTGAGGGACGATTCCAAAGGGTAATTCCAAAGGGTAATTCTAAAGGGTAATTCTGAAGGGGATTTCTAAAGGGTGATTCTAAAGGGTATTTCTAAAGGGTGATTCTAAAGGGTAATTCTAAAGGGTGATTCTAAAGGGTAATTCTAAAGGGTAATTCTCAAGGGTAATTCTCAAGGGTAATTCTAAAGGGTAATTCTGAAGGGTAATTCTAAAGGGTAATTCTGAAGGGTAATTCTAAGGGGCGATTCTAAAGGGTGATTCTAAAGGGTGATTCTAAATGGTAATTCTGAAGGGTAATTCTAAAGGGTAATTCTAAAGGGTAATTCTAAAGGGTCATTCTAAAGGGTAATTCTAAAGGGTAATTCTAAAGGGTAATTCTAAAGGGTGATTCTGAATGGTAATTCTAAAGGGTAATTCTAAAGGGTAATTCTGAAGGGTAATTCTAAAGGGTATTTCTGAATGGTAATTCTTAAGGGTAATTCTAAAGGGTAATTCTGAAGGGGAATCCTAAAGGGTAATTCTAAAGGGTAATTCTGAAGGGTAATTCTCAAGGGTATTTCTGAATGGTAATTCTAAAGGGTAATTCTAAAGGGTAATTCTGAAGGGAGATTCTGAATGGTAATTCTAAAGGGTGATTCTGAATGGTAATTCTAAAGGGTATTTCTGAATGGTAATTCTAAAGGGTGATTCTGAAGGGTGATTCTAAAGGTGATTCTAAAGGGTAATTCTAAAGGGTAATTCTAAAGGGTAATTCTAAAGGTTATTTCCAAAGGGTAATTCGAAAGGGTAATTCGAAAGGGTAATTCTGAAGGGTAATTCTGAAGGGTATTTCTGAATCGTAATTCTAATGGGTAATTCTAAGGGGTGATTCTAAAGGGTAATTCTAAAGGGTGATTCTAAAGGGTAATTCGAAAGGGTGATTCTAAAGGGTAATTCTGAAGGGTAATTCTAAAGGGTAATTCTAAGGGGCGATTCTGAATGGTAATTCTAAAGGGTAATTCTAAAGGGTAATTCTAAAGGGTAATTCTAAAGGGTGATTCTAAAGGGTGATTCTAAAGGGTAATTCTAAAGGGTGATTCTAAAGGGTGATTCTAACAGGTGATTCTAAAGGGTAATTCTAAAGGGTAATTCCAAAGGGTATTTCTAAAGGATGATTCTAAAGGGTAATTCTGAAGGGTGATTCTGAAGGGTAATTCTAAAGGGTGATTCTGAGGGGTAATTCTAAAGGGTGATTCTGAGGGGTAATTCTAAAGGGTGATTCTAAAGGGTAATTTTTAAGGGTAATTCTAAAGGGTAATTCTGAAGGGTAATTCTAAAGGGTGATTCTGAAGGGTAATTCTAAAGGGTGATTCTGAGGGGTGATTCTAAAGGGTAATTCTGAAGGGTAATTCTAAAGGGTGATTCTGAAGGGTAATTCTAAAGGGTGATTCTGAGGGGTAATTCTAAAGGGTAATTCTGAAGGGTAATTCTAAAGGGTGATTCTAAAGGGTAATTCTAAAGGGTAATTCTAAAGGGTGATTCTAAAGGGTAATTCTGAAGGGTGATTCTGAAGGGTAATTCTAAAGGGTGATTCTGAGGGGTAATTCTAAAGGGTGATTCTGAGGGGTAATTCTAAAGGGTAATTCTGAAGGGTAATTCGAAAGGGTGATTCTAAAGGGTAATTCTTAAGGGTAATTCTAAAGGGTAATTCTGAAGGGTAATTCTGAAGGGTAATTCTAAAGGGTGATTCTGAAGGGTAATTCTAAAGGGTGATTCTGAGGGGTGATTCTAAAGGGTATTTCTGAATGGTAATTCTTAAGGGTAATTCTAAAGGGTAATTCTGAAGGGGAATCCTAAAGGGTAATTCTGAAGGGTAATTCTCAAGGGTATTTCTGAATGGTAATTCTAAAGGGTAATTCTAAAGGGTAATTCTGAAGGGAGATTCTGAATGGTAATTCTAAAGGGTGATTCTGAATGGTAATTCTAAAGGGTATTTCTGAATGGTAATTCTAAAGGGTGATTCTGAAGGGTGATTCTAAAGGTGATTCTAAAGGGTAATTCTAAAGGGTAATTCTAAAGGGTAATTCTAAAGGTTATTTCCAAAGGGTAATTCGAAAGGGTAATTCGAAAGGGTAATTCTGAAGGGTAATTCTGAAGGGTATTTCTGAATCGTAATTCTAATGGGTAATTCTAAGGGGTGATTCTAAAGGGTAATTCTAAAGGGTGATTCTAAAGGGTAATTCGAAAGGGTGATTCTAAAGGGTAATTCTGAAGGGTAATTCTAAAGGGTAATTCTAAGGGGCGATTCTGAATGGTAATTCTAAAGGGTAATTCTAAAGGGTAATTCTAAAGGGTAATTCTAAAGGGTGATTCTAAAGGGTAATTCTAAAGGGTGATTCTTAAGGGTAATTCTAAAGGGTGATTCTAAAGGGTGATTCTAACGGGTGATTCTAAAGGGTAATTCTAAAGGGTAATTCCAAAGGGTATTTCTAAAGGATGATTCTAAAGGGTAATTCTGAAGGGTGATTCTGAAGGGTAATTCTAAAGGGTGATTCTGAGGGGTAATTCTAAAGGGTGATTCTGAGGGGTAATTCTAAAGGGTGATTCTAAAGGGTAATTCTTAAGGGTAATTCTAAAGGGTAATTCTGAAGGGTAATTCTAAAGGGTGATTCTGAAGGGTAATTCTAAAGGGTGATTCTGAGGGGTGATTCTAAAGGGTAATTCTGAAGGGTAATTCTAAAGGGTGATTCTGAAGGGTAATTCTAAAGGGTGATTCTGAGGGGTAATTCTAAAGGGTAATTCTGAAGGGTAATTCTAAAGGGTGATTCTAAAGGGTAATTCTAAAGGGTGATTCTAAAGGGTAATTCTGAAGGGTGATTCTGAAGGGTAATTCTAAAGGGTGATTCTGAGGGGTAATTCTAAAGGGTGATTCTGAGGGGTAATTCTAAAGGGTAATTCTGAAGGGTAATTCGAAAGGGTGATTCTAAAGGGTAATTCTTAAGGGTAATTCTAAAGGGTAATTCTGAAGGGTAATTCTGAAGGGTAATTCTAAAGGGTGATTCTGAAGGGTAATTCTAAAGGGTGATTCTGAGGGGTGATTCTAAAGGGTAATTCTGAAGGGTAATTCTAAAGGGTGATTTTGAAGGGTAATTCTAAAGGGTGATTCTGAGGGGTAATTCTAAAGGGTGATTCTGAGGGGTAATTCTAAAGGGTAATTCTGAAGGGTAATTCTAAAGGGTGATTCTAAAGGGTAATTCTTAAGGGTAATTCTAAAGGGTAATTCTGAAGGGTAATTCTAAAGGGTGATTCTGAAGGGTAATTCTAAAGGGTGATTCTGAGGGGTGATTCTAAAGGGTAATTCTGAAGGGTAATTCTAAAGGGTGATTCTGAAGGGTAATTCTTAAGGGTGATTCTGAGGGGTGATTCTAAAGGGTGATTCTGAAGGGTGATTCTGAAGGGGTGATTCTAAAGGGTGATTCTGAGGGGTGATTCTAAAGGGTAATTCTAAAGGGTGATTCTGAGTGGTGATTCTCAAGGGTAATTCCAAAGGGTGATTCTGAAGGGTGATTCTGAAGGGTAATTCTAAAGGGTGATTCTGAGGGGTGATTCTAAAGGGTAATTCTAAAGGGTGATTCTGAGGGGTGATTCTAAAGGGTAATTCTAAAGGGTGATTCTGAAGGGTGATTCTAAAGAGTGATTCTGAGGGTAATTCTAAAGGGTGATTCTGAGGGGTAATTCTAAAGGGTGATTCTGAGGGGTAATTCTAAAGGGTAATTCTGAAGGGTAATTCTAAAGGGTAATTCTAAAGGGTAATTCTAAAGGGTGATTCTAAAGGGTAATTCTGAAGGGTGATTCTGAAGGGTAATTCTAAAGGGTGATTCTGAGGGGTAATTCTAAAGGGTGATTCTGAGGGGTAATTCTAAAGGGTAATTCTGAAGGGTAATTTGAAAGGGTGATTCTAAAGGGTAATTCTTAAGGGTAATTCTAAAGGGTAATTCTGAAGGGTAATTCTGAAGGGTAATTCTAAAGGGTGATTCTGAAGGGTAATTCTAAAGGGTGATTCTGAGGGGTGATTCTAAAGGGTAATTCTGAAGGGTAATTCTAAAGGGTGATTTTGAAGGGTAATTCTAAAGGGTGATTCTGAGGGGTAATTCTAAAGGGTGATTCTGAGGGGTAATTCTAAAGGGTAATTCTGAAGGGTAATTCTAAAGGGTGATTCTAAAGGGTAATTCTTAAGGGTAATTCTAAAGGGTAATTCTGAAGGGTAATTCTAAAGGGTGATTCTGAAGGGTAATTCTAAAGGGTGATTCTGAGGGGTGATTCTAAAGGGTAATTCTGAAGGGTAATTCTAAAGGGTGATTCTGAAGGGTAATTCTAAAGGGTGATTCTGAGGGGTGATTCTAGAGGGTGATTCTGAAGGGTGATTCTGAAGGGGTGATTCTAAAGGGTGATTCTGAGGGGTGATTCTAAAGGGTAATTCTAAAGGGTGATTCTGAGTGGTGATTCTCAAGGGTAATTCCAAAGGGTGATTCTGAAGGGTGATTCTGAAGGGTAATTCTAAAGGGTGATTCTGAGGGGTGATTCTAAAGGGTAATTCTAAAGGGTGATTCTGAGGGGTGATTCTAAAGGGTAATTCTAAAGGGTGATTCTGAGTGGTGATTCTCAAGGGTAATTCTAAAGGGTGATTCTGAGGGGTGATTCTCAAGGGTAATTCCAAAGGGTGATTCTGAAGGGTGATTCTGAAGGGTAATTCTAAAGGGTGATTCTGAGGGGTGATTCTGAAGGGTAATTCCAAAGTGTGATTCTGAAGGGTAATTCTGAGGGGTGATTCTGAAGGGTGATTCTAAAGGGTAATTCCAAAGGGTGATTCTAAAGGGTGATTCTAAAGGGTAATTCCAAAGGGTGTTTCTAAAGGGTGATTCTAAAGTGTGATTCTAAGGGGTAATTCCAAAGGGTGTTTCTAAAGGGTGATTCTAAAGTGTGATTCTAAAGGGTAATTCTAAAGGGTGATTCTAAGGGGTAATTCTGAAGGGTAATTCCAAAAGGGTGTTTCTAAAGGGTGATTCTAAAGGGTAATTCTAAAGGGTAATTCTGAAGGGTAATTCTGAAGGGTGATTCTAAGGGGTGTTTCTAAAGGGTGATTCTAAAGGGTAATTCTAAAGGGTAATTCTGAAGGGTAATTCTAAAGGGTGATTCTAAAGGGTAATTCCAAAGGGTGTTTCTAAAGGGTGATTCTAAAGTGTGATTCTAAAGGGTAATTCTAAAGGGTGATTCTGAAGGGTAATTCTAAAGGGTAATTCTGAAGGGTGATTCTGAAGGGTAATTCTAAAGGGTGATTCTAAAGTGCGATTCTAAAGGGTAATTCTAAAGGGTAATTCTAAAGGGTAATTCTGAAGGGTAATTCTAAAGGGTGATTCTAAAGGGTAATTCCAAAGGGTGTTTCTAAAGGGTGATTCTAAAGTGTGATTCTAAAGGGTAATTCTGAAGGGTGATTCTGAAGGGTGATTCTGAAGGGTAATTCTAAGGGGTAATTCTGAAGGGTAATTCCAAAGGGTGTTTCTAAAGGGTGATTCTAAAGGGTAATTCTAAAGGGTAATTCTGAAGGGTAATTCTAAAGGGTAATTCTGAAGGGTAATTCTAAAGGGTGATTCTAAGGGGTGATTCTAAGGGGTAATTCTGAAGGGTAATTCCAAAGGGTGTTTCTAAAGGGTGATTCTAAAGGGTAATTCTAAAGGGTAATTCTGAAGGGTAATTCTAAAGGGTAATTCTGAAGGGTGATTCTGAAGGGTGATTCTGAAGGGTAATTCTGAGGGGTGATTCTAAAGGGTAATTCTAAAGGGTGATTCTGAAGGGTAATTCTGAGGGGTGATTCTAAAGGGTAATTCTGAGGGGTGATTCTAAAAGGTAATTCTAAAGGGTGATTCTGAAGGGTAATTCTGAAGGGTAATTCTGAGGGGTGATTCTAAAGGGTAATTCTGAAGGGTAATTCTGAGGGGTGATTCTAAAAGGTAATTCTAAAGGGTGATTCTGAAGGGTAATTCTAAAGGGTAATTCTGAGGGGTGATTCTAAAGGGTAATTCTAAAGGGTGATTCTAAAGGGTAATTCTAAAGGGTAATTCTAAAGGGTAATTCTAAAGGGTAATTCTAAAGGGTAATTCTGAAGGGTAATTCTAAAGGGTGATTCTGAAAGGTGATTCTGAAAGGTGATTCTAAAGGGTAATTCTAAAGGGTAATTCTAAAGGGTGATTCTAAAGGGTAATTCTAAAGGGTAATTCTGAAGGGTAATTCTGAAGGGTAATTCTGAAGGGTGATTCTGAAGGGTGATTCTGAATGGTAATTCTAAAGGGTAATTCTAAAGGGTATTTCTGAAGGGGAATCCTAAAGGGTAATTCTAAAGGGTAATTCTGAAGGGTAATTCTCAAGGGTATTTCTGATGGTAATTCTAGAGGGTAATTCTAAAGGGTGATTCTGAATGGTAATTCTAAAGGGTGATTCTGAATGGTAATTCTAAAGGGTAATTCTAAAGGGTAATTCTAAAGGGTGATTCTAAAGGGTAATTCTAAAGGGTGATTCTGAAGGGTAATCCTGAGGGGTGATTCTCAAGGGTAATTCTAAAGGGTAATTCTAAAGGGTGATTCTGAAGGGTAATTCTGAGGGGTGATTCTAAAGGGGATTTCTAAGGGGTAATTCTGAAGGGTGATTCTAAAGGGTGATTCTGAAGGGTAATTCTGAGGGGTGATTCTAAAGGGTAATTCTAAAGGGTAATTCTGAAGGGTGATTCTGAATGGTAATTCTAAAGGGTAATTCTAAAGGGTATTTCTGAATGGTAATTCTTCAGGGTATTTCTGAATGGTAATTCTAAAGGGTAATTCTAAAGGGTAATTCTGAAGGGGAATCCTAAAGGGTAAATCTAAAGGGTAATTCTGAAGGGTAATTCTCAAGGGTGATTCTGAATGGTAATGCCAAAGGGTAATTCTAAAGGGTCATTCTAAAGGGTGATTCTAAAGGGTGATTCTAAAGGGTAATTCTAAAGGGTAATTCTAAAGGGTAATTCTAAAGGGTGATTCTCAAGGGTAATTCTGAAGGGTAATTCTGAAGGGTGATTCTGAAGGGTAATTCTAAAGGGTGATTCTGAGGGGTAATTCTAAAGGGTAATTCTAAAGGGTGATTCTAAAGGGTAATTCTGAAGGGTAATTCTAAAGGGTAATTCTAAAGGGTGATTCTGAGGGGTGATTCTAAAGGGTAATTCTAAAGGGTGATTCTGAAGGGTGATTCTAAAAGGTAATTCTGAAGGGTGATTCTAAAGGGTAATTCTAAAGGGTAATTCTAAAGGGTGATTCTAAAGGGTAATTCTCAAGGGTAATTCTAAAGGGTAATTCTGAAGGGTAATTCTAAAGGGTAATTCTGAAGGGTAATTCTAAGGGGCGATTCTAAAGGGTGATTCTAAAGGGTGATTCTAAATGGTAATTCTGAAGGGTAATTCTAAAGGGTAATTCTAAAGGGTAATTCTAAAGGGTAATTCTAAAGGGTAATTCTAAAGGGTTATTCTGAATGGTAATTCTAAAGGGTAATTCTGAAGGGTAATTCTAAAGGGTATTTCTTAATGGTAATTCTAAAGGGTAATTCTAAAGGGTAATTCTGAAGGGGAATCCTAAAGGGTAATTCTAAAGGGTAATTCTAAAGGGTAATTCTCAAGGGTATTTCTGAATGGTAATTCTAAAGGGTAATTCTGAAGGGTAATTCTAAAGGGTATTTCTGAATGGTAATTCTAAAGGGTGATTCTGAATGGTAATTCTAAAGGGTATTTCTGAATGGTAATTCTAAAGGGTGATTCTGAAGGGTGATTCTAAAGGGTAATTCTAAAGGTTATTTCCAAAGGGTAATTCTAAAGGGTAATTCTAAAGGGTAATTCAAAAGGGTAATTCTAAAGGGTAATTCTAAAGGGTAATTCTAAAGGGTGATTCTGAATGGTAATTCTAAAGGGTAATTCTAAAGGGTAATTCTGAAGGGTAATTCTGAAGGGTATTTCTGAATGGTAATTCTAAAGGGTAATTCTAAAGGGTAATTCTGAAGGGGAATCCTAAAGGGTAATTCTAAAGGGTAATTCTAATGGGTAATTCTAAAGGGTGATTCTAAAGGGTAATTCTGAAGGGTAATTCTAAAGGGTAATTCTAAAGGGTGATTCTGAGGGGTGATTCTAAAGGGTAATTCTAAAGGGTGATTCTGAAGGGTGATTCTAAAGGGTAATTCTGAAGGGTGATTCTAAAGGGTAATTCTAAAGGGTAATTCTAAAGGGTGAGTCTGAAGGGTGATTCTAAAGGGTGATTCTGAGGGGTGATTCTAAAGGGTAATTCTGAAGTGTGATTCTGAAGGGTAATTCTAAAGGGTGATTCTGAGGGGTAATTCTAAAGGGTGATTCTGAGGGGTAATTCTAAAGGGTAATTCTGAAGGGTGATTCTAAAGGGTAATTCTGAAGGGTAATTCTAAAGGGTAATTCTGAAGGGTAATTCTAAAGGGTGATTCTGAAGGGTAATTCTAAAGGGTGATTCTGAGGGGTGATTCTAAAGGGTAATTCTGAAGGGTAATTCTAAAGGGTGATTCTGAAGGGTAATTCTAAAGGGTGATTCTGAGGGGTGATTCTAAAGGGTAATTCTGAAGGGTAATTCCAAAGGGTGATTCTGAAGGGTGATTCTGAAGGGTAATTCTAAAGGGTGATTCTGAGGGGTGATTCTAAAGGGTAATTCTAAAGGGTGATTCTGAAGGGTGATTCTGAAGGGTAATTCGAAAGGGTGATTCTGAGGGGTGATTCTTAAGGGTAATTCTAAAGGGTGATTCTGAGGGGTGATTCTCAAGGGTATTTCCAAAGGGTGATTCTGAAGGGTGATTCTGAAGGGTAATTCTAAAGGGTGATTCTGAAGGGTGATTCTGAAGGGTAATTCTAAAGGGTGATTCTGAGGGGTGATTCTAAAGGGTAATTCTAAAGGGTGATTCTGAGGGGTGATTCTCAAGGGTATTTCCAAAGGGTGATTCTGAAGGGTGATTCTGAAGGGTAATTCTAAAGGGTGATTCTGAAGGGTGATTCTGAAGGGTAATTCTAAAGGGTGATTCTGAGGGGTGATTCTAAAGGGTAATTCCAAAGGGTGATTCTAAAGGGTGATTCTGAAGGGTGATTCTGAAGGGTAATTCTGAGGGGTGATTCTAAGGGGTAATTCTAAAGGGTAATTCCAAAGGGTGTTTCTAAAGGGTGATTCTAAAGTGTGATTCTAAGGGGTAATTCTAAAGGGTAATTCCAAAGGGTGTTTCTAAAGGGTGATTCTAAAGGGTAATTCTAAAGGGTAATTCTGAAGGGTAATTCTAAAGGGTAATTCTGAAGGGTAATTCTAAAGGGTGATTCTGAGGGGTGATTCTAAAGGGTAATTCTGAAGGGTAATTCTAAAGGGTAATTCTAAAGGGTGATTCTGAAGGGTAATTCTAAAGGGTGATTCTGAGGGGTGATTCTGAAGGGTAATTCTAAAGGGTAATTCTGAAGGGTGATTCTGAAGGGTGATTCTGAAGGGTGATTCTGAAGGGTAATTCTGAGGGGTGATTCTAAAGGGTAATTCTAAAGGGTAATTCTAAAGGGTGATTCTGAAGGGTAATTCTGAGGGGTGATTCTAAAGGGTAATTCTGAAGGGTAATTCTGAAGGGTAATTCTGAGGGGTGATTCTAAAAGGTAATTCTAAAGGGTGATTCTGAAGGGTAATTCTAAAGGGTAATTCTGAGGGGTGATTCTAAAGGGTACTTCTAAAGGGTGATTCTGAAGGGTAATTCTAAAGGGTAATTCTGAAGGGTAATTCTAAAGGGTGATTCTGAAGGGTAATTCTAAAGGGTGATTCTGAGGGGTGATTCTAAAGGGTAATTCTGAAGGGTAATTCTAAAGGGTAATTCTAAAGGGTGATTCTGAAGGGTAATTCTAAAGGGTGATTCTGAGGGGTGATTCTAAAGGGTAATTCTGAAGGGTAATTCCAAAGGGTGATTCTGAAGGGTGATTCTGAAGGGTAATTCTAAAGGGTGATTCTGAGGGGTGATTCTAAAGGGTAATTCTAAAGGGTGATTCTGAAGGGTGATTCTGAAGGGTAATTCTAAAGAGTGATTCTGAGGGGTGATTCTAAAGGGTAATTCTAAAGGGTGATTCTGAGGGGTGATTCTCAAGGGTATTTCCAAAGGGTGATTCTGAAGGGTGATTCTGAAGGGTAATTCTAAAGGGTGATTCTGAAGGGTGATTCTGAAGGGTAATTCTAAAGGGTGATTCTGAGGGGTGATTCTAAAGGGTAATTCCAAAGGGTGATTCTGAGGGGTGATTCTCAAGGGTATTTCCAAAGGGTGATTCTGAAGGGTGATTCTGAAGGGTAATTCTAAAGGGTGATTCTAAAGGGTGATTCTGAAGGGTGATTCTGAAGGGTAATTCTGAGGGGTGATTCTAAGGGGTAATTCTAAAGGGTAATTCCAAAGGGTGTTTCTAAAGGGTGATTCTAAAGTGTGATTCTAAGGGGTAATTCTAAAGGGTAATTCCAAAGGGTGTTTCTAAAGGGTGATTCTAAAGGGTAATTCTAAAGGGTAATTCTGAAGGGTAATTCTAAAGGGTAATTCTGAAGGGTGATTCTGAAGGGTGATTCTGAAGGGTGATTCTGAAGGGTGATTCTGAAGGGTAATTCTGAGGGGTGATTCTAAAGGGTAATTCTAAAGGTTAATTCTAAAGGGTGATTCTGAAGGGTAATTCTGAGGGGTGATTCTAAAGGGTAATTCTGAAGGGTAATTCTGAGGGGTGATTCTAAAAGGTAATTCTAAAGGGTGATTCTGAAGGGTAATTCTAAAGGGTAATTCTGAGGGGTGATTCTAAAGGGTAATTCTAAAGGGTGATTCTAAAGGGTAATTCTAAAGGGTAATTCTAAAGGGTAATTCCAAAGGGTAATTCTAAAGGGTAATTCTGAAGGGTAATTCTAAAGGGTGATTCTGAAAGGTGATTCTAAAGGGTAATTCTAAAGGGTAATTCTAAAGGGTGATTCTAAAGGGTAATTCTAAAGGGTAATTCTGAAGGGTAATTCTGAAGGGTAATTCTGAAGGGTGATTCTGAAGGGTGATTCTGAAGGGTAATCCTGAGGGGTGATTCTCAAGGGTAATTCTAAAGGGTAATTCTAAAGGGTGATTCTGAAGGGTAATTCTGAGGGGTGATTCTAAAGGGTAATTCTGAGTGGTAATTCTGAAGGGTAATTCTGAAGGGTAATTCTCAAGGGTAATTCTAAAGGGTAATTCTAAAGGGTAATTCTGAAGGGTAATTCTGAAGGGTAATTCTAAAGGGTATTTCTGAATGGTAATTCTAAAGGGTAATTCTGAAGGGTGATTCTGAATGGTAATTCTAAAGGGTGATTCTAAAGGGTAATTCTGAGGGGTGATTCTAAAGGGGATTTCTAAGGGGTAATTCTGAAGGGTGATTCTAAAGGGTGATTCTAAAGGGTGATTCTGAAGGGTGATTCTGAAGGGTAATTCTGAGGGGTGATTCTAAAGGGTAATTCTAAAGGGTAATTCTGAAGGGTGATTCTGAATGGTATTTCTAAAGGGTAATTCTAAAGGGTAATTCTGAGGGGTGATTCTAAAGGGGATTTCTAAGGGGTGATTCTAAAGGGTAATTCTAAAGGGTAATTCTGAAGGGTAATTCTGAAGGGTGATTCTGAAGGGTGATTCTGAAGGGTAATTCTAAAGGGTGATTCTAAAAGGTGATTCTAAAGGGTAATTCTGAAGGGTAATTCTGAAGGGTAATTCTGAAGGGTAATTCTGAGGGACGATTCCAAAGGGTAATTCTAAAGGGTGATTCTAAAGGGTAATTCTGAAGGGGATTTCAAAGGGGTGATTCTAAAGGGTAATTCTAAAGGGTAATTCTAAAGGGTAATTCTAAAGGGTAATTCTAAAGGGTAATTCTAAAGGGTAATTCTAAAGGGTGATTCTCAAGGGTAATTCTAAAGGGTGATTCTAAAGGGTAATTCCAAAGGGTAATTCTAAAGGGTAATTCTAAAGGGTGATTCTAAAGGGTAATTCTAGAGGGTGATTCTAAAGGGTAATTCTAGAGGGTGATTCTAAAGGGTAATTCTAAAGGGTAATTCTAAAGGGTAATTCTAAAGGGTGATTCTAAAGGGTAATTCTAAAGGGTAATTCTAAAGGGTAATTCTAAAGGGTGATTCTCAAGGGTAATTCTGAGGGACGATTCCAAAGGGTAATTCCAAAGGGTAATTCTAAAGGGTAATTCTGAAGGGGATTTCTAAAGGGTGATTCTAAAGGGTATTTCTAAAGGGTGATTCTAAAGGGTAATTCTAAAGGGTGATTCTAAAGGGTAATTCTAAAGGGTAATTCTCAAGGGTAATTCTCAAGGGTAATTCTAAAGGGTAATTCTGAAGGGTAATTCTAAAGGGTAATTCTGAAGGGTAATTCTAAGGGGCGATTCTAAAGGGTGATTCTAAAGGGTGATTCTAAATGGTAATTCTGAAGGGTAATTCTAAAGGGTAATTCTAAAGGGTAATTCTAAAGGGTCATTCTAAAGGGTAATTCTAAAGGGTAATTCTAAAGGGTAATTCTAAAGGGTGATTCTGAATGGTAATTCTAAAGGGTAATTCTAAAGGGTAATTCTGAAGGGTAATTCTAAAGGGTATTTCTGAATGGTAATTCTTAAGGGTAATTCTAAAGGGTAATTCTGAAGGGGAATCCTAAAGGGTAATTCTAAAGGGTAATTCTGAAGGGTAATTCTCAAGGGTATTTCTGAATGGTAATTCTAAAGGGTAATTCTAAAGGGTAATTCTGAAGGGAGATTCTGAATGGTAATTCTAAAGGGTGATTCTGAATGGTAATTCTAAAGGGTATTTCTGAATGGTAATTCTAAAGGGTGATTCTGAAGGGTGATTCTAAAGGTGATTCTAAAGGGTAATTCTAAAGGGTAATTCTAAAGGGTAATTCTAAAGGTTATTTCCAAAGGGTAATTCGAAAGGGTAATTCGAAAGGGTAATTCTGAAGGGTAATTCTGAAGGGTATTTCTGAATCGTAATTCTAATGGGTAATTCTAAGGGGTGATTCTAAAGGGTAATTCTAAAGGGTGATTCTAAAGGGTAATTCGAAAGGGTGATTCTAAAGGGTAATTCTGAAGGGTAATTCTAAAGGGTAATTCTAAGGGGCGATTCTGAATGGTAATTCTAAAGGGTAATTCTAAAGGGTAATTCTAAAGGGTAATTCTAAAGGGTGATTCTAAAGGGTGATTCTAAAGGGTAATTCTAAAGGGTGATTCTAAAGGGTGATTCTAACAGGTGATTCTAAAGGGTAATTCTAAAGGGTAATTCCAAAGGGTATTTCTAAAGGATGATTCTAAAGGGTAATTCTGAAGGGTGATTCTGAAGGGTAATTCTAAAGGGTGATTCTGAGGGGTAATTCTAAAGGGTGATTCTGAGGGGTAATTCTAAAGGGTGATTCTAAAGGGTAATTTTTAAGGGTAATTCTAAAGGGTAATTCTGAAGGGTAATTCTAAAGGGTGATTCTGAAGGGTAATTCTAAAGGGTGATTCTGAGGGGTGATTCTAAAGGGTAATTCTGAAGGGTAATTCTAAAGGGTGATTCTGAAGGGTAATTCTAAAGGGTGATTCTGAGGGGTAATTCTAAAGGGTAATTCTGAAGGGTAATTCTAAAGGGTGATTCTAAAGGGTAATTCTAAAGGGTAATTCTAAAGGGTGATTCTAAAGGGTAATTCTGAAGGGTGATTCTGAAGGGTAATTCTAAAGGGTGATTCTGAGGGGTAATTCTAAAGGGTGATTCTGAGGGGTAATTCTAAAGGGTAATTCTGAAGGGTAATTCGAAAGGGTGATTCTAAAGGGTAATTCTTAAGGGTAATTCTAAAGGGTAATTCTGAAGGGTAATTCTGAAGGGTAATTCTAAAGGGTGATTCTGAAGGGTAATTCTAAAGGGTGATTCTGAGGGGTGATTCTAAAGGGTATTTCTGAATGGTAATTCTTAAGGGTAATTCTAAAGGGTAATTCTGAAGGGGAATCCTAAAGGGTAATTCTGAAGGGTAATTCTCAAGGGTATTTCTGAATGGTAATTCTAAAGGGTAATTCTAAAGGGTAATTCTGAAGGGAGATTCTGAATGGTAATTCTAAAGGGTGATTCTGAATGGTAATTCTAAAGGGTATTTCTGAATGGTAATTCTAAAGGGTGATTCTGAAGGGTGATTCTAAAGGTGATTCTAAAGGGTAATTCTAAAGGGTAATTCTAAAGGGTAATTCTAAAGGTTATTTCCAAAGGGTAATTCGAAAGGGTAATTCGAAAGGGTAATTCTGAAGGGTAATTCTGAAGGGTATTTCTGAATCGTAATTCTAATGGGTAATTCTAAGGGGTGATTCTAAAGGGTAATTCTAAAGGGTGATTCTAAAGGGTAATTCGAAAGGGTGATTCTAAAGGGTAATTCTGAAGGGTAATTCTAAAGGGTAATTCTAAGGGGCGATTCTGAATGGTAATTCTAAAGGGTAATTCTAAAGGGTAATTCTAAAGGGTAATTCTAAAGGGTGATTCTAAAGGGTAATTCTAAAGGGTGATTCTTAAGGGTAATTCTAAAGGGTGATTCTAAAGGGTGATTCTAACGGGTGATTCTAAAGGGTAATTCTAAAGGGTAATTCCAAAGGGTATTTCTAAAGGATGATTCTAAAGGGTAATTCTGAAGGGTGATTCTGAAGGGTAATTCTAAAGGGTGATTCTGAGGGGTAATTCTAAAGGGTGATTCTGAGGGGTAATTCTAAAGGGTGATTCTAAAGGGTAATTCTTAAGGGTAATTCTAAAGGGTAATTCTGAAGGGTAATTCTAAAGGGTGATTCTGAAGGGTAATTCTAAAGGGTGATTCTGAGGGGTGATTCTAAAGGGTAATTCTGAAGGGTAATTCTAAAGGGTGATTCTGAAGGGTAATTCTAAAGGGTGATTCTGAGGGGTAATTCTAAAGGGTAATTCTGAAGGGTAATTCTAAAGGGTGATTCTAAAGGGTAATTCTAAAGGGTGATTCTAAAGGGTAATTCTGAAGGGTGATTCTGAAGGGTAATTCTAAAGGGTGATTCTGAGGGGTAATTCTAAAGGGTGATTCTGAGGGGTAATTCTAAAGGGTAATTCTGAAGGGTAATTCGAAAGGGTGATTCTAAAGGGTAATTCTTAAGGGTAATTCTAAAGGGTAATTCTGAAGGGTAATTCTGAAGGGTAATTCTAAAGGGTGATTCTGAAGGGTAATTCTAAAGGGTGATTCTGAGGGGTGATTCTAAAGGGTAATTCTGAAGGGTAATTCTAAAGGGTGATTTTGAAGGGTAATTCTAAAGGGTGATTCTGAGGGGTAATTCTAAAGGGTGATTCTGAGGGGTAATTCTAAAGGGTAATTCTGAAGGGTAATTCTAAAGGGTGATTCTAAAGGGTAATTCTTAAGGGTAATTCTAAAGGGTAATTCTGAAGGGTAATTCTAAAGGGTGATTCTGAAGGGTAATTCTAAAGGGTGATTCTGAGGGGTGATTCTAAAGGGTAATTCTGAAGGGTAATTCTAAAGGGTGATTCTGAAGGGTAATTCTTAAGGGTGATTCTGAGGGGTGATTCTAAAGGGTGATTCTGAAGGGTGATTCTGAAGGGGTGATTCTAAAGGGTGATTCTGAGGGGTGATTCTAAAGGGTAATTCTAAAGGGTGATTCTGAGTGGTGATTCTCAAGGGTAATTCCAAAGGGTGATTCTGAAGGGTGATTCTGAAGGGTAATTCTAAAGGGTGATTCTGAGGGGTGATTCTAAAGGGTAATTCTAAAGGGTGATTCTGAGGGGTGATTCTAAAGGGTAATTCTAAAGGGTGATTCTGAAGGGTGATTCTAAAGAGTGATTCTGAGGGTAATTCTAAAGGGTGATTCTGAGGGGTAATTCTAAAGGGTGATTCTGAGGGGTAATTCTAAAGGGTAATTCTGAAGGGTAATTCTAAAGGGTAATTCTAAAGGGTAATTCTAAAGGGTGATTCTAAAGGGTAATTCTGAAGGGTGATTCTGAAGGGTAATTCTAAAGGGTGATTCTGAGGGGTAATTCTAAAGGGTGATTCTGAGGGGTAATTCTAAAGGGTAATTCTGAAGGGTAATTTGAAAGGGTGATTCTAAAGGGTAATTCTTAAGGGTAATTCTAAAGGGTAATTCTGAAGGGTAATTCTGAAGGGTAATTCTAAAGGGTGATTCTGAAGGGTAATTCTAAAGGGTGATTCTGAGGGGTGATTCTAAAGGGTAATTCTGAAGGGTAATTCTAAAGGGTGATTTTGAAGGGTAATTCTAAAGGGTGATTCTGAGGGGTAATTCTAAAGGGTGATTCTGAGGGGTAATTCTAAAGGGTAATTCTGAAGGGTAATTCTAAAGGGTGATTCTAAAGGGTAATTCTTAAGGGTAATTCTAAAGGGTAATTCTGAAGGGTAATTCTAAAGGGTGATTCTGAAGGGTAATTCTAAAGGGTGATTCTGAGGGGTGATTCTAAAGGGTAATTCTGAAGGGTAATTCTAAAGGGTGATTCTGAAGGGTAATTCTAAAGGGTGATTCTGAGGGGTGATTCTAAAGGGTGATTCTGAAGGGTGATTCTGAAGGGGTGATTCTAAAGGGTGATTCTGAGGGGTGATTCTAAAGGGTAATTCTAAAGGGTGATTCTGAGTGGTGATTCTCAAGGGTAATTCCAAAGGGTGATTCTGAAGGGTGATTCTGAAGGGTAATTCTAAAGGGTGATTCTGAGGGGTGATTCTAAAGGGTAATTCTAAAGGGTGATTCTGAGGGGTGATTCTAAAGGGTAATTCTAAAGGGTGATTCTGAGTGGTGATTCTCAAGGGTAATTCTAAAGGGTGATTCTGAGGGGTGATTCTCAAGGGTAATTCCAAAGGGTGATTCTGAAGGGTGATTCTGAAGGGTAATTCTAAAGGGTGATTCTGAGGGGTGATTCTGAAGGGTAATTCCAAAGTGTGATTCTGAAGGGTAATTCTGAGGGGTGATTCTGAAGGGTGATTCTAAAGGGTAATTCCAAAGGGTGATTCTAAAGGGTGATTCTAAAGGGTAATTCCAAAGGGTGTTTCTAAAGGGTGATTCTAAAGTGTGATTCTAAGGGGTAATTCCAAAGGGTGTTTCTAAAGGGTGATTCTAAAGTGTGATTCTAAAGGGTAATTCTAAAGGGTGATTCTAAGGGGTAATTCTGAAGGGTAATTCCAAAAGGGTGTTTCTAAAGGGTGATTCTAAAGGGTAATTCTAAAGGGTAATTCTGAAGGGTAATTCTGAAGGGTGATTCTAAGGGGTGTTTCTAAAGGGTGATTCTAAAGGGTAATTCTAAAGGGTAATTCTGAAGGGTAATTCTAAAGGGTGATTCTAAAGGGTAATTCCAAAGGGTGTTTCTAAAGGGTGATTCTAAAGTGTGATTCTAAAGGGTAATTCTAAAGGGTGATTCTGAAGGGTAATTCTAAAGGGTAATTCTGAAGGGTGATTCTGAAGGGTAATTCTAAAGGGTGATTCTAAAGTGCGATTCTAAAGGGTAATTCTAAAGGGTAATTCTAAAGGGTAATTCTGAAGGGTAATTCTAAAGGGTGATTCTAAAGGGTAATTCCAAAGGGTGTTTCTAAAGGGTGATTCTAAAGTGTGATTCTAAAGGGTAATTCTGAAGGGTGATTCTGAAGGGTGATTCTGAAGGGTAATTCTAAGGGGTAATTCTGAAGGGTAATTCCAAAGGGTGTTTCTAAAGGGTGATTCTAAAGGGTAATTCTAAAGGGTAATTCTGAAGGGTAATTCTAAAGGGTAATTCTGAAGGGTAATTCTAAAGGGTGATTCTAAGGGGTGATTCTAAGGGGTAATTCTGAAGGGTAATTCCAAAGGGTGTTTCTAAAGGGTGATTCTAAAGGGTAATTCTAAAGGGTAATTCTGAAGGGTAATTCTAAAGGGTAATTCTGAAGGGTGATTCTGAAGGGTGATTCTGAAGGGTAATTCTGAGGGGTGATTCTAAAGGGTAATTCTAAAGGGTGATTCTGAAGGGTAATTCTGAGGGGTGATTCTAAAGGGTAATTCTGAGGGGTGATTCTAAAAGGTAATTCTAAAGGGTGATTCTGAAGGGTAATTCTGAAGGGTAATTCTGAGGGGTGATTCTAAAGGGTAATTCTGAAGGGTAATTCTGAGGGGTGATTCTAAAAGGTAATTCTAAAGGGTGATTCTGAAGGGTAATTCTAAAGGGTAATTCTGAGGGGTGATTCTAAAGGGTAATTCTAAAGGGTGATTCTAAAGGGTAATTCTAAAGGGTAATTCTAAAGGGTAATTCTAAAGGGTAATTCTAAAGGGTAATTCTGAAGGGTAATTCTAAAGGGTGATTCTGAAAGGTGATTCTGAAAGGTGATTCTAAAGGGTAATTCTAAAGGGTAATTCTAAAGGGTGATTCTAAAGGGTAATTCTAAAGGGTAATTCTGAAGGGTAATTCTGAAGGGTAATTCTGAAGGGTGATTCTGAAGGGTGATTCTGAATGGTAATTCTAAAGGGTAATTCTAAAGGGTATTTCTGAAGGGGAATCCTAAAGGGTAATTCTAAAGGGTAATTCTGAAGGGTAATTCTCAAGGGTATTTCTGATGGTAATTCTAGAGGGTAATTCTAAAGGGTAATTCTGAAGGGTGATTCTGAATGGTAATTCTAAAAGGTGATTCTGAATGGTAATTCTAAAGGGTAATTCTAAAGGGTAATTCTAAAGGGTGATTCTAAAGGGTAATTCTAAAGGGTGATTCTGAAGGGTAATCCTGAGGGGTGATTCTCAAGGGTAATTCTAAAGGGTAATTCTAAAGGGTGATTCTGAAGGGTAATTCTGAGGGGTGATTCTAAAGGGGATTTCTAAGGGGTAATTCTGAAGGGTGATTCTAAAGGGTGATTCTGAAGGGTAATTCTGAGGGGTGATTCTAAAGGGTAATTCTAAAGGGTAATTCTGAAGGGTGATTCTGAATGGTAATTCTAAAGGGTAATTCTAAAGGGTATTTCTGAATGGTAATTCTTCAGGGTATTTCTGAATGGTAATTCTAAAGGGTAATTCTAAAGGGTAATTCTGAAGGGGAATCCTAAAGGGTAAATCTAAAGGGTAATTCTGAAGGGTAATTCTCAAGGGTGATTCTGAATGGTAATGCCAAAGGGTAATTCTAAAGGGTCATTCTAAAGGGTGATTCTAAAGGGTGATTCTAAAGGGTAATTCTAAAGGGTAATTCTAAAGGGTAATTCTAAAGGGTGATTCTCAAGGGTAATTCTGAAGGGTAATTCTGAAGGGTGATTCTGAAGGGTAATTCTAAAGGGTGATTCTGAGGGGTAATTCTAAAGGGTAATTCTAAAGGGTGATTCTAAAGGGTAATTCTGAAGGGTAATTCTAAAGGGTAATTCTAAAGGGTGATTCTGAGGGGTGATTCTAAAGGGTAATTCTAAAGGGTGATTCTGAAGGGTGATTCTAAAAGGTAATTCTGAAGGGTGATTCTAAAGGGTAATTCTAAAGGGTAATTCTAAAGGGTGATTCTAAAGGGTAATTCTCAAGGGTAATTCTAAAGGGTAATTCTGAAGGGTAATTCTAAAGGGTAATTCTGAAGGGTAATTCTAAGGGGCGATTCTAAAGGGTGATTCTAAAGGGTGATTCTAAATGGTAATTCTGAAGGGTAATTCTAAAGGGTAATTCTAAAGGGTAATTCTAAAGGGTAATTCTAAAGGGTAATTCTAAAGGGTTATTCTGAATGGTAATTCTAAAGGGTAATTCTGAAGGGTAATTCTAAAGGGTATTTCTTAATGGTAATTCTAAAGGGTAATTCTAAAGGGTAATTCTGAAGGGGAATCCTAAAGGGTAATTCTAAAGGGTAATTCTAAAGGGTAATTCTCAAGGGTATTTCTGAATGGTAATTCTAAAGGGTAATTCTGAAGGGTAATTCTAAAGGGTATTTCTGAATGGTAATTCTAAAGGGTGATTCTGAATGGTAATTCTAAAGGGTATTTCTGAATGGTAATTCTAAAGGGTGATTCTGAAGGGTGATTCTAAAGGGTAATTCTAAAGGTTATTTCCAAAGGGTAATTCTAAAGGGTAATTCTAAAGGGTAATTCAAAAGGGTAATTCTAAAGGGTAATTCTAAAGGGTAATTCTAAAGGGTGATTCTGAATGGTAATTCTAAAGGGTAATTCTAAAGGGTAATTCTGAAGGGTAATTCTGAAGGGTATTTCTGAATGGTAATTCTAAAGGGTAATTCTAAAGGGTAATTCTGAAGGGGAATCCTAAAGGGTAATTCTAAAGGGTAATTCTAATGGGTAATTCTAAAGGGTGATTCTAAAGGGTAATTCTGAAGGGTAATTCTAAAGGGTAATTCTAAAGGGTGATTCTGAGGGGTGATTCTAAAGGGTAATTCTAAAGGGTGATTCTGAAGGGTGATTCTAAAGGGTAATTCTGAAGGGTGATTCTAAAGGGTAATTCTAAAGGGTAATTCTAAAGGGTGAGTCTGAAGGGTGATTCTAAAGGGTGATTCTGAGGGGTGATTCTAAAGGGTAATTCTGAAGTGTGATTCTGAAGGGTAATTCTAAAGGGTGATTCTGAGGGGTAATTCTAAAGGGTGATTCTGAGGGGTAATTCTAAAGGGTAATTCTGAAGGGTGATTCTAAAGGGTAATTCTGAAGGGTAATTCTAAAGGGTAATTCTGAAGGGTAATTCTAAAGGGTGATTCTGAAGGGTAATTCTAAAGGGTGATTCTGAGGGGTGATTCTAAAGGGTAATTCTGAAGGGTAATTCTAAAGGGTGATTCTGAAGGGTAATTCTAAAGGGTGATTCTGAGGGGTGATTCTAAAGGGTAATTCTGAAGGGTAATTCCAAAGGGTGATTCTGAAGGGTGATTCTGAAGGGTAATTCTAAAGGGTGATTCTGAGGGGTGATTCTAAAGGGTAATTCTAAAGGGTGATTCTGAAGGGTGATTCTGAAGGGTAATTCGAAAGGGTGATTCTGAGGGGTGATTCTTAAGGGTAATTCTAAAGGGTGATTCTGAGGGGTGATTCTCAAGGGTATTTCCAAAGGGTGATTCTGAAGGGTGATTCTGAAGGGTAATTCTAAAGGGTGATTCTGAAGGGTGATTCTGAAGGGTAATTCTAAAGGGTGATTCTGAGGGGTGATTCTAAAGGGTAATTCCAAAGGGTGATTCTAAAGGGTGATTCTGAAGGGTGATTCTGAAGGGTAATTCTGAGGGGTGATTCTAAGGGGTAATTCTAAAGGGTAATTCCAAAGGGTGTTTCTAAAGGGTGATTCTAAAGTGTGATTCTAAGGGGTAATTCTAAAGGGTAATTCCAAAGGGTGTTTCTAAAGGGTGATTCTAAAGGGTAATTCTAAAGGGTAATTCTGAAGGGTAATTCTAAAGGGTAATTCTGAAGGGTAATTCTAAAGGGTGATTCTGAGGGGTGATTCTAAAGGGTAATTCTGAAGGGTAATTCTAAAGGGTAATTCTAAAGGGTGATTCTGAAGGGTAATTCTGAGGGGTGATTCTAAAAGGTAATTCTAAAGGGTGATTCTGAAGGGTAATTCTAAAGGGTAATTCTGAGGGGTGATTCTAAAGGGTACTTCTAAAGGGTGATTCTAAAGGGTAATTCTAAAGGGTAATTCTGAAGGGTAATTCTAAAGGGTGATTCTGAAGGGTAATTCTAAAGGGTGATTCTGAGGGGTGATTCTAAAGGGTAATTCTGAAGGGTAATTCTAAAGGGTAATTCTAAAGGGTGATTCTGAAGGGTAATTCTAAAGGGTGATTCTGAGGGGTGATTCTAAAGGGTAATTCTGAAGGGTAATTCCAAAGGGTGATTCTGAAGGGTGATTCTGAAGGGTAATTCTAAAGGGTGATTCTGAGGGGTGATTCTAAAGGGTAATTCTAAAGGGTGATTCTGAAGGGTGATTCTGAAGGGTAATTCTAAAGAGTGATTCTGAGGGGTGATTCTAAAGGGTAATTCTAAAGGGTGATTCTGAGGGGTGATTCTCAAGGGTATTTCCAAAGGGTGATTCTGAAGGGTGATTCTGAAGGGTAATTCTAAAGGGTGATTCTGAAGGGTGATTCTGAAGGGTAATTCTAAAGGGTGATTCTGAGGGGTGATTCTAAAGGGTAATTCCAAAGGGTGATTCTGAGGGGTGATTCTCAAGGGTATTTCCAAAGGGTGATTCTGAAGGGTGATTCTGAAGGGTAATTCTAAAGGGTGATTCTAAAGGGTGATTCTGAAGGGTGATTCTGAAGGGTAATTCTGAGGGGTGATTCTAAGGGGTAATTCTAAAGGGTAATTCCAAAGGGTGTTTCTAAAGGGTGATTCTAAAGTGTGATTCTAAGGGGTAATTCTAAAGGGTAATTCCAAAGGGTGTTTCTAAAGGGTGATTCTAAAGGGTAATTCTAAAGGGTAATTCTGAAGGGTAATTCTAAAGGGTAATTCTAAAGGGTAATTCTGAAGGGTAATTCTAAAGGGTATTTCTGAATGGTAATTCTAAAGGGTGATTCTGAATGGTAATTCTAAAGGGTATTTCTGAATGGTAATTCTAAAGGGTGATTCTGAAGGGTGATTCTAAAGGGTAATTCTAAAGGTTATTTCCAAAGGGTAATTCTAAAGGGTAATTCTAAAGGGTAATTCAAAAGGGTAATTCTAAAGGGTAATTCTAAAGGGTGATTCTGAATGGTAATTCTAAAGGGTAATTCTAAAGGGTAATTCTGAAGGGTAATTCTGAAGGGTATTTCTGAATGGTAATTCTAAAGGGTAATTCTAAAGGGTAATTCTGAAGGGGAATCCTAAAGGGTAATTCTAAAGGGTAATTCTAATGGGTAATTCTAAAGGGTGATTCTAAAGGGTAATTCTGAAGGGTAATTCTAAAGGGTAATTCTAAAGGGTGATTCTGAGGGGTGATTCTAAAGGGTAATTCTAAAGGGTGATTCTGAAGGGTGATTCTAAAGGGTAATTCTGAAGGGTGATTCTAAAGGGTAATTCTAAAGGGTAATTCTAAAGGGTGAGTCTGAAGGGTGATTCTAAAGGGTGATTCTGAGGGGTGATTCTAAAGGGTAATTCTGAAGTGTGATTCTGAAGGGTAATTCTCAAGGGTGATTCTGAGGGGTAATTCTAAAGGGTGATTCTGAGGGGTAATTCTAAAGGGTAATTCTGAAGGGTAATTCTAAAGGGTGATTCTAAAGGGTAATTCTGAAGGGTAATTCTAAAGGGTAATTCTGAAGGGTAATTCTAAAGGGTGATTCTGAAGGGTAATTCTAAAGGGTGATTCTGAGGGGTGATTCTAAAGGGTAATTCTGAAGGGTAATTCTAAAGGGTAATTCTAAAGGGTGATTCTGAAGGGTAATTCTAAAGGGTGATTCTGAGGGGTGATTCTAAAGGGTAATTCTGAAGGGTAATTCCAAAGGGTGATTCTGAAGGGTGATTCTGAAGGGTAATTCTAAAGGGTGATTCTGAGGGGTGATTCTAAAGGGTAATTCTAAAGGGTGATTCTGAAGGGTAATTCGAAAGGGTGATTCTGAGGGGTGATTCTAAAGGGTAATTCTAAAGGGTGATTCTGAGGGGTGATTCTCAAGGGTATTTCCAAAGGGTGATTCTGAAGGGTGATTCTGAAGGGTAATTCTAAAGGGTGATTCTGAAGGGTAATTCTAAAGGGTGATTCTGAGGGGTGATTCTAAAGGGTAATTCCAAAGGGTGATTCTAAAGGGTGATTCTGAAGGGTGATTCTGAAGGGTAATTCTGAGGGGTGATTCTAAGGGGTAATTCTAAAGGGTAATTCCAAAGGGTGTTTCTAAAGGGTGATTCTAAAGTGTGATTCTAAGGGGTAATTCTAAAGGGTAATTCCAAAGGGTGTTTCTAAAGGGTGATTCTAAAGGGTAATTCCAAAGGGTAATTCTGAAGGGTAATTCTAAAGGGTAATTCTGAAGGGTAATTCTAAAGGGTGATTCTGAGGGGTGATTCTAAAGGGTAATTCTGAAGGGTAATTCTAAAGGGTAATTCTAAAGGGTGATTCTGAAGGGTAATTCTAAAGGGTGATTCTGAGGGGTGATTCTGAAGGGTAATTCTAAAGGGTAATTCTGAAGGGTGATTCTGAAGGGTGATTCTGAAGGGTGATTCTGAAGGGTAATTCTGAGGGGTGATTCTAAAGGGTAATTCTAAAGGGTAATTCTAAAGGGTGATTCTGAAGGGTAATTCTGAGGGGTGATTCTAAAGGGTAATTCTGAAGGGTAATTCTGAAGGGTAATTCTGAGGGGTGATTCTAAAAGGTAATTCTAAAGGGTGATTCTGAAGGGTAATTCTAAAGGGTAATTCTGAGGGGTGATTCTAAAGGGTACTTCTAAAGGGTGATTCTTAAGGGTAATTCTAAAGGGTAATTCTGAAGGGTAATTCTAAAGGGTGATTCTGAAGGGTAATTCTAAAGGGTGATTCTGAGGGGTGATTCTAAAGGGTAATTCTGAAGGGTAATTCTAAAGGGTAATTCTAAAGGGTGATTCTGAAGGGTAATTCTAAAGGGTGATTCTGAGGGGTGATTCTAAAGGGTAATTCTGAAGGGTAATTCCAAAGGGTGATTCTGAAGGGTGATTCTGAAGGGTAATTCTAAAGGGTGATTCTGAGGGGTGATTCTAAAGGGTAATTCTAAAGGGTGATTCTGAAGGGTGATTCTGAAGGGTAATTCTAAAGAGTGATTCTGAGGGGTGATTCTAAAGGGTAATTCGAAAGGGTGATTCTGAGGGGTGATTCTCAAGGGTATTTCCAAAGGGTGATTCTGAAGGGTGATTCTGAAGGGTAATTCTAAAGGGTGATTCTGAAGGGTGATTCTGAAGGGTAATTCTAAAGGGTGATTCTGAGGGGTGATTCTAAAGGGTAATTCCAAAGGGTGATTCTGAGGGGTGATTCTCAAGGGTATTTCCAAAGGGTGATTCTGAAGGGTGATTCTGAAGGGTAATTCTAAAGGGTGATTCTGAAGGGTGATTCTGAAGGGTAATTCTAAAGGGTGATTCTGAGGGGTGATTCTAAAGGGTAATTCCAAAGGGTAATTCTGAGGGGTGATTCTAAAAGGTAATTCTAAAGGGTGATTCTGAAGGGTAATTCTAAAGGGTAATTCTGAGGGGTGATTCTAAAGGGTACTTCTAAAGGGTGATTCTAAAGGGTAATTCTAAAGGGTGATTCTGAGGGGTGATTCTAAAGGGTAATTCTAAAGGGTGATTCTGAAGGGTGATTCTGAAGGGTAATTCTAAAGGGTGATTCTAAAGGGTGATTCTGAAGGGTGATTCTGAAGGGTAATTCTGAGGGGTGATTCTAAGGGGTAATTCTAAAGGGTGTTTCTAAAGGGTGATTCTAAAGGGTAATTCTAAAGGGTAATTCTAAAGGGTAATTCTGAGGGGTGATTCTAAAGGGTAATTCTAAAGGGTGATTCTAAAGGGTAATTCTAAAGGGTAATTCTAAAGGGTAATTCTAAAGGGTAATTCTAAAGGGTAATTCCAAAGGGTAATTCTAAAGGGTAATTCTAAAGGGTAATTCTAAAGGGTAATTCTGAAGGGTAATTCTAAAGGGTGATTCTGAAAGGCGATTCTAAAGGGTAATTCAAAAGGGTAATTCTAAAGGGTGATTCTAAAGGGTAATTCTAAAGGGTAATTCTGAAGGGTAATTCTGAAGGGTAATTCTGAAGGGTGATTCTGAAGGGTGATTCTGAAGGGTAATCCTGAGGGGTGATTCTCAAGGGTAATTCTAAAGGGTAATTCTAAAGGGTGATTCTGAAGGGTAATTCTGAGGGGTGATTCTAAAGGGTAATTCTGAGTGGTAATTCTGAAGGGTAATTCTGAAGGGTAATTCTCAAGGGTAATTCTAAAGGGTAATTCTAAAGGGTAATTCTGAAGGGTAATTCTGAAGGGTAATTCTAAAGGGTATTTCTGAATGGTAATTCTAAAGGGTAATTCTGAAGGGTGATTCTGAATGGTAATTCTAAAGGGTGATTCTAAAGGGTAATTCTGAGGGGTGATTCTAAAGGGGATTTCTAAGGGGTAATTCTGAAGGGTGATTCTAAAGGGTGATTCTAAAGGGTAATTCTGAAGGGTAATCAGCAGAATCAGCAGATCAATCACAATCAGCAGATCAATCACAATCAGCAGATCAATCACAATCAGCAGATCAATCACAATCAGCAGATCAATCACAATCAGCAGATCAATCACAATCAGCAGATCAATCAATCAGCAGATTAATCCATCAGCAGATTAATCAATCAGCAGATCAATCAATCAGCAGATCCATCACAATCAGCAGATCGATCAAAATCAGCAGATCGATCACAATCAGCAGATCGATCACAATCAGCAGATCAATCACAATCACCAGATCAATCACAATCACCAGATCAATCACAATCACCAGATCAATCACAATCACCTTCGTCCCCGCGATACCACAATTCTGGCTCGCCATGCCGTTCAGCTGTGTGACATGCGATTCCAAGTGGTGTATGTGTGCAAGTATGATGCCGGTGTGGACGAGAAGAGAAGCTGATTTCAAATGCAGCAGCAACAGCAAGGACCCGTCAAACGACACGGTTCATGTACAGCTCGGTGACCTCACGAATTAACAAAAAAAAAAAAAAAAAATCACACGACAAGCAATGAACAGCAGCAAGGATGGAGGAGACCATATGGCGAGGGAAATTGGTTTGCCAGAGATGATGTGGCACAGTCTCCGTCTGCTTTTCATTACAACCAATGTGGAATAAACACACGGGTCGACACAAGCACCAGAGTATAGGTCAGCGGTGACAAAACAACGTGCACAACAGCGTGATGTGGACGCCATCGGAGGAGGGACACCCGAAGCAGTGCAAGCACGACAAGGGCTCGCAACGTGGCGCCAGTTTACTTACAATCAGACCATTGCCATTCGGCAATTGCTCAACGGATACTACTACCGAGACAACACCTGGAAGTTCTCGGTTCGTCCATCAGTTGATGCTTTTTGATGATCTGCACTCCTATAACCGATGGTTCTGCATGAAAACATGCAAGCGGTACGAGATCGACGCCGCCCTCACCTCATGCTGGATCAGCGGGAACATGCAACTAATACACCTGCGCCAAGCACATGTAAAGGACGCTGTGGCATTCGTGGAACAACAAACGCATAGTGACATCCCGTCACGTGCTGAACAAGCTGCTCAAATGTACCATGCCATATTCGCCCCCCGACATGCTGAATATGAACATGATGACTGGTGAAAAGTCCGACTTCTATCGGAAATTCGTTGACGTTACCAAAGTGAATAACAACATCGTGGTATTCACAGCCGTAACACCATTTGTGTTGCCAAGTTTCCTCATCCATGTCCTCCCCAGCATGGGCAAATTCCACACAGAAGTTGATCTCTACTCCTGCCCCAACATGAAATGTGCTTTCGTAAAAGCTGGTCTGATTCCTGACGGAGTAACTGACATTGCAAGTATTCACCACCTGGCACGTCGATATATTGAAAAACAACTCATGTGGCTCCCAATAGGAACGAGACAGGTCTCCAGGATTGTGCATGTGTTGGTGGCCGCATTGAAGCAAAGCCTCTAGCGACAGACACAGCCATCAGTGAAGCCACCAATGCACAACGACAGCAGCCCTGAACGAGTCGACAACACGCAGTGGAAAATGCCCGCAGCCTTCAGAACCTGCCCAACTTTCCTGACAACGCAGCACTGAAATCTCGCATCCCTGTGCATTACGTACCTGTTCTCCAGCAAACAGAAAACCATTCAAACGAATCATTGGAGGAGCAGCAAATTGCACTCAGCAATGCCGTGTGCTATTTGCTGTGTGTTGCAGAACGCACTCCAACACAGACGATACGTCCATTCGGTTCCCTATGTTCGTTGGTGGTCCTGGAGCAGGCAAAACCTTTCTCCTCCTTGTGTCAAGTGTACATCCATGTCGCTGGGATTCAACACACTTCTCGTGGCATATACAGTGCATTCAAAAAGTATTCAGACCCCTTCACTTTTTCACATTTTGTGATGTTGCAGCCTTATGCTGAAAATCGTTTACATTCCTTTTCCCCCCCTCATCAATCTACACTCAATACCCCATAATGACAGAGAAAACATGATTTTAGAAAGTTTTGCAAATTGATTAAAAATAAAAAAAACTGAAATATCACATCAACGTAAGTATTCAGACCATTAACTCAGTAGTTAGTGGAAGCACCTTTGGCAGCGATTACCACCTCGGGGCTTCTTGGGTATGACACGACAAGCTTTGCACACCTGGATTTGGGGATTTTCTGCCATTCTTCTCTGCAGATCCTCAAGCTCTGTCAGGTTGGATGGGGACCGTCGGTGGACAGCCATTTTCAGGTCTCTCCAGAGATGTTTGATTGGGTTCAAGTCAGGGCTCTAGCTGGACCTTCACAGAGAGCAAGGAGGAACAGGTTATCACTGCTGCTACAGAGACTGCAATACACCCCTGTGTTGGCACTGTCCTCAATGATGACCGAACTACCAATGTGACACTCCACTCAAGGACCTTCACAGAGTTGTCCCTAAGCCACTGCTGCGTTGTCTTGGCTGTGTGCTTGGAGTCATTGTCCTGTTGGACGGTGAACCTTCGGCCCAGTCTAAGGTCCTGAGCGCTCTGTTTCAGGTTTTCATTAAGGACATCTCTGTACTTTGCTCCGTTCATTGTTCCCTCAACCCTGACTAGTCCCCCAGTCCCTGCTGCTGAAAAACACCCCCACAGCATGATGCTGCCACCACCATACTTCACCGTTGGGATGGTATTGGGCAGGTGATGAGCGGTGCCTGGTTTCCTCCAGGTATGACGATTAGAATTGACGCCAAACAGTTCAATCTTCGTTTCATCAGAACACAGAATCTTGTTCCTCACAGTCTGAGAGTCCTTTCGGTGCTTTTTTGCAAACTCCAAGCGGGCTTTCATGTGTCTCACTGAGGAGAGGCTTCCATCTGGCCACTCTGCCATCAAGCCCAGATCGGTGGAGTGTTGCAGTGATGGTTGTCCTTCTGGAGGTTTCTCACATCTCCACACAGAATCTCTGGAGCTCAGCCAGAGTGACCATCGGGTTCTTGGTCACCTCTTTCCAAGGCCCTTCTTCTCCCCCGATTGCTCAGTTTGGCCGGGCGGCCAGCTCTAGGAAGAGTCCTGGTTGTTCCAAACTTCTTCCATTTAAGAATTATGGAGGCCACTGCTCTTGGGAACCTTCAATGCAGCAGCAATTTTTTTGTAGGCTTCCCCAGATCTGTGCCTCGACACAATCCTGTCTCTGAGCTCTGCAGGCAGTTCCTTCGACCTCATGGCTTGGTTTTTGCTCTGATATGCATTGTCAGCTGTGAGACCTTTTATAGACAGGTGTGTGCCTTTCCAAATCATGTCCAATGAATTGAATTTACCACAGGTGGACTCCAATCAAAGTGTAGAAACATCTCAAAGATGATCAAGAGAAATGGGAGGCACCTGAGCTAAATTTCAAGTGTCATGGCAAAGGGTATGAATACTTATGTCAATGTGAAATTTCAGTTTTTTCTTTTTAATAAATTTGCAAAACTTTCTAAAATCCTGTTTTCTCTGTCATTATGGGGAATTGTGTGTGGATTGATGATGGAAAAAAAGAATTTAAACGATTTCAGCATAAGGCTGCAACATAAAGTGTGAAACAAGTGAAGGGGTCTGAATACTTTCTGAATGCACTGTACGTCTGAACGTGCACGATGTCTTGGTGGTGAACACCTACATCTAATTACTGGTATGCCGGTGGTGGATATTGGTACATGCACAGTTCGACGAATTGCAGAACAATGCCTGCACAGGCTGGTCAGGTCCCCACTGAAAACGCAGGCTCTACGACAGATCAAGATTATGTTCGTCAAAGAGATTGGCTTGATTCCCGGTGAATTATTCGCCGCCCTGGATATGGTCATGCGACAACTCGATGCAAGCTCCGGCCCGTTTGGTGGAACTCGAAGTGTGGCCACGGGTGACAACCGTCAGCTGGCACCAATCGAAGGACAGGCCATATGGACCAGTTGCTATGCTGACCACTTGTCGCATACTCGTCCGACAACATTACGTCCGCTGCAGCTGTGACCCTCAGCTACACCGTCTGATTGAGCTTATGCGATGTAAGAAGCTGGGGGATGCAGAAATTTGGGAATTCTGCAACAGCATGTGATGCCGTTGTGTTCCTCAGCAATTTGTACAAACATGGACAGAAGTGCCGTCGGACGTATTGCAAGTATTTGGGAAGAGGCAAGCTGTGGATGTAGCCATTGAACAATTTCTGCAAAGCAAACGCAGTGACCGAACACTGCACTCTGCAACACATACTGCTGTCGATGAGGTCGAAACAACAAATGGCAACTGGCACTCAGCAAACGTCACGATCAGTCGGAAGCTCAACTACTCGTGCTCCGAACCGCAACATCTACTCCTTTATGAAGGCGCAATTATGCGTCTCACGTGCAATAACACGACATATGCCACGGTTTTCACAAGGACAATTATGCCTGGTGTGTGAAATGTTGATAATGTCGTGCAACCAATGCAGCTCCCGCTCCAGCTCCAGCAACAACGTGTCAGAATCACCCTCATCCCAATGGGACAGCAGTCTGTGAACCCTGCAAACATTCCTGCAGAATGGGCAACATTCAACACTGCACGGCGATACTCCATGCCAAGCATTGTCGGACGCAGAATGACGAAGGGGCGAAGATACCAGTGACCACTGTGTTATTTTGTAGCCACGACCATCCACAAAGTGCAAGGCCAAACGTGTGTTAGAATGGCCACCCAGATCAATGAACGACAAAGCATGTATCGACTGTGGTCTCCCGAAATGCTGTTGGTGGTTCTCAGTCGTGTGCGCAGCCTGGCGGACATTATCTTCGTCGGAGACGTAGAGAACACAATGACAGCCACACAAACACTTCTTCGCCAATCCTCCAACCTCAGGACACTAATAGATGGGTTGCTGCAAAGCATCAACATTCTCCACAATCCCATCCGTGTGGTTAACAGGGTCTTCAAACAGCAACTCATGAACTTGAACACAGATGATGGATTCGTGCACCTGCTTGTGAGCACAAAGGACACCGAAGTCATCGATAAAGGTGAAACGTGTCGTCGAAGGAGACAGCTCACTGAACACAACATTGAACAAGGATACAGGTTCACAAAGGACATGCACTACCGGCCCTGGGGGCTGTACACGTCCTCGTCACCGCTTTCCCCGCAGCTGGCAGAGACCAAGAAAATGAGCAACAGCAGAAAATCTTCGAGCTCCAATGGCACGGAGCTATAGCATGGCTTTGTCACAAGAACACCACGGCGATTCAACGTGTCGGATATCAGCTCTTCATTAAATGGCAACGGAGAAACAGCGAGTTGATGTGGATTAATTGTGGGACTGTAACAACACACCAAGAGGTCCAAGATCTCCACCAACATCTCATGGTAGCAGAATCTGAAAACCCAAGTCCATTCCCCATCTGCAAGAGGACGACTAACCTAACCTCCTGAGACTTCAGCCAGCACAATCAAGCACAATGGATGGCAAATTGTTCAACGGTGCACCGTGTCTCTTTACACCTAAGGGACATAGCCACACAAGTGTGGTATTGTATCTCCTCTGCAAAGCCAACTTGCATTTTTATCACTCTTTACCAACTTTATTTTGACAATTGAACACAGGAATGCTCATCTCTCCCTCCCTTTTTGGTGAATAATGGCCGCTGCAACTGAGATAAGGGTGAGCCTTGAGGGAATTGGTGTGATGCTATGGGCATGTGACGAAACCCTCTGGGCAAGCTCCCAACGGAGATGTCTTATGTGTGCACAAAGAACGAACTACCATAATACAAAGTTGTTTTTTTTACTCAGTACGAGAGAGAGAGAGAACTCTGTTGTGTTCTACAACCCTCATACACTATCCTAAAATGCCAATGTCATGATCAGCAATGTCATTCTCATTCTCATTCGTTCTGCAACTGAAGAATATTTTATCTGTTGTGTTCTGCAAATGAAATATAAATTGTGATCAATCTTTGATAAATATTTGCATCGTCACTGCTATATCTTTCAATATTGTGTGCAAAATCACCTTTATTGCACGTGTTTAAAATGACGCAGTAATGACATGTTGACAATAATAGTTACACAGCACAGACATTCACTCCTTCGTTGTCGCTGCTGTATGATGCGTACCTCCCTCATTATTTCATTTTTATATCATTGCGTTACATTATTACTCGTTTCTGTCACATGCAAGAACAAGACTTGTATTGTATCTGCTGCAAATAAATTGCCAATAGTCTGGCGATTAATGATACAAAATGCTCCCGCTGTAAACGTCATCTGGTGTAGGTTATTCATGCGCAAATTGTCATAAGTTGGGCGACCTTGGCAAATGTGTACTTCGAGATATCAGGACGTGCCACGGGGCTCCAAAAAGCGAACTACGAAAGTCCGTTTTGGTGTTGCGCGATGACATGTTCCATTATCTCGGGAACCGCTGGTCGGATTTTCACGAAATAAACGTCATTGTGTAGGGGACATGATTGCGCAAATTTCAAGAACACTGGCGACTGTGGACACTGATTCCACAGCTCCCCTCCCCAGACCCCGCGTCATTTCAGAATACAAGACTTAATGAGGCGCGTCGCCTTTTCAACAATTTGCCGACTTTGGCCGGTCATAGCGAACCGAAACAGGCACTTCCCAAAACATGCACGTGATATGGACGACACTGGACTGGCCGAGGATACCGCCTGCACCGGTCTCCAACTCCATGCTCGGGATCAGACGCGGCAGGTGCTGAAAAACCGCGCATGCGCATTGGTCTAAAAGGCGAAAGCGGAGGCGCTTGATTCGGCCGCGATTACCTCCTCCGATCGGTTGTACCGGTCGACTAGATTATCCCAGAAACCTAAAAAATCCTGACATACTAGATAGGATCCAGGCCTCACCGACGAGACCAGTCGCACCTCTCCGCCTTGTGGTTGCATCAAAAACACCCGACAAAAATTGTCTCCGTTTTAAAAAAACTAGGGCATGCCCGTACTATATCTATATCTAAAATTATATCCCCCCCCTCTATTTACATGAAATGGTTTGGTCCAAAGCGAACGGCTTGCGAGTGGTGACAATCCCCCCCCTCTATTTACATGCAATGGTTTGGTCCAAAGCGAACGGCTTCCGGAGTTTGGTAAAGAAATCGCCATCGCGTGCACAAACGCGCAGGAAAGCGAATGAATCGCAAATTCGTTTTTATTAGTTGTAAAACATAGTTTAACGCCAACATAGTTTGCAAACGTGAAATAAATGAATACGCTCTCAAATGTGCCATCCGAGGCAGAGTGTGCCCGCCACGTTCGGCACACGCGATCGTTCGCTGCTCTCTGATTGGTTGAATCGTTTTTTGGACATAGCTCGGTAAGTAATTGTCCGATTAATATGAAACCTTGAAAAGCCACATCCTCGGGTCCCCAGCAATATACCTGGCAAGTTAAAAGTATATCGGACCCGTGGTTGTCGAGAAACAGCGGTCACAGACAAACGTACAGACAGAGATTACTGGAATTATAGATAGATGACAATTTGCAGCCCGAATCATGACGTCACGGCGCACAAAAGTACGGATATCTCGGGAACCGCTCATTAGATTTGGACAAGGTAAACGTCGTTTTGTGGAGGAGAACCGTGCGCAGACGACGATATCCATGGCGACCCTGACGGACCGGTGCTTCACGAGATAGCTCGCCGGCCCCGCAACCTGCATAAAGTTTATGCCCCGCAAGCTGAATATCAATGCCCTGCAAGCTTGGGGAAGAAGACGACTGCCTCTCCGCGGCCTTCCCTACAAGTAACAAGAATTGTGAAACTAATGTCGCCACACAATCATCGAGCTGGCAGGCCAAGGTCAAGACCAAGACCAAGGCATAGAACGTCCTTTTCAGGACGGGCGGCCATTCCGACCATCGAAACCCAGGTTTCCCCGCTCACACCACCGACCGTCCATCATCAAAGTGCCATCACTGGTGCAGTCGGTAGCGGGCAGACCTGTCAAGAGATGGAACTTCCGGAAGAAGGGAAAAAGTGGATGCAACTGCAACAGCACTACTCCAGAAGCTGGCCACCACCCGTAGGACCAGATGGACTGAAATAGTTCAGTCGATCGATTTTACCCACTCTAGTCGCAAGGCGTGGCAGACCATGAACCAGCTGACAGGCAGAAATACAATGCCATTCAGGTGCCCGGTGACAGCAGACGCCATTGCGTCCCAGCTCCTGAAGAACGGTCGCTTCCCGGATGCAGACAAAAACTTTGCCCGCCTGACGTTGCGTGAGGTGTCTTCTCTCTCTCCAGGGCGGCCAGCGCGAATGCCAATCTCTCTGGAGACTTCACAGCAGCCAAACTCAGCACGGCCATGAGCAAACTCAAGCCGGGTAAGTCACCAGGCCGTGACAACATCCATCCGGAGTTCGTCATCCACCAGAGCACAACAACATCTGGTTGGCTGTGTTCGTTCTCCCAAGCTCCGGAAGACCTGGCGCCATGCTTCCATCATTGCCCTGCCCTGCCTGCTGAAATCCTTGCAGTAAAGGTTTGAAGGCACCGATGCGGCGTTCAAACAAAGATAGGAATTTGAAAATCCTGGAAGAAGGGTGTTCATACCTCCTGAAAATAAAGGATGGATCGGGTACACTAATGCATGCTGGTCCTAGAAAAACTGGCTTCATTGGCCTCGCAGCAAGCATGACCAGTGTATAACACCTCTTCCAGGAACTTGACGTGGAAAATCCACCGATGAACTACTTGCACATATAAGTTCAGTCAGGATCACATCGAGCTCTTCTTCTCAGCTGTCAGATGCAAAGGAGGATTTAATAACAATCCGACAAGTCAGCAATTTAAGGCAGCATTTCAGCGTTTGCTCATCAGACATAACATCAAGTGTGGCACTGGAAACTGCATAATATGCGATGATATATCCATTCTTGATGTACTACCAGATGTTACACATGTAAATGGAAATACGGTGAGCTTGTCATCCATCAGCGTAGCACGAAAGTATGACATGTATGAACGAGACGCACCACTCCAATCTGACCATGACTATGCAGATGTACCAAATTTCATGGAATTGTCATCCGACAAAGAGGCTGCAGCGAATTACATAGCTGGCTATGTTGTGAAAATGGTAAAGAAAAGTTTACATTGCCAAAAATGCACGAAAGCAAGAATTGAAGCAAATGGTAACAGTCATCCATTTGTTGCACTGAAGAATAGAGGACTTCAGAAACCATCTGCCAGTGTTGTGTCTGTGTGCATGGAAACTGAGAAATGTTTCAGAGACTGCTTAAGTCATCAGGGGATAGACTACCACAAGGTGGTGGTATTTCATCTGCCATTGCATTAGCTGTACTAGAAAACACAGCACACAAGCAACTGTTCTCTGAGCTACTTGGTCACATGTTTGACACCTCAGTAGAAGAAAATCATCTTCACATGCTCGTAAAGATTACGTCCCAATGCTTCAAAGATACGGCTTCATCATCTTGGGAAATGCTACACGCAAAAACTTGTAGGCACCAACATCAGAAAACAGATGTCCAAATTTATTCTCTTCAGACATAAATAATTCATAGCATAAGGTGCAGTAAGCATATGTGCCTCTTGTGCATGGAACAATCTATCGATCTCAATGAGATCTTCTGCCTCTGTCACCATTTTTAAAAAGTCTCTGAAAACTCATCTCTTTGTATAATTGTTATCATTGTTCTATTGCTATGGTGGTTGCGTGCTTTTATTCAATCACATTTGTCATATAGTTTTGTACGCGCTTTGAGCCTCCTGGGAAAAGCACATTATGAATGCTAATGTAAAGTAAAAAATATGTGCACTCGATATTCCATTGCAATCAAAATGGTGAAGGTAGTGCCAATAATTGCAAAGACTTGCATGTATAGGTTACATTAATTTATCTCAAATATTTGTTTACTTTATGAGGTACAGGAACGTTAATGATGTAGTTTTGGATCGATGATGTGTCACAAGTCAGCTTTTCTTATTAAATGATTTTTTTGAATGAATATAATGTTGAAATCTTATTCAATATGTCACAAAAATTTTTTTGCTGCAATGACAAACTTGGCGAGGAGAGAGAGTGGAGAAGCAAAAAGGCAAAATAAGAGTGCATGGATCATAAGAAGAAATACGGAAGTTGAAGATGGGGAACAGTAGGTTTATAATTAATGCATGAACATTTATTTTTTTTCTCAACATAAAAAATACATGAAACAGAACAAGGGAATTAACAAATTTGAAGTACAATATGCATGCATGGGAGGGAGGCAGCCAAAAAAGGATAACCTTATTGTAGGCTGACCCCAAATAAATCATAGATTCAATTGTGCTTCATCATTCATAGAAATAAAATCAAGCAAATTACACTAAATCTAAAAACTAATCCAAAAACTGAAGATTTAACAAAAACAATCAATACTCTGATAACACAGCACACACTACAAAGTGATGTTTTGTTGATGGTCCCAAGATGGCGGCTCATTGACTTCGTTTACTGTTGCATGACACCCAATCCAGTTAGTATAGAGATCAGTGGTACACACTGCCCAAATAGCTATGTGGAATTCTCTCATGTTGAGATTAAACTCACGTCGTTTGAACTTTGGCAGAGGTCATTATTTACTTTTAATGATGTTTATATACGAATCAAAAAGAAGATAATTTGTTTTGGGTCGCCCTTTCCGCATATCTCGTGGGATTGCGAGTTGGAGAGACGACCGTGATGGTGGGGAGTGGGTTGGCATTCTCTCAAGCAGGGATTCAACCCATGTCCTTATGAAAGGTCTCTGTCCGAGGTCACCGAGTCTGATCGGTGCAGCTGATCGGTGCAGCTGTGCAGCGATCGGTGCAGCCGTTTGTGCGGCACCCGGGAAAATAACGTTATGCGGGAGTCCAAACCTGAAAATGCTGGAGGCCAAAGCTGAAATTGGAAAAACAATATAGCCTATTTAACTCCAGGAGATCCCAGGATTACCCACCTAAAATATCGTTGCGATCGATTCAGCCGTTTTTGCGGTACCTTCGAACGGACAGGCAGACAGACATTTGGTGAATTATAGTAAGATTGAATGATACACTTGAACACTGGAGAACACAAACTGCCTTGAAGGTAGTTAAAGGTTTAAAACAAAGGAAAAATATTTTATTTTGGTTAAAGCGACTTGGTAGGGTGCACGTGTACACATTATCGGGTTTTCGGCAATATTTTCCGACTTGCGTTTCAATCGACTTACAAACGGACTGCACCAACGTAACCCGTTATGTCGGAGACTCCCTGTATATTGTTTCTGGCCCGATCACTCAATGGTGAAGAAGAATCACTTCATAAATTCTAAATCAACCTGCAACTGCCATGTATTTATTTATTTGTTTCTATGAAAAGTCTAATGATGAGTTATTTGTGCAGACACGCTGTTTGATTACATGTGTCAATGTGACCCACTTACTGAAAAACACGCTTGGCCAATCATGTACCAGGTGAGCTGAATCGTATTAACATGTGTGATCTTCATATTCATCACACATTACATGTGTAATGTAATGTCCGGTTTGAAATGTCGTGTTGAACAAGAAACGAGATTATCGTCAACGAGTGATTTTTAATTTCAAAAGGCATCTCATCATCTACTTTTGGTCTTTTCCAGATGGTTTCTGCACTTGCGTACATACATGATCAGAACATTGTGCATTCCGATATAAAGGTAAGCACACACACACACGTTTTTTTCTGGTGTTCATTTAATAATTGTATTTTGATCAAATAACTCACAGCTTTTTCTCAAACTTCTCATTCCGACACACACAGACGCTCACAAAACTGAAGTTCTAATGGTGAATGTCCATCCATTCCTTTTAATAATATGTCCTGTTCTCCAGCTCCAAAACATTTCTTTACAGTTGGAACGGAACACTTAAAGTAGCCAACTTCGGCCTCGCGAGGTGTTTCGTACCGGGTAAGCGGCTCCATGGAAATGTGGGTACATTATCCTTCATGGCCCCGGAAATCCTCCGAGGTAGAGGCTACAGTGGTCCTCCCATTGATGTGTGGGCAAGCGGGATCATTCTGCATTCCTTGTTCACCAAACAATATCCCTTTCGCAAGATGGAATTGAGGGTGAGCATTTGTAAATTTCCTCTCATCATCTCTCTATAATGCAAGCAATCTCTGTGTGTCTGTGTGTCTGTGTGTATGTCTGTGACCGCTGTTTCTCGACAACCACTGGTCCGATCTAAGTGAAACTTGCCAGGTATATTGCTGGGGATCTGAGGATGTGCCTTTTCAAGGTTTGCTATTAATCGGACAAGTGGTTACTAAGTTATGGCCATTTATTTAGCAAACACATACGTTTTGTACATGAACGAAGGAACAGCAAAGGACGAGAGCGAAGGAACGGCGAAGGACGAGAGCGAAGACCGAAGGAACGATGAAAGTTTCAATTTTTCTTTGCACGTACGGTCAAGCTACAGCGAAGGAACCACGTGTGTTTGTTGTTTCTGCCTCGTGGTTTGAAAAATTGAATAATTGGCCATTAAAACTAATTTGCGATTAATCGTAACTGCGATATGCGAACTTCCGGACAGTGAGGACTTAACTTCCGGACTTAGGGAAAGTGACGGCTTCCTGTCTCGATTGTATATTACTACTATCTTACTATCTTATATATCTATACTATCTTATCTATCTTATCTATTTTATACGTGCTGTCTATATACTTAGTCTATATTATAGATTGATTGGAGTTAAACACAATGCCCCAATCCATTCGTCGTTTACGACAGCAAAGGAATGAAACTGCGCGTCGTGCACGCGCAATGGAATCTGACGAAGCACGAGCTGCTCGCCTGACATGCGACGCTACGTGCGTGACAAGGCGTCGTGCAGCTGAAACGGATGAAGAACGAGCTGCTCGCTTGGCACACAACACTGGACGCGTGACAAGGCGTCGTGCAGACAAAACGGATGAAAAACGAGCTGCTCGCCTGGCAGACAACACAACGCGAGGGCAAGGCGTCGTGCAGAAGAAATGGATGAAGAACGAGCTGCTCGCTTGGCAGACAACACTGAACGCGAGGCATGGCGTCATGCAGAAGAAATCCCTCACCAGTGAGAAGACCGGCACGTAAGGGATGCCCTGCGCCATGCGGACGTACACCGTGCGAGACTTGAGCAGGCTCACCGTGACAATCGCAACCTTGCTCGATACGATGATACCGATTTCTTCCGAGAGGAACTTCATGTTGAGTATAGGCACGCATTGGGCATGACCTCAGTATTTCAATGCACAAAATGCTCGCATTGTGCTGCTTTGGTGTGGAACGAGGAGGGAAGAGGATTTTGCTGCAACCACGGCAAAGTCGACCTTAAGCATAATCCTACGAATCCCACACCCGGTTCAATTCCATCACAACCTCCAGATGCTATTAAAAACCTTTTCCTTAACCAGAACTTTGTGAAGCACGCAAAACAGTACAACAACCAGTGTGCGAAATTAATGCCAGCCCGTAAGCCCGTGGCTGGTAACTTTTGTCCCGGGCTGGTATCTTTATTGAGTTGCCAGCCCGGTGGTCTGGATAGATTTTGCCCTACACTTTCCTGTGTGCCCCAACATCCTGGCAGTCGTTGACCTGATATTGACACTGCCAGCAAGCTTGGCCGAATGTGAGCGAGGATTCTCACAAATGAAGATAATGAAGAATGATCTCAGGAACAGGCTCAAGTCAACAACAATGTCGGATTTGCTCTGCATCCAACTAGAATCTGCGGACATCACCGACTTTGAGCCTAAGCCAGCAATCAACTTCTGGAACAGCTGTTCCAAGAGAACGAGAAGGCCCAACTTCACCCGAAGCGGAGCAGGGGCCAGCTTGTTGCCAGAGCTGGTGTGGGATCAGGTCACGGAGATAGATGCTGCTGCTGTTGCAGGTGGTGAACCTGAGGGAGCTGGTCTGCCGGAGCCAATATCAGCAGCTGACAAACAGTCGGATTATGAGTCCGGCCTTGACACTGACTGCGAAGACGTGGTTCTGGATGACATTGAGGACTTACAGGCTGCCGTGGAAGATATGTAAAACTAACAAGAAATGTGATAGATCATAGACCGACTACTAGACCTCGTTTTTCTCAACTTTGTATTACTTTAACTCACCATCAAGTTATCAACTGTGACTGTCCTGCACATGTTGATCGATCTATGCACAAAATTTTGATAAAATTTCCTCACTTTTCTGACAATAAAACGTATTTGGTGTCATGAAAATATTATTCACTAGTGTTTTTTAATTTAATTATTCGAGAAGACCGATAGTTGCTATTAGGTTTTTAGGGAGTTTATTCCTGAACACTCCTAAAATGCACCAATTTGAGTCCTTATTTTCATCTCAGTTCTTCGGGGTGGTAACTTTTTCTTCAGGCTGGTAACTCTCAAAAGTTACCAGCCCAAATGGCTGGTAACTATATGCCCCAATTTCACACACTGACAACAATGCGCTGGCAATGGCAAGTATCGGTGTCCAAATGATAGGTGTGCCTGGCTTCAATCCTGGAGTGCGCATACAAGGTAAGGTTTACCATTTCATTGGTGCTCCTCTTGCCGATCTGGGTTGTACCCCACGCTTTGCTCAGATCTACTTTCACGATCCAGCCCATGAGCTGGATTATCGCCGTGCCCACGCCTCGAACAGTGGCCTGAATGAGCAGTTTTTGCTAAGAATACAACAGGCCATTCATGGGTGCAACCCATACGTCCAGCAATTCAAATCAGCCATTGAGTATGTGGTTCATAATGATAGCGCCAATGAACCGAAAATTGTGTTAACAGGTCGCACGCGGCGCCGAGACCTTCATCAGGGTACCGTCAACCTTCCCTCACTAGACAGCGATGTGGCTGTCATTGCTGCAGGAGCTATGACAGAGCAGTTTGGAAGGCTGGCTGTCGATGTTCACCTCAGAGGAGGAGGTTTACAGACAATAGACACCATGTATCCAGCGTATGACCCACTATCATACATACTTCTGCTACCCTGCGGCTCCCAGGGGTACCACACAGAGTTGGCAGGGACAACGCCAATATCTTTCTACCGCTACCATCTCCAAGTACGTGATCCTACGCATCACTTCAATCTACTGCTTCGTGGTGGAAAGTTGACACAGCAGTACGTATGCGACATGATGGCAAAAATTGAGTCACACCGTCTCAATTGGATTTGCTTCAACCAAAAGGCAATTAAGGCAGAAAAGTATGATTATCGTTGATGCGTTGAACAGTGACGCCGAGTTGCTACCAGGACGCCTCACCATTCTGCCGCCATCAATCTATGGGTCGCCACGTTGGTATGCCAAAGAGTTTCAGGATGCAATGTCTTTAGTCCGAGTCAAGGGAAAACTGGACTTTTTCCTAACATTCACCTGCAACCCAAAGTGGCCAGAAATTAAAGAATCGCTTTTTGAGGGTCAGTCAGCCAATGCAAGACCTGATATCATCGCCCGGGTGTTTCATATGAAGGTGAAAGCACTCCTCGCAGACATCCTGAAGCATGACATCTTGGGCCATGTTGACGCTTACGTGATGGTGAAGGAAACGCAAAAGTGTCACCTTCCCCATATACACATGCTCCTGACCGTGGTACCTCGCGACAAGCCTAGAACACCAGCAGATGTCGATCGCGTGGTCTCTGCTGAGATTCCTGACAGACTCACAAATCCGGAACTACACCGTATCGTGACATCACACATGATTCACGGCCCATGTGGGGAATTGAACATCTCGAGCCCTTGCATGGTAGACCAAAAGTGCACAAAGGACTATCCCAAAGCCCTACGAGAAACGACAAGCTTCTCTGATGACTCCTATCCCCTGTACAGAAGCAGCACCTGGTGATCCCATCATGAAGACAATACGAGGCGGTGCTAAGTTATTAGTTAGCAATGCATGGGGTGTGCCTTACAATCCATATATTGTCCTCAGGTATGATGCTCACATCAACCTTGAGATCGTATGTGCTGTCACCAGTGTGAAGTATCTGTACAAATACCTTGAAAAGGGGCCGGACCAGTGCCTGGTCAGACGACAGCCTCATGAGGATGCACGAGCCATTACGACATGATGAAGTGACACGATACGAACTAGGGCGTTACATCACCGCATCTGAGGGATACTGGCGCATATACGATTTCCCCCTTCAAAGCAAGTACCCACAAGTCGAGATGCTGGCACTCCATCTACAGGATGAGCAGGTGATCACGTTCAATGACGAAGGTGCCGTACAGAACGTGGCAGAGTCAGGACCTCCTGCAACAACGCTCACCGCCTTTTTCGAAGCCATGAATCTCCATCCACACATGCGTCATGTTCTATATCCAGAGGTATTCCAACACTTCACTTACTTTAAGAAAAGGTTTCAATTGCGGAAGAGAAGGCTGGGTTTCCAGGATAACCGTAAGGCTGATACAGTTGGGCGTCTCCCCATTATTTCCGTCAACTCACATACTGCCGAGTTATACTATCTCCGCATGCTACTGTACCGCGTGCCTGGCCCCACATGCTATCAGGATCTCCGTCGTGTTTGGTGGTAGGGTCATGGAGACCTATCTGGCAGCCTGCATTGCATATGGCATCGTTGACAATGACCAGGAAGTTGATTCTGTTATGGAAGAGGCTGCAAATATTGCATTTGGCCCAGCAGTCCGCGAAGTATTTGCCAACATGCTCATATTCGTTCTCAGAGGCAACCACGTGCAGTTCTGGGAAAGGCACAAGTATGTGCTGTGCAAGGACTTCATGCGTGCAGCAGGTGTGAATGAGCCCAATGGACGCATTGTGAGTGACGTGCTACTGGAGCTGAGGGACAAAGTTGAGTGCCACGGCTTTTCGCTCAGTAAGACCTTTGGCCTTCCTGAGCCTGAACCAGTTCATATCCAGTCTCGCATTCCCCGCGTCATCGAGCACGAAACAGTGCACAATATAGGAGAACTTGCGGCTCACATCGCTCAGAGTGCCTTCTTAATAACGAGCAGCGCGTTGTCGATAAAGTCATGAGGAGTGTGGAACACGGGCATGGCTGCATGATTGCAGTTGATGCAAGTGGTGGGACTGGGAAAACATTCACATCGTCTCATATACTCTACAAAGTGCGAGCAATGGGCAAAGTGGCTCTTGCGACTGCTGCAAGTGGTATTGCAGCTACTCTGCTGCCAAAAGGGGCCACCTTCCATAGTAGGACCAAGTGTCCTCTTATTCTCACTGATGAGTCCACTTGCAACATCAGTGAAAATGACACCACTGCAGCACTCATACGCATGACAAATTTAATGGTGGTGGATGAGGTTTCAATGATGGATCGTCGCGCATTGGAGGCAGCAGATCGAACATTCCAGTGGCTTCGGGGCTCAGAGGAACCATTTGGCGGCATCACAATGGTTTTCAGTGGTGACTGGAGGCAGATCCTTACTGTTGTGCCACACGGTAGCCGTATTGACATAGTTGGAAGGTGCTTCAAGAGCTCATACCTGTGGAGAAAAGTGCAGATACTTCGTCTCACAGTAAACATGAGGATCATGCAGGGTGCTGGAGAACAACAGGACGAATCTGATTTTGCAAAATTCCTGCTGGATCTGGGTGAAGGGAAGTCGATCAGGTAAAGTTCCGAAGTCGATCAGGTAAAGTTCCGAAGTCGATCAGGTAAATGACTACATGACGACCATATTTCCAGGGGAGGAACATGTTTGCTGTAGCGTCGATACAGCGGAATCTGAGGGTGATCATGTGTATCCGCCTGAGTTCCTGAACACCCTCTATCCATCTGGTATGCCTCCACATCGGATGACTCAAGGTGCGTATGGTGATCATGCTGCTACGAAACTTCGACCAGCAAGGCGGGCACTGCAATGGCTCAAGGTACATCATCCATCAGATCCTTCCAAATCTGTTGGTTGCAACATCTGTGATGGGTGTCAATTCTGGACGCACATCGCTCATTCCACGCATAACCTTGAATCCATCTGACATGTTCCCGTTCACCCTGCGGCGTCAGCAGTTTCCGGTACGACCCTGCTTTGCCATGACTGTGAATAAATCCCAAGGACAGTCGCTACACCATGTTGGGATCTTCTGCACAAGAGACTTCTTCAGCCACGGTCAGTTCTACGTGGCGGTCAGTAGGGTTGCCAAATCCAGCAGCCTCCGCATTCTTGCCCTGGACGAGGAAACAAAGAAGAAGCGCCGTTTCCTCAGCAATATTGTTTATGAAGAGGTGCTAACGACATAAAGGTGTGTACATGTAGACAATTTTTATTATTATTTATTTATTGAAGATAACTACTATCGAAAAGAATTCTTCAAAAAAAGTGCACCACAACTTTTTTGTTTCCAAGTGTCAAAATGGTGTGGCCTCTGAAAGTGTTAAGCAATTCAGGTCTACTCAACTTGCTTGCCAACGAAATACATCTCTGTGTGTGTGTGTGTCTGTGTGTGTGTCTGTGTGTATGTCTGTGTGTGTGTCTGTGACAGCTGCTTCTTCTGATACTTGCCAGGTATATTGCTGGGGACCTGAGGATGTGCCTTTTCACGGTTTGATATTAATCGGACAAGTGGTTACCAAGTTATGGCCATTTATTTAGCAAACACATACGTTTTTTGTTTGCACATACGGCCACGCACGTGAACGAAGGAACAGCGAAGAACGAGAGCGAAGGAACGGCGAAGGACAAGAGCGAAGACCGAAGGAACGATGAAAGTTAAAAAAAAAAATTTGCACGAACGGTCAAGCTACAGCGAAGGAACCGCGTGTGTGTGTTTGTTGTTCTCTTCTCTTTGTGCTTTTCCTTGCGATGAAATTGCAAAATGGCAAAATATGTTGGCGCTAATTGAATAATTGGCCATTAAAACTAATTTGCGATTAATATATATATATATATTTTGCCCTGTTCTATTTGCCCTATTTGACCTTTTGCCCTGTTCAAGTGACTCGTGGTCGTCGCTCTAGGCTTCCTCTCCCCATTGGTATTTTTGTCAATATAAGATTGTTCTTCACAGTTCTGTTTAAATATGTTTCAACTATCCCCTTCAGTGTTTTATTCAGTGGTTTATTACAACACGCTGTTTTTCTTCTTATTTAAAAGGCTCCTTTCAATTTCCTCTTCAACTCATTCCATTTCAAAAAAATATTCAATCTCTTTTGATTCCAAATCACTCCATGCTCTAAATTCTCATTCATTCCATCCCTCCTCCATCGTTCTTAAATGAATCGCTAATTTGAAAATCACAACAAACCCAATTTGTTATATATGTTCATATTTCATTAATCATCCACTTTCTAAACTCCCCCCTTGCCCCTCCCCTTCAAATCTCCCCCCCAACCATCCATCCCAAATTCTCCCTCCTCCCACCTCCTTCTCAAAGCTGCCTCCTCCCCACTTCGTCTCCTTCTATGTCATACCTCCACCTCCCCCAACCTTCGACTTTCCTCTGCCCCCCCTCAAACAAACTCTCACTGTGCCTCATTCCATCACCATCAAACCTTTCATCCTCCTCATCCTTCCCTTTCTTGTAACTCTTCTGTAATCTCTGACACACTATCAACTGCTCTTCCTACATCCCCCTCTCACCCTTCATCTGACCCTACCCCTCCCCTCCCCTGTCCTGCACCCGATGCTCCCCCTCTCTCCTCACTAATGGTATGGACCTCAAACATCCGGGGCCTTCGCTCAAACCTGATTGATCTCTCCATTCAGGTTGCTTCTGAAAATCCAGACTTGATCTGCTTAACAGAAACTTTCCTCCTTCAAGATGTCTCTGATTCCTTAATATCTCTTCCTGGTTACTCCCTCCTCCGGTACGATAGACCTGAGCCTCGTCCTGGTGGTGGGGTGGCAATCTTTATCAAAAACTCTCTTCCTCACTCTCCCTGCACTGCCCTCTCTCCACCCCACCCACAGGAGTACCTCTGGCTACGGCTTCCTCTCCGCTCCCACCTTTTGTTCATATGTGTTCTGTACCGTCCTCCAAACAGTGATGACTCCATTTACATTTCTCTGTCGGACAACATGGACCAACTTCTATCAACTAATCCAAACTCTCTCTTCCTCATATGTGGCGACTTCAACTGTCATCATGCCAGCTGGCTGGGTGTGGGTTCATCTCTCACCAGCCATGGCACCTCAGCAAAGGACTTCTGCGACTCATTGGGACTGACACAATCTGTCAATTTCCCGACCCGGATCTCAGTCAATGGAGTATCTTCTCTTCTGGACTTGGTTATGACTAACTTCCCTGCAAATGTCTGCTGCTCTTCTTCTGCTCCAATCGGTTCTTCTGATCATGTGCTTGTTAAAGTGGACATCTCTCTGGCCATTCTCAGAGAGCCTCCTCAGCGTCGACGAGTCTGGCATTTCACTCAGGCCGACTGGCACGGTCTGCAAGCAGCCATCAATCAACTGGACTGGTCTCCCATCTCTAATGCCTCTGACATCAATTCTTCCTGGGAATTCTTCCAAAGCAAACTGCTTTCTCTCATGCACAGATTTATCCCATCTCGTCTTCAGTTGTCTTACCCTTCCTCCCGTCCATGGTACACTGAATCTTGTGGTGAGGCAGTTGCCCTGAAACAACTTGCCTTTGCATCTTGGAAGGCAAATCCAACTGAAGGCAATCTCAGTTCCTTCCACCAAGCTCGAAACAAGTGTGTTTCTACCCTCAGGAGTGCCAGGAAGCACTATCTCTCCACACTCAAGATTGAACTCTCAAACCTGTCTCCTTCCTCCAAATCCTGGTGGCGTCTGGTCAAATCCGTTTCTGGGGTTTGTTCCCCCTCCATCCCCTCCCTTACCTCAAATGGCTACACAGTTGACACCGCACGTGACAAAGCCGAATGCCTCAACTGTGTGTTTGCCTCAAAATCTTGTGTCCCAAACCCATCTCTCTCTGTTCCCACCTTTCCCAGTCGAACCCAACTGCTCCTGGACTCTGTATCCTTCTCTCCTGACAAGGTGGAGAAGTTTTTATCAAACCTCGACGCTGATTCTGCAACTGGACCAGATGGCATCAGCCCTCGGGTCCTAAAATCCTGCTCTGCTGCTCTATCTCACCCTCTCTCTGTTCTTTTCACCCTCTCTTTTGCTCAAGGTCATCTGCCAGCATCTTGGAAATCAGCAAACATTACCGCTTTACACAAAAAAGGTACAAAAACAGATCCTTGCAACTACAGACCAATCAGCCTGCTCCCAAATATCAGCAAAGTCATGGAATCCATCATTGCTTCGGATATCAAATCCTTCCTCTTCTCCAATGGCTTGATCTCTGATCATCAATTTGGATTCAGACCAGGTCATTCTACTCTGGACATGTTGCTTCTGCTGTCTCAACAATGGATGGAGGTCCTCAATGCCAAACAGGAAATCAGAGCTGTCTCACTTGACATATCACGTGCCTTCGATACGGTCTGGCACCCAGCTCTGCTCACCAAACTCACCTCCTATGGTATTCAGGGAAATCTCCACTCATGGCTTGCGGATTTCCTCTCTGGTCGTAGGCAACGTGTGGCCCTGAATGGATTTCTCTCATCTTCCCTTCCTGTTCTGGCTGGAGTTCCCCAAGGTAGTGTTCTGGGCCCTGTGCTATTTCTGGTCTTCATCAATGATCTCTCCGACTCTCTGGAAAATCCTCTCTATCTCTTTGCTGATGACTCCACTATCTGCCGCTCCATTCCTCATCCCTCAGATCGGCAGTCTGCAGCGTCATCACTCTCTGCAGACCTGGACAAAATCACAGACTGGTCAAACAAGTGGAACATGTCTTTCAATCCTGACAAATCTCACACTCTTACAATGTCTCTCCGAAAGGACCGACTGGACAACCCTCCCATCTACTTTTTCAACAATCCTCTCCAAGAAGTTCTGTCGCTCAAGCTTTTGGGTCTCACTATCTGCCACGATCTTTCTTGGGAAAAGACATCCACATTTCCAAGCTGGCCTCCAAAGCCAGTCGCCGACTGGGCATCCTCCGTCGTGCGAAGTCCTTCCTTGGCACACCTGAGCTCCTCACCACATACAAGGCTTTCATCCGCAGCTCAATGGAATACTGTTCCCCCCTCTGGGCTGGTGCTCCTGCCTCACACCTTGCTCGGCTTCACGCTGTTGAGGCCAAAGCTTTCAGAATCATTGGAATCTCCTGCGATGTAGTCAACTCCGAGGGCCTTTCACTCACTCACCGCAGGCAGGTTGGTGGTCTTTCTGTCTTCTACCGACTCCTATCCGGCCTTGCTCCCCCAGCTCTCTCTGTGCTCTGTCCCCCCAATATTCCTTCAGGTCGCACAAGATCTGCCTGCAACCCTCTTATGGTTAAACTGCCAAAGTCTAGGCTCTCTGCTCACCTTCACTCTTTCATTCCCCTTTTCTCCCGCCTCTGGAACAAACTTCCCCACTCCCTTCAATCCCACTCCTCCCTCCAGGTCTTTAAAACAGCTGTTCACCACCATCTCTTATCTTCCCACATCGAAAACCTTGATCTTTTCTACACCCGGTAATTCACCCCAGAGTCCTTGCAGTGTTCATATGTTTTATTCCTCTCCCACCTCCCCCAAGTCCTCCTGATGTCCCTGCTCTCAAATGTTGTGTTTGTGTCCTTCCCCCTCCCTCCCCATCTTGTCTGCCGCTCCCCTTGTTTTTTGTGTTTTGTATGTCGGTTTGTCTTTTTGTGTGATTAATGTTAGCTCTTTCACGAGCCTCGATCTTGTATACAAAAACAAAAAAAAATAAAAATTCCCCATTTTATATATCTGGCTCATCTTGGGCTCACCCTTCCTTTCCCTTTTCCCATCTCAACTCTTCTTAAATTCTCATCTCATTCTATCCACACTCCCATAACCGACCTTAACACTCATCACCATCACTTTCTATTAATTTCCTCAATTATAATTTTTTTTATTTCCCCAATTTGTTCCAAACTGAGACGTTTTTGGTGAGCCAAGAGAAAATTGAATTTTTTGGCTTTTAAAAATCATCTTGGATATCATTGGAATTTGAATTCCTTAAAAAAAAATTGTGCCTCAAGGCGAATGTGAACATTACGTGTGGATGTCGATCAATAATTTGGTAACTGCACAATCTCATCACAGAAAATCATGTCACCCTTTGCTGGGCTGCCCCATCGATATATATGCACTGGATGCGGCTTCGCCCTCAATAGTGGAGGCGAGCGGCCAACCATCTTAGGACTCCCAGAAAACGATCGCCGATATATGCTTCAATACATTTTCATGCGTTTTTAGGATCAGATAATTAAGCACGATGCCGTCGTGTGCAGCGATTAACTGCACAAACAGGCATTTCAAGGGCTGTCTGTGGAAGAACGTTTCATCGGTGAGTACTTCTGATAAGTATTTAGATTGTATTTTCACATGTTATATAATGGTATTTTCTTCTATTTAGCAATTATCTTTATTGCCTGATATATATTGATATCTGAAATTGATGGTTTGCTTTAATACTGTGTAAATTAAAAGTTTGTTTCTGCATTATATATATATACTTTTTTTTTTTCTTTTTTTTTTTTTTAAACCACCTTTAGAGGCCATTTTTCCCCGCAAGCGGGGGGTTGGCCTTTTTCGGGGACCGTGGTTGTTGTTGTTTTTTTTGGTCCCCTTTTTTGAAGCAATGTTTTACGGCCGGATGCCCTTCCTGCTGCCAACCCTTTTTGTCGCCTTTTTATGACAAACAGGGAATTACCAGTGAACTGGTACTCAATTAGCCGACCTCGGAAGGATGACAGGCTGAGTCAACCCTCCTGGCGTTAATTCAGCGATCGACCGGGATTCGAACCCAGGATCCTTGGATCCTAAGCTGGCACCCTAGCCGCTAGCCCAACACCAGGGATACATACACACATACAGACATACATACATACATACATACATTACATACATACATACATACATACATACACATACATACATAACATACATACATACATACATATATACACATATATATATATATATCTATATATATATATATATATATATATATATATATATATATATATATATATATATATATATATATATATATATACACATACATACATACACATACACACAGACTTGGCATTTAATTATGGAAATATTTTTTTTTGTGGGGGTGAACTTACTTTTCAAGATGTCTTAGAACCAAAAGTTCATTGGAATTGTGTTGAAATTATTCTAGATTTTGTTAATGTGACCGTTAAAAGAAACAAAAACCACATTTGACATTTCGAAAGAAATAAATTGATCCTTGAAAAGTGATGTAAACCGATATCGAACTCAATTCATAGGACAGTACTGGGTTAAACTTCTGTACGTTTTCCAGAAGCATCTTTATTTTGCACATTAGCCAATTTTTTTATTTAACAAAAACAAAGTTAAATTACGGACTGGGATTACGGACAGTAAAATTACAGTTCAGCACTTCGTGTAACCCCCACGAGCATTCAGGAGAGGCACGTACACATTGAGGCTGCTGTTCACGAGATTTGCCAAGGTTTGGACAGGAATCGCTTGCCATGCAGTGGACAATAGCCTGCTGCAATTCACGCACAGAGGTCGGCTGCTGGTCCAAGTGGTCGATTTGACGCGTTAATTCTGCCCACAAGTTCTCCATCGGATTCATATCCGGGGACATGGCAGGCCACTCCATATGCTTACACCACGGTCAGCAAGAAAGTGTTGGATCATGCGAGCACGATGAGGCCGTGCATCATCATCTTGGAAGACAAAGTTCCTCGAAAGGCTGCACGAGCAAATGGAAGCAATGTTTCTTCCAGAATGGCCCTGAACTTGAACTGGTTCAGGTTTCCATTCAGAACAACCAGGTTCAGTTTTGCCCCCTGCATGAAAAAGCAGCCCAAACGGTCACCCCACCACCCCCAGCTTGGGACTCTTGGCACTATACAATTTTGTTGTAGGCTTCATGCACTTGTCTGCACACTCGGACACGGCGATCTTGACGATAGACAAGAAATCTAGACTCGTCACTGAAGATCACGTGATTCCAGTTGTCCTGGCTGCCATTGACGATGGTCTCTGGCCCACTGCAATCAGCGCTGGCGGTGTTGTCTGGTCAGGCATGGCTTTCTCAGGGGACGCCTGGCATGATAGCCTGCTTGAACCAGTCGTTGGTTGACTCGCCTTCTGGATACAGGCACATTTGTCAGTTGCTGCCACTCAGCCAAAAGCCGATCATCCCTCCTTGTGGTTCTGCGGGGACGTCCTGGCGTCGGTATTGGAGTAGGGACACCCCTCTGAGCATTTCATTAAAGGATCTTTGACACCTAACCTTGAGTGATGCCATACTGCCGAGCAATAGCATGCTGTTTCATGCCGTAATTTCGTAAAGCCACCACTCCATGACAAACAGCATTGTTGAGTTAACGGACCATCTCCAGAGGAAGCGGCAATAACTTTTGGAGACTTGCAGCAGTTGTTTTCCACTAATACAGAACGCAACAACCCTTGTATACCCGACTATGAAGCCAATCATCAAATGCACCTGTCTAGCCTAGTCAAAAAATCTGAAAATGTGCCTTTATAGAATGATTGAGGCATTTTTGAGTAAAAGCAAACAAACCACTTTTTCTGGGGTAGTTTTTCATGCTGAATATGAATCTGTTGTTTGCCAAGCCCAAAAATGCGTAATTAGGTCACTAATCAAGGTCAAAGGTCAATGAGTGCAAAATTCAATTTTTTTGAAAAAATGCTTTATTTTACATCCCCTATCTGTACATTTCAATTATTTTACAATATTTTGTCTAGTAAGGTTGCTAAAGCTTTTCAAAATCTTATTTTTAAAGGAAAACGTGAGGACACATCTATGCTCATTTGCCTTTATCTCTGTAAGGGGCGACAATTAGTTTTTGCGTAATTTGCTTGCAATTTAACCTCTAAATGCACAATGGGGCAGAGTTTTTATGCTCCTATTGATGGTCTAGAGATAGATTTTATAAAGACAGAATCTAAATGTCACCGGTAAACAACATAGGTCAAAGGTCAATGAGTGCGAAAGTCTTGCAATGACGTAACAGTTACTTGCACTTGAAACCATCCCTTTCACTCAACAGTGAAAGTGGCTTCATCTTTCTGACCCCAATGCATTTGCCATGTTTGTCAAATCATTTCCATTCAGACAGAGCAGGGTGTTCTTCAATAGACCCTTAATGATGAAGAATGAATCTAATAGCCTAGCATAAGCCATCTAGTTCGTACCCTAGGCATCAGGCATTAAACATTTCAGGAGTACAGGTAAGGGTCTTTTTAAGATTGTTAAAAAATGAAATATATACACAAAGAATTAAGTTAAGCACCCCCCCCGTTTTTTTACAACCTCGCACATTACAAGTTTGTTGTCGTCAAAACAGTGTAATATACCCATGATATTGCTATATTTTCTGGAGAAGTGATATTATGGTCACATAAAAACATAACAATCATGCCGTTTTCAATATTTTATTCTGAATAATTTAAGGTGAAATTTTTTGGGAATTTTAGGCATATTTTCACCTCAATTTAAGTATGGAGCTATAGGTCCATCACGGACAGTGTGGATGACGTTTATGTTTTCTAACGTACAGTCATTGTTCTGAGAAGACCTCTAGCGATCTTTGCGTCAATAACGTGTGTAGGACCCACGTGATCGGATCACTGACTCAACCCTACGTCTCATAGACCCTGTAAGCCGTCGTATGCGTTGCTGTGGCAGGTTGTTCCATTCCCGATGTAATGCACGTTCCAATTCATCCAGATTGGCTATTGGAGGGACCATCTTCGCAATTTGTCGTCCCAACATGTCCCAAACGTACTCGAGGGGGTTCAACCTGCCACAGCAACGCATACGACGGCTTACAGGGTCTATGAGACGTAGGGTTGAGTCAGTGATCCGATCACGTGGGTCCTACACACGTTATTGACGCAAAGATCGCTAGAGGTCTTCTCAGAACAATGACTGTACGTTAGAAAACATAAACGTCATCCACACTGTCCGTGATGGACCTATAGCTCCATACTTAAATTGAGGTGAAAATATGCCTAAAATTCCCAAAAAATTTCACCTTAAATTATTCAGAATAAAATATTGAAAACGGCATGATTGTTATGTTTTTATGTGACCATAATATCACTTCTCCAGAAAATATAGCAATATCATGGGTATATTACACTGTTTTGACGACAACAAACTTGTAATGTGCGAGGTTGTAAAAAAACGGGGGGGGGTGCTTAACTTAATTCTTTGTGTATATAATCAAATGAAAGTAAAGGAATGCATTCTTCTTTGGTGAGATACATGTACATACAAATGTGTAATGTATGCTTGACATCTCACATCATAGGCAGGCCTACATACATGTACATTTACCTAACAGTAGCAAAAAGACAGGCAGGGCATGGGCATTGACGATGAGTGCCTAATGCATCTACCACTAATGAATTAGTGATATCGGTTAGATGTTTTGTCTTGAAGAAGCTTTACTTTGTGTCTTTGAGAATAAGATTAAAACCCGGGCCAACACTGCCTGCGCTTATTCGATCATTTAAGGGCTGTTGCAGTATATCATACAACGTTGTAGTTTTCATGGTCAGAACATGCGTGCCTGGTGCTTAGTTTGGTTTCTGTTTCTCCCCTCAGGCCAACCATGGAACCTATTGCCAGCCTCAAGCGACAGCGTGAGGATGTGTCGTTTGAACTTTGTATCATTTGTCAGGGAACTAGCCAGGTCAAAGATACGATTTTCAACCAGACAAACCAGGGTATTGCTGCCATCAGAGAGGCGACCGAGCTCCAATGCAAACTTAGACACTATGAATTTCGATCAGCCGTGGACAGGCTTTCGACTCTCTTTGCAGAGCCTCCAGAAAGTCTCCCCAAACTTAAATGGCATAAGCTATGTTACTCTGCATACACACACAAGGGGAAAATAAATGCTAAGCTAGCCAAGGAACAATCGAAAAACGAAAAAGATCCTGAAAGAAAGAGTGTTTCGGCTGAAGCATGTCCGTTTTTACGCAGTAGTACTACTAAGATGAACTGGACATTGTGTATGTTCTGCCAGAACTTTGACAAGAAGCAGAAGACAAGTCGTGTCACAACCTTCAAAATGAGTAATGAAATTACGGAAAAAGCTAAATTTGTACATAACATCTTAGTCCGTACTGCAAATGAGAATGATTTAATCTCAGCTGAGGCATGTTACCATGTTAACTGTCTTAGTAAATTCTTTAGGGATGTCAAAAGGGCGGAAACTGAAAGCAAATCAGCAGACATGGCGATATCATGGTTGTGTCAAGAGCTGCGTCACTCTGCTGAGAAAGGGCACGTATTTGAACTATCTGCAGTGTTCGAGAGGTACAAAGAGTTAGCCAGTGAGTGCGACGGCACAATTCCTACATCGTATCTTAGTAGACTGGGGACTTTTAAAGAAACTTTGTCGAATTGCATTGGGGACATTTATGAATTTCTTGTGCTAAGAAATTTGGCGCCTTCAGAGAAACAAACTTTGCTTCTTCCACGACATTTCAGTCACATACCTCTTTCAGAAATGGTGTGCGGTCAGAACAGTGCAGACTATATTCCCATATTTAGACAACAGGATGATCATTTTCTGTCTTTAGTGCACGTTGCTCTGCAACTCCGCAGTGATATCATGTCACATCCTGCATTCGAAGGTTGCGATGTAAGCGAAAAAGCAGAGTTGGCAAGTGTACCACCATCTGTACTCATGTTTGTGAATATCTTGCTTGGAGGCCAAAGTAGTGTCGATGCTGAGTTTGACGAAAGTGAGATGTCTGAAACTGGTTGGGTGAAGAAGACAAGGGTCCTTAGCATTGGACAAGACATGGTCTATGGTGTATGTGGAGACAAGAAGGCACCGCCTAAACACGTTGGAATGGGTATGACGCTGCACCAGTCAACTCGATCAAAGAAATTAGTTGAGCTATTCCATAATGCTGGGCACATAATCAGCTATAACCGGGTTCTTAGGTATGACACTGCCATGGCTGAAAACACTCTGAAAGCGCTTGATCAAGAAACTGGGGCAGTTGTTACCAGCAACCTGGTTTCGGGACGATTTGTGCATTTTTCTGGCGACAATATTGACATCAATGACTCTACCCTAGATGGCAAAAATACATTTCACGCTACTCAGTTAGCTGCCTGGCAGAGGGGGCCATCTGCTGAAAGCGGTCTTGGAGACATCAAACCATCCAATACGTCAACGTTGGATATACCAACAGCAGTTGAAAAGATCCAACAACAGCAGTTTCCGACACCATCAAAGAAGGTCACAGAAGATGCTGAAAAGTTCATTTGCCATATCTACAAGGAACCATCTGAGAACTGTAATCAAGCCCGCATTAAACTGTTCAACAAATGCCATGCAACGGAGACCCTACCTCCATCTAGTGATGCAGCAAAGTTCCACATAGAGCGTGCAAACTACCAAAGTTTCATTTGGAGAGAGGCCAGTAATCCAATGACAGATCTGCCACCGCCGACTGATTGTGGATGGAAACTCGTTGATGACAAGTTGTCACCGGTTCTTACAACTTTACCGTCAATTCCAAAGGGATGCTGAGAACTTACTCAGTGTGGTTGCAAGAAAGGTTGCAGTTCTGATAGTTGCTCTTGTCGGAAGTGGGGGAAACAGTTCTGCACTGAGGCCTGCAAGTGCAATGCCAGTGAAACACCATGTCGAAACAGGCCAAAGTAGGGGGGGGGGGGGGGGTCAGAGCTTACACAGTTAAGCTAATTGGCATTCCCCTGGATGGCTCCTCCTTCCAGCCAATCAGTCTGACAGACTGCAATTGATTCAGGATTAATTAAGAATACATGTGATAATGATCAACTGCCTGCACTCCAAACATGTTTGCCATGAAGTGCATTTTGCGCCTTGTGCCATGTAAGTGCACTTTGCGCCTTGTGACCGTTAGCCTTAATTAAGTGGCTAATTAGTCAAATATTGACATTTAGTGTAGAAAACAATCTTGCTATTATATAGGACTCAGGTAAACCACTTCACTGATGGTATTTAAGGCAACAATTCAAGTGAATTAAAACAGTATGTCAAAAAACGAAAAGTTGCTTCATTACGGATATATTCACAAAAATCTGATTTTTTCCCTTCACAATTCCCTTTACTTTCATAATTGTGAAAAGCTGTAGTAACCTTACCAGACAAAATACTGTAAAATAATTGAAATGTACAGATAGGTGATGTAAAATAAAACATTTTTTCAAAAATTTTGAATTTTGCACTCATTGACCTTTGACCTTGATTAGTGACCTAATTACGCATTTTTGGGCTTGGCAAACAACAGATTCGTATTCAGCACGAAAAACTACCCCAGAAAAAGTGGTTTGCTTGCTTTTACTCAAAAATGCCTCATGAATTCACGTTTCCCAGAAATTTGACTAGACTAGTCCGTACATTTTGCCACGCCACCTCTGATATAATCCTGTTGTTGACTTCTTGCTTAAAGCTTAATACCAACTTCTGTCTTGGAAGTCCTTGGTGACCTTGTGTTTTATACTTCTCCCACCCCCAAGCCTAATCTGTCCACTCATCTACAGATCCTTAAGCCTTTTCGCCATCGTAAGCATAGTGTAGGAATCTATCATTGGGACAGACCTGAGGCATTCTCTTCTTCGCGACTTTAAGCTATCAACATTATCAGTTTGGCTTCCACCGTGGACATTTTTATGGATGGATGCACAAAATCCCAAAGGAGAGATTAGGTCCATCTCTTGAGCTCTACGTACTGTTGGGCACCCACCCATCCCATTCCAAACTCTCCTCTGATGGTGTTGGTGGACCCTTCCTTTAATGGTATTCAGCTTTTCTCAAAGCAGAAACAGTTGGTTGCTCCTGATGCCACCGTCTTGATCTCCCCTTGAATCTGACGTCCCACAAGGTAGTGTTTTAGTGTGGACCTTATTCTTGATCTACATCAATGACTTCTCTACTATCTGGATAATTATATGTACAATTTTGCATATGAGACGAGTCCACCCCATGCAGAACAGTATCCCATTCCTTGAAGGGATTGTCTGCTTCTAAATATACCTCTGCCTATCTCGAAGAAAAGGTTTGTTCAGGTAAATCGAGCATGTCTTTAAATGCTGGGTTTTTGAAACACCTAGTCGGCGTTGGCTGGAGAAGTAATCCCTGGAGTTCCTTGGCTTCATAATATGTCATTGTTGGGGTGGACCACGTAGCCCAACTGGTTTGTGAGGCAGGCCAAGGCTTCTGTATCGTCTGTCGCACCTAGTCCAGTCTGAGCTGCTCAATGCATTCATGCATAAGGTCTTAATCTGAAGTATCATGGAATATGGAACCCCATTCCGGGCTAATGTAGCTACTTCCTATCTTGCTTTTGTCAAGGCAATAATGTCCAAGGCCACCCATGTTATCAGCATATTTCAGCAGGAAATGAAGTCCCATGGAATGGTTCTCCTCCAACACAGACAAGATGATGAATTGTTTTCTATTGCCTCACTTCTGGCACTGCTCCTCTCGTCCTATGATCTGCCCATGATCACATCATGCTTTCTCCCATACCCCCCCCCCCCCCTGCTCTCTCCTTCACCCACGAACCTCCTCTTCCACTCTTGCGTACGTGTTCGTTCGTTCCCCTTTAATCTTCTGTCAGTTTGATCCTGCTGCCCTCTTATCACTTGCGTTGTCCATGAGGCTGAATTTCTGCACACATTCCCTGTTCTGCTTTGAGCGCACCGAGCTTGTCGACCCACTGTTTCAGGAGATTCTGAGCTTGAAGGATCAACCAGATGATATAATCCCCAGTGCCTCAAATCATTCAGTCGGTTTACTTATTTATTCCATCACCCATTCACATTCTCTTTGCACCCACTTTGCTGTCATCCATTTTAAAATGGCTGATCTCTCCACTTCCATTTCTCTTTTACCATAAGAATCTGTTTTCATCTTTTCAGGTTCCCTTTCAGATATTTTTTTTTTAAATAGGCCTTCCCACCTCATTGTCAATTAATCTTTTTGTGAATTGATTATATACATACACCATTGACAGAGGAGACTGTGGCGTTACCACAGGCATACGGACCTCTCATGCATAAGTACACCAGAGACACACCGATGCGTGGAGGAGGACAAAGACAAAGTGGGACATAGCCGACACAGGCAACACGGACAACAAAACACAATACACCGCTCAAACACGCACAAAACACTTGCAACATAAGCCGAGCATGGGTCCATGGTCAAGAGGTCTCGCAACGCAGCTTTGTGATTGGTTGATAGAATAGGCCCACCCCTCCCCCCAGATATATCTGGGAGGAGGTGAACAAGGGAACTTCTCTTGATGAAGGCTAGTGGAGGCTCGGCGCACGCTGGGTTGCTGGCCGAAACGTTGAGTTTTTTTTTTAAAGACAAAGCTATAGGTTGGAGAACGGAAAAATGGATATCGTGGATATAATTCCCAACCGCCGTTCATTACTTGATATATATATATATATATATATATATATATATAGTATTGTATTGATTGTGTGAGGGCCCCTATATTTCAGCTAACGCTGTCAGGACTACCCTCAAGAAAGTGATAAATAAATAAAATAAATAAATAGAATCACTTGTCATGGCGCAAAGCAGTAAGCAGTACACAGCACAGTGTCCCACATATTGTGAATGGTTTTATGTTTGTCAATAATGGTTGCTTTTACTTGCTGGGGACAATACTGTGGTGTTTAACTCGATAAACCACTAATCAGATTAAAGATTGTTGTCAAGTGTATTCTCATCCGATATGGCTACGGCGTCATGTTGCTATCGCAAAAAGGGACAGGCGCCCCCAGCGGTAATCTACATTACAGCAGAAACAACAAATACAATAGCTCGTACCCAGGCAAAGATACATCAAGTTTGTGTTTGGTCATAATATTATGCGATTGTTATAATTCTCCATGTGCAGCCTTCTTTCGAAAACACTGATCTGTGGTGTATTAGTAACACTAATATTTTCCTTCTGTGTTTACAAGTATTTCAAAGTATCTAACTATTACTGTTAATCTTTTGTTTTTCTATCTTGGATTCCCGTTTAGATGCCCAGACATATTGAATGTGTGGGTGGTCAGTCAACATGACACGAGTCAAGTGGAGACCCAGCAAGAAAGCTGTCCTGTGTTCAGACCATTTCACCGAGGGATCGTTCGACAAGACTGGGCAAACAACTCGGCTGAAGGGAGATGCTGTGCCAACTGTTTTCAACCTCCCACCTCACCTGCAGAAGGTAACCTCTATTTCTAGAATACTGATGTGGTGACTTGACATCACAATTTGCTATTCATTTTGGGAAGATTGCGACACAAATTTGAAGATTGTATAAATATTTTCCTGGAAAATTTGTGTAATTTTTATCCTACCTCAGATGTAGGTCTGTTTTAATTTCTTTTTCTAAAATTGGCATGGAAATATGAGCTGCTTTGTGATATTCACGTCTTTTTTCTTTTGTTTGCAGCATCACCTACCATCACAAAAGCCTCCACCTGAAAGACACTGCCATGTGGAGCCTGATCTAGCCACCAGGTGTGAAGCAACAGAAGATCCCACCAAGTCACCAAAGCCTGCAACCAGCTGTGATCACATGTATGCCATCCGTGACAGTCCGAGGAGCATTAAGAGAAAACTTGATACTGCCCTCGACAAAGTGGGTGATCTGCAAAAGAAAATGAAAATGTCACGGCAACAAGCATGGCGTCTGAAGAAGAAGGTTTAATCTCTTCATGAAGTTCGACACATACAACAGAATAAGCACCTTGTATCATAAGGTGGTGCTGAAATGCTGGAGAAGACATTCTCAGGGGTTCCAGCTGAAGTCCTTGCAAGAATATTACAGAACAAAGAGGCAGCAAAACTAAGCCGAGAAACCTATAACCCTGTGCTCCGTAGTTTTGTCTCGACATTGCTCTTCTATAGTGCAAAAGCATATCGGTACATCAGGAAAACGTTCGACTTTGCTCTACCTCATCCCGCTACCATTATAACATGGTACAGTGGCATCAATGGAGAGCCGGGCTTCACGGAAGAGGCGTTTGCAGCTTTGAAGCTGAAAGTAGCAGAAGCCAAGAAGAAGAACAGTGGGTCATCTGTGCTTTGATGCTTGATGAGATGGCTATTAGAAAGCATGTCGAGTGGGATGGCACGAAGTTCCGTGGGTATGTGGACATTGGTGTGGGACTGCAAGATGACACGACACCGGTCGCTAACGACGCCCTGGTGTTCATGGTTGTTTCTGTGAATAGCAATTGGAAGTTGCCAGTGGCGTATTTTTTAATACAGGGCATGATGGGACAAGAACGCGCCAATCTTGTTGAGCAATGTTTCGTGCGACTTCATGATGTTGGGGTTCACTGTGTGTCTCTAACCTGCGATGGGCCATCTTGTCATCTCACCATGTTGCAGGAGCTTGGTGCAAAGATGAATCTCCCTGACATCAAGCCAGCTTTTGCTCATCCATCTGATCCCGACCAGCGTGTGTACATCTTGCTCGACATTTGCCACATGCTAAAGCTGGTAAGGAACACTTTGGCTTCAGGAGCTTTGATAACATCTCCAGATGGTGGTAAAATCTCATGGAAGTATGTGGAAGAACTGCACAAGATCCAGGAAGATGAAGGGCTACGTCTCGGCAACAAGCTTAAAGCCGCCCATATTGCTTGGGAAAAGCAAAAGATGAAAGTGAACCTCGCAGCGCAGGCCCTCGGTAGGAGTGTTGCAGATGCAATTGACTTCTGCTACAAGGAGTTACACCTCTTGCAGTTTGGAGGGTCAGAAGCCACGGTGGAATTCATTCGTCGTATCCATCAGCTATTTGACACCCTCAACTCTCGCAATCCACTGGCACGTCATTCCAAGGCACCACTGAGGAAGGAGAATGAGTCGCACTGGAGAGGATTTCTGGAACAAGCAATCACGTACCTCTCCCAGCTCATTCATGGAGATGGGCAACCGATGCACCAGTCTAGGAGGAAAACACCATTCATTGGCTTCCTGGCAGGGATCATAAGTGTTCTGAGCTTCTTCGACACACTCATCAAATGTGAGCCTCCCAAGCTGAGGTATCTCCTCACATACAAGCTCTCCCAGGACCACATTGAGCTCTTCTTCTGTGCTGTGCGTTCAGCTAGTGGCCACAACAACCCAACAGCACAGCAGTTTGAAGCCACCTACAAGCGACTATTTGTTAGGCATCAAATAGAAGGAGTTGGAGGCAACTGCATTGCACAAGATGACACGCCCATCCTCCACGTATCCAGTACCAAGCAGCGTGGTAAGCAAGTAGTTACCGAAGAGGAAGATATGCTTCCTTTAAGAAGGTACGACTTAGAAGAACGCCAGCCCAGTGGAGAAGACCATGACTATGTTGATGCCCCAAATTTCTCACCTCTCCCGGGTGAAGGATGCTGCCATCGGCTACATAGCAGGCTATGTTGTTCGTATGACAAAGCGATGCATTCCTTGCCCTTGCCCTGATTGTCAGGCTGTGTTGACAACAGGAATGGAAGAAGGTGGAAGCCTGTTGATGAAGAAAAATCGTGGTGGGCGAGTGAAGCCATCGCAGGATGTAGTGAGTGTGCAATGCTGCAGAACGATCTTTTCAGAGGATGCTCGCTTCTACCCAGTCTGCCTCACCTCAATCACTGGGGATTGCATCTGCGCTTGCTACCGCGGTGTTGCATGATGTCGGATCACAACACCTGTTTGTGCAGTTGAATGAACACATGATGGTCTGCCCACCAGATCATAATCATGTGTTTGCACTTGTCAAATGCATCGCATCATCCTTCATCAAGATTAGGATGCATCACCTTTCCAAGAGGTTCACAGAGAAGTTGAATGGACCAAAGCTTCGAAAACAGCTGTACAAGCTGATCTTGTTCAGACATGAATGAGGGGGAAAGAGAGAAGGATAGAATGAAGGAGAAAGAGAGAAGTAGGCATATAGAATGAAGGAGAAAGCGAGGATAGAATGAAGGAGAAAGAAGGATAGAATGAAGGAGAAAGAGGATAGAATGGAAGAGAAAGATAAAAGGCTACATGGATGATAACAGAGAGGGTGGGGGATGTGAATGTTTAAAGCAATTATGGTGGTTTACTTTTGTTGTGTAAAAACTTCCAATAAAGACTTACTCTCTTATCTCTTAAAACCCTTTGTATTATCTTACGACAAAGCGTGCCAATGATAAAATACGTGGGTGCAATGAAAGAATACCTTCATGGAGAAAAATAAATAACGAAAGTTCTTAAATTCACGACGTGTGTAACTTATTTTTGAGGAATGTTCTCTGTTTTGCAATACGTAATACGCGTGTATACATGCGCGTGTACGGATTAGGTGGGAGTACAATGGCGGCTTCCACTGCTGTGTGGCGGCATCAAACGCTTGCATAGAGCCGTGCGTAGCAAGCTATATCCAGTGTATTTATATCGATGGGCTGCCCCCATACCATCCTCCAGCATGGCTCAGCAAACTGTGCACTTCCCTCTTGTCATCAATGATTTGTGAAGATGCAATAAAGAGGATCTCGATGCAAGTGGGTTCGACAGGTCTGGGCCACTGATCTTGTGCTGTTATTTCTGTCGTATTTGGGGGGGGGGGGGAGGGGGGGTAGAGGGTGTTGAGTGGTTCTGTGGTATTTTACTGTGATTCCTAAACTTTATTGTACAATGTTCTGTCTTCAGGAAATAATGAACCACACTTAGTTTGACCATTTTCTGGGAACACCCTGGAGAAACGAGTCAATGTGAACGCATCGAGCCATCGATGGTAAGTCATGCTCTCATTAAGCTTTTCGATGGATGCATAATTTGAAGTACGAGCGTGCACTCCCGCCCTCTGGGCCGGAGTAACCTTCTCAAACCATCTTGGGAGTGCAATTTTCTTGGAAAAAGAAAAAGGCACAGACTTGGAAAAAGCACTTTGTAATTTTTGTCGTTTTTGAAAAACATTTTATTGATAACATATCATGAGACAAAGGAACTTGATTTGTAATACCGGCGTCCACCACAGGTGGTGATATTTCCATATCGAAGTTAATTTCGGTGACATCCACGTTTGCTCTCTTTTCGTAAGAAGAGGAAAAACAGTCATAATGGAGAAGTAATTGATAGAATTTGATGCACTAGGGCATGCCCGTACTATATCTATATCTAAAATTATATCCCCCCCTCTATTTACATGAAATGGTTTGGTCCAAAGCGAACGGCTTGCGAGTGGTGACAATCCCCCCCCTCTATTTACATGCAATGGTTTGGTCCAAAGCGAACGGCTTCCGGAGTTTGGTAAAGAAATCGCCATCGCGTGCACAAACGCGCAGGAAAGCGAATGAATCGCAAATTCGTTTTTATTAGTTGTAAAACATAGTTTAACGCCAACATAGTTTGCAAACGTGAAATAAATGAATACGCTCTCAAATGTGCCATCCGAGGCAGAGTGTGCCCGCCACGTTCGGCACACGCGATCGTTCGCTGCTCTCTGATTGGTTGAATCGTTTTTTGGACATAGCTCGGTAAGTAATTGTCCGATTAATATGAAACCTTGAAAAGGCACATCCTCGGGTCCCCAGCAATATACCTGGCAAGTTAAAAGTATATCGGACCCGTGGTTGTCGAGAAACAGCGGTCACAGACAAACGTACAGACAGACAGAGATTACTGGAATTATAGATAGATGAACGATTTGGTCGCAATTTCATCTTCTTCTATATCTTCTATATTCTATTCTATATTATTATTTATTATTTTATTATTTTTTATTATCTTCTTCTATTCTATTTTGTATATTAAAAAGTTTTTGTTTGTTCGTTTGTTTGCACGCGCTAATCTGAACGGTGAAAGATAGGAGGAAACCTCTGAAACAAAAAATGTCGGGACCGGCCCCGGGAAGGTTATAGGCGAGGTGGCGAGGCCGGTCGAGGCCGCCTCAGCCGGGCTGGGCCTATTTCGCAATAAATCTTCTTCTTCTTCTTACAAAATTCTCTTCAAGTACAATTTATGCACGTAATAGGAATATCTGACCAATTGCAACACATGCTTTCAAAATTATCTTTCGCGGAGCCCGACAGAAAAAAGAACAAGGAATCGTTGAGCACTAACTGATACTGGGCTGGCGTCAGACCTTTGTACAGGAGATTCAATTCATTCAAAAGGAACCCGGGCAACGCTGGGTGCATTCAGCCAGTCCTTTATATGACCATCTTAAAGCATGACTTTCAATGGTGCATTTTCTGCAGATAACGTCTTGGCTGTTCCTTCTCCATTGCAATTGTCATCAAGATATCGTTCGACCACATTTTAGAAATATTTGGGATAATTGTCTTGCTTTGAGAGTAATCCCTTTGAAATGAATGTTCATGAGGCGACAACGAAACAAAAGGAACATGGATGTTGGAGGCCTTTCAACCACATCAATTAATTCCATCTAACAGCTTAACAACTCTTTTTTTTTCTTTCTTTTTTGTATACTGAATCGAGGCTCGTGAAAGAGCTGACATTTACTTCACAAACAAATCAACCAGACAAACAAAATATATAAAAAGAGGGAGCGGAAGACAAGAGAATGGGAAGCACACAAACACTTGAGAGCACACAACATTTAAGAGCAGGGAGATGTATGGGAGGGAGAGGGCTTGGGGGGAGGAGGCGTGGGAAGGGGGGGGGGGGTGGGAGAAGTATAAAACACAAGGACACCAAGGACTTCCAGGACAGAAGTTGGTATTTCAAAAAGTGGAATTGGGGTGAAATTATCGGGGATATAAAAGATCAAGGTTTTGGATGGGGGAAGATAAGAGATGGTGGTGAACAGCTGTTTTAAAGACCTGGAGGGTGGAGTGGGATTGAAGAGAGTGAGGGAGTTTGTTCCAGAGGCGGGAGAAAAGAGGAATGAAGGAGTGAAGGTGAGCAGAGAGTCTTGATTTTGGCAGTTTAACCAGAAGAGGGTTGCAGGCAGATCTTGTGCGACCTGTAGGAATATTTGCGGGACAGAGCCCAGAGAGAGCTGGGGGGGGGGGGGGCAAGGCCAGAGAGGCGTCGGTCGAAGACGGAAAGACCACCAACCTGCCTGCGGTGAGTGAGTGAGAGGCCCTTGGAGTTAGCTTCATCGCGGGAGATTCCAATGATTCTGAATGCTTTGCTTTCAACAGCGTGAAGACGAGCTTGGTGTGAGGCAGGAGCACCAGCCCAGAGGGGAGAGCAGTATTCCATTGAGCTGCGGATGAAAGCCTTGTACGTGGTGAGGAGCTCAGGTGTGCCAAGGAAGGACTTCGCACGACGGAGGATGCCCAGTCGGCGACTGGCTTCGGAGGCCAGATTTGAAATGTGGTTTTCCCAGGAAAGATCATGGCAGATAGTGAGACCCAAAAGTTTGAGTGACAGAACTTATTGGAGAGGATTATTCAGAAAGTAGATGGGAGGGTTGTCCAGTCGGTCTTTTCGGAGAGACATCGTAAGAGTGTGAGATTTGTCAGGATTGAAAGACATGTTCCACTTGTTTGCCCAGTCTGTGATTTTGTCCAGGTCTGCAGAGAGTGAGGAGGCTGCAGACTGCCGATCTGAGGGATGAAGAATGGAGCGACAGAGAGTAGAGTCATCAGCAAAGAGATAGAGGATTTTCAAGAGAGTCGGAGAGATCATTGATGAAGACCAGAAAAAGCACAGGGCCCAGAACACTGCCTTGGGGAACTCCAGCCTGAACAGGAAGAGGAGATGAGAGAAACCCATTCAGGGCCACACCTTGACTACGACTAGAGAGGAAGTCCGCCAGCCATGCGTGGAGATTTCCATGGATACCAACAGAGGAGAGTTTGGTGAGCAGAGCGGGGTGCCATACCGTATCAAAGGCACATGATATGTCAAGGGAGACAGCTCTAATTTCCTGTTTGGCATTGAGGACCTCCATTCATTGCTGAGAAAGCAGTAGCAGCATGTCCAGAGTAGAGTGACCAGGTCTGAAACCAAATTGATGATCAGAGATCAAGCCATTGGAGAAGAGGAAAGATTTCATATCTGAAGCAATGATGGATTCCATGACTTTACTGATAATTGAGAGAAGGCTGATTGGTCTGTAGTTGCTGGGATCTGTTTTTGCACCTTTTTTGTGCAAAGCGGTGATGTTGGCAGATTTCCAAGCAGATGGCAGATGACCTTGAGCAAAAGAGAGTGTGAAGAGAACAGAGAGAGGGAGTGAAAGAGTGGAAGAACAAGATTTTAGGACCCGTGGGCTGATGCCGTCAGGTCCAGTTGCAGAATCAGAGTCGAGTGTTGACAAACTTTTCCACCTTGTCAGGAGGAAAGGACACAGAGTCCAGGAGCAGCTGGGTACGACTGGGTACGGTGCGTACAGAGAGGGATGGGTTTGGGACACAATATTTAGAGGCAAACACAGAGTTGAGGCATTCAGCTTTTTCACGCGTGGAGTCAGCCGTGTGGCCGTTTGAGGTGAGGGAGGGGATGGAGGGGGAACAAACACCAGAAACAGATTTGACCAGACGCCACCAGGATTTGGAAGAGGGAGACAGATAAGAGAGTTCTGTCCTGAGAACGGAGAGATATTGTTTCCTGGCTCTCCTGATAAATTAACTTCCTTGTAAAGGCCTGTAATTCTCTGGCTATTATAAGAGAGCACCCTCAACGACAGAGGATATGGCTGTTCACAGAGGCATGGGCGTCGATGGGTGGGGAATGGTCGGGACGTATCTCCCCACGTTTTTGATGAGGGGGTTTATCCCCCCACTTTCCACTCAAATATCACATAAAATGCGTTGCTCTGTACAATCCACATTGGCCTGGATATGGGATGTTCTGATAATGATGTAATAATGTGGGCAGAGGCATATCGGTCGACGTTGTGACGTCAAATTGTCGAGTTTTTATTTTTGTTCTCATTTGTCGTCCTCTAGAAACCCCTCCCTGGCAAGGTTGTTGCTGAAATGAAAACAGTCCGTGGAGAAGATGTTGACGTGAAAATCAATGTTGAGCGCATTGAATAAAAAAATGCTAACAATTGTGATGGTGTACTTCCAGTCCCGTTCCCCATCCAGGAAGAGGTATCTGTACTTTCTTGTGGTGAATCAAGTATGTTGTGTTGTGAAGCTGCAAAGCATTTTCAATTTCCTGCTGAAGATTTCAAAACTGAATTGATCAATGCTTCCTCGGTTACTCGCAGGTTCCAAGACTGGAAATCATCGAGGAGGAGTGGTTCCCAAATGTGATGCCCCAGGTGAGGAAAATGTTCCATTACCTCACGGTTTCCTTCAGCAGGTTGTTCCTGCACAACTCTCCTCTCGACGTGAAGAATATTAATGCTTCTTCGGTTCCTCGCAGGTTCCAAGACTGGAAATCATCGAGAAGTTTGGCCAGGGAGCATATGGTACGGTGTCAGGCGAGGTTCGCAGTCCTGGAATGTCCTTGAAAGTCCTGGAAAAATAAAAATGTTTTTTCCCAGGACTGGAAAGTCCTGTAAAAACTGCAAATGTCCTTGAAAGTCCTGGAAAAAAATTGATTATTCTAGTCTCGAAAAAAAAAAACTTGTGGCTGTCGGCCGCTCCGACGTGTCGGCCTTTCGCCGTGTGAAATTTATCAAATGTAAATAGGTCAGTCCATTCATGAAATCATTTGTAGTAAAATCATAGTAAAGCATTGGACCAATCAAAACTTAGAGGTCATCAAGATCTTTGTGAGTGGCTGCATACTTCGCTATGACGTCGGAAACTAATTATACATATTCACGGAAATGTCCGATCAACCCGGAAGTTAATTTCATATGCGCAATTGCGCACTGCATGTTTTGTTTTGTTTGAACTACATGCAATTGCACAATTGCGCACAGCGTGTTTGAACAGCGAAAAAAAATGTCAAGGCTTTGTCATTTTAATCTGTCGTGGCTCAACCAACCCAATTATCGGGATTGGTTGGAGAAAGACGATTCATAGAGCGTGGAACATAGTCACAGTCTGTGTGAGAAAAGCTTTGATATCGGAAACATGGGTGAAAGTGCGATGAAGAGCCACTCGAAAGGCACAAAGCACAAACGCTTGCTGCAAGAAAAGGATTCGAAACAACGGTCGAACTTACACATTACAGAGTATTTTGGAAGGCCAACTACCGCTCAAAGGACAGGTATTTATCACTGCTTTTTCTCCCATTTGTACTCCACGGCCGTTTTATTTCAGGAAAGTATTTTTATTTGTTGTGTTGGAGTCATCTGGAGTCGAGCAACCAACTGTTCCAGCAACGACTACTCCCAGACCATCGACCATTCTTGACTTTGCCACAAAAGAAGAGATTTTGAAAGCCGAGATATTGTGGGCATTAAATGTGATAGAATCTCACCATTCCTACAAATCATGTGAGGGGGTTGGAGAACTTTTCCGTAAAATGTTTCCAGAAAGTGGCATTGCAGCACAGTTCAAGTGTGCAGAAAAAAAGGTGGCCTATTTGAATGTGTTTGGACTGGCTCCGTATTTCCATACTCTCTTGAAGCAGAAGATTGATAGCAAGTATGTCCTCCTTTTCGATGAATCTCTGAACAAAAAAAAACAACCAAAAGAACCAAATGGATTTTTACGTATGGGTGTGGGAAAATGACGAAGTTAAGTCTAGATACCTTGATCCCAAATTTGTTGGGCACTGCACGGCAGAAGACATATTGACAGAATTTCAGTCGATCTTGAAGTACCTTAACCCCCAAAATCTGATTCAAGTCAGCATGGATGGCCACAGTTGAAACTGGAAATTCCACCGGGGCTTGCAAGTGGACATAGAAACGAAGTACGGGAAATCACTGTTCGATGTGGGCTCCTGTGGCCAACACATCTGTCATGGAGCTTTCCAAACTGGAGTGTAGAAGTCTGAGATGGGCACAGCCAACCTTTTACGGACTCTTTACACCCTATTCCAAGACTCGCCTGCCAGATGGGAAGATTACACAGAAGTTACAGATGGAGCAAAGGTCCCTTTGAAATTCTGTAAGACCAGGTGGCTGGACAACGCCCCATGTGCTTCAAAGGCAATTGAAATATGGGAAAGCGTCTGCAAATACGTGGATAAAGTGGAAAAGAAAGCCATCACCAAACCAGACAACCAGTCCTTCTCAACTGTCCAGAAAGCTGTCCACGAACCATTGACACTGGCCAGACTCAAGTTCTTTCTCGCGGTCGCCCAATAAATCACACCATTCCTAACCATGTATCAAAGTGATCAACCACTGCTGCCCCACATCACCCATGATCTACTGAATCTAATCCAAGGGTTGCTTCAGGGTCGGCGTCATGGGGCGGGGGGGGGGGCATTGATGGGCCATGCCCCCCCAAATGAGTTATTGTGCCCCCCCCCCCCCCACCAGCAGGCCAAGCCTTTGGCACCATTGGCTTTCATGATTATTACGCAAAATGTTGAATGATTTTTGGGTCTGTCTGCATTTATTTGGTAAAAGTGGAGAAAAATAGTCCATTTCAAATGATGGTCCACTAACGTGCACAGTGAGTGAAAGAGTGAAAGAGAGAGAGACAGACGTGACTTGCACATGGGCTATATTTTGTGCAGTGTGGGGGCAGTGTGTGTGTGTGCAGTGTGTGTGTGTGCAGTGTGTGCAGTGTGTGTGTGTGTGTAAGAGGGAGACTTTGCAGCATGTTTTTAAATTGCAACTGGGTTGGTGTGTTGATTGTTGCTGGCAAACTCTTATTATCAAGCATTTACATCATAGATCGAGTTCTCGAACGGCAGTTTGTGCCCCCCCCCCCCCCGCGGTTACCCTAATGCCCCCCAATTAGATTTGTTCTGACGCTGACTCTGGGTTGCTTGAAAGATTTGTCGACCAGAAGGTGACGGACGCTTTAACAGCAGCCAAGTTAGCTTCATTCGATGTTTGGGATCAGAAAAACTTCAATGATATTTCGAAGCTGGACATTGGATTGGCTGCAAGCAAGGCTTGAAAAGAAAGTTGTCGGATGAAGAAGGTATCTGACCGAGCTGTTCGAGAATTCCGGATCGAGTGTCGAACCCTGTTGATTGAACTTGTCGGAAAACTTATCGAAAAATGCCCGATCGAGTACCCACTTGCGAGAAGCTTGGCCTGTCTCGACCCAAGGCATTTTGAACAGAAGGATGTAGCAGTCACGTTCATGAGGAGAGCCTTGGGATTATTGCCGGACGCCCACTGGATAACCCCTGAAACTGGTGATGATGCCCTTCGCCAGTATTCAAGATACTTGGATGATGCATCCCGAAGACAAACATTTTGATCGCAAAGAAACTCGATTGGACAATCTTTGGCATGAAGACATTTCGAGGAAGGTGGAGTTCAGAAAACTGTGGGATGCTGTTAGCCTGCTGCTGCTCCTGTCCCATGGCCAGGCCACAGTAGAACATGGTTTCTCAATCAACAAAGAGGTGGAGGTTGAAAACCTGAAAGAAGAATCTGTCATCGCGCAGAGTCATATGTGACCATTTACATGTTGTTGGGGGTGTTCAGAATGTTGAATTACACAAAAAACTTCGGTTGTCTGCCACTGCAGCTCGAAGGAGATACCAAGACCATCTCGACGAGCAGAAGCGCTCAAAGGAACTACAGCCAGTCATTGCCAGGAAACGTAAAATGGAAGAGGAAGTGGCAGAAATTAAAATTCAGCAAAAGAGACTTAAAACAGACATATATTCCCTGCAGATGACTTTTTTTTTGTTTGTTTTTTTGTATACAGAGTCGAGGCTCGTGAAAGAGCTAACATTTATCAAACAAACAAATCAAACAAACAAGCAAACAAAGTATATAAAAAGGGGAGCGGTCGACAAGATGGGGAGAGAAGGGGACGAAGCACACAAACAACATTTGAGAGCAGGGACATCGGGAGATGTATGGGAGGGAGAGGGCCTGGGGGGAGGCAGAATAGGTATAAAACGCAAGGACACCAAGGACTTCCAGGAAAGAAGTCAAAAGTCACCTCAAAAAAGTGGATTTGGGATGAAATTAGCGGGGGTAGAAAAGATCAAGGTTTTGGATGGGGGAAGATAAGAGATGGTGGTGAACAGCCGTTTTAAAGACCTGGAGGGAGGAATGGAATTGAAGAGTGAGGGAGTTTGTTCCAGAGGCAGGAGAAAAGAGGCATGAAGGAGTGAAGGTGAGCAGAGTCTTGATTTTGGCAGTTTAACCATAAGAGGGTTGCAGGCAGATCTTGTGCGACCTGGAGGAATATTTGGGGGACAGAGCCCAGAGAGAGCTGGGGGAGCAAGGCCGGAGAGGAGTCGGTAGAAGAAGGAAAGACCACCAACCTGCCTGCGGTGAGTAAGTGAAAGGCCCTCGGAGATAGCGTCATCGCGGGAGATTCCAATGATTCTGAACGCTTTGGTTTCAACAGCGTGAAGACGAGCTAGGTGCGAGGCAGGAGCACCAGCCCAGAGGGGAGAGCAGTACTCCATTGAGCTGTGGATGAAAGCCTTGGATGTGGTGAGGAGCTCAGGTGTGCCAAGGAAGGACTTCGCACGACGGAGGATGCCCATTCGGCGACTGGCTTTGGAGGCCAGCTTGGAAATGTGGTTTTCCCAGGAAAGATCATGGCAGATAGTGAGACCCAAAAGCTTGAGTGACAGAACTTCTTGGAGAGGATTATTCAGAAAGTAGATGGGAGGGTTGTCCAGTCGGTTTTTTTGGAGAGACATCGTAAGAGTGTGAGATTTGTCAGGATTGAAAGACATGTTCCACTTGTTTGCCCAGTCTGTGATTTTGTCCAGGTCTGCAGAGAGTGAGGAGACTGCAGACTGCCGATCTGAGGGATGAGGAATGGAGCGGCAGAGAGTGGAGTCATCAGCAAAGAGATAGAGAGGATTTTCAAGAGAGTCAGAGTCAGATCATTGATGAAGACCAGAAAAAGCACAGGGCCCAGAACACTGCCTTGGGGAACTCCAGCCTGAACAGGAAGAGGAGATGAGAGAAACCCATTCAGGGCCACACGTTGACGACGACTAGAGGAAGGAAGGAAGACTCGAGGAAGGAAGTCCGATAGAGGAAGTCCGCCAGCCATGCGTGGAGATTTCCATGGATACCAAAGGAGGAGAGTTTGGTGAGCAGAGCAGGGTGCCAGACCGTATCGAAGGCACGTGATATGTCGAGGGAGACAGCTCTAATTTCCTGTTTGGCATTGAGGACCTCCATCCATTGTTGAGACAGCAGAAGCAGCATGTCCAGAGTAGAGTGACCTGGTCTGAAACCAGATTGATGATCAGAGATCAAGCCATTGGAGAAGAGGAAAGATTTCATATCCGAAGCAATGATGGATTCCATGACTTTGCTGATAATTGGGAGAAGGCTGATTGGTCTGTAGTTGCTAGGATCTGTTTTTGCACCTTTTTTGTGCAAAGCAGTGATGTTGGCTGATTTCCAAGCAGATGGCAGTTGACCTTGAGCAAAAGAGAGGGTGAAGAGAACAGAGAGAGGGAGTGAAAGCGCGGAAGAACAGGATTTTAGGACCCGTGGGCTGATGCCGTCAGGTCCAGTTGCAGAATCAGAGTCGAGGGTTGACAGAAACTTTTCCACCTTGTCAGGAGGAAAGGACACAGAGTCCAGGAGCAGCTGGGTACGACTGGGTACGGTGGGTACAGAGAGGGATGGGTTTGGGACACAAGATTTAGAGGCAAACACAGAGTTGAGGCATTCAGCGTTTTCACGTGCGGAGTCGGCTGTGTAGCCGTTTGAGGTAAGGGAGGGGCTGGAGGGGGAACAAACACCAGAAACAGATTTGACCAGACGCCACCAGGATTTGGAAGAGGGAGACAGATAAGAGAGTTCGGTCTTGAGAACGGAGAGATATTTTTTCCTGGCTCTCCTGAGGGTGGACACACACTTGTTTCGGGCGTTGTGAAAGGAAATGAGATTTCCTTCCGTTGCATTTGCTTTCCAGGAGACGAAGGCAAGTTGTTTCTGGGCAACAGCCTCACCACAAGATTCCGTGTAGCATGGACGGGAGGAAGGGTATGACAACTGAAGACAAGATGGGATAAATCTGTGCATGAGAGAGAGCAATTTAGTTTGGAAGAATTCCCAGGATGAGTTGATGTCAGAGGTGGTAGAGATGGGAGACCAGTCCAGATGATTGATGGCTGCTTGAAGACCGTGCCAGTTGGCCTGAGTGAAATGCCAGACTCGCCGACGCTGAGGAGGCTCTCTGAGAATGGTCAGACAGATGTCCACTTTAACAAGCACATGATCAGATGAGCCGATTGGAGCAGAAGAAGAGCAGCAGACATTTTCAGGGAAGTTAGTCATAACCAAGTCCAGAAGAGAAGATGCTCCGTTGACTGAGATCCGGGTCGGGAAATTGACAGATTGTGTGAGTCCCAGTGAGTCGCAGAAATCCTTTGCTGAGGAGCCGTGGCTGGTGAGAGAGGTACCCACACCCAGCCAACTGGCATGGTGACAATTGAAATCACCACATATGAGGAAGAGAGAGTTGGGATGAGTAGATAGAAGTTGGTCCATATCAGACAGCGAGATGTAGATGGAGTTTGGTGGACGGTACTGTTTGGTGGACGGTACAACACACATATGAACAAAAGGTGGGAGCGAAGGGGAAGCCGTAGCCAGAGATATTCCTGGGGGTGAAATGGAGAGAGTGCAGTGCAGGGCGAATGAGGAAGAGAGTTTTTGATAAAGATAGCAACCCCACCTCCAGGACGAGGCTCAGGTCTATCATACCGGAGGAGGGAGTAACCCGGGAGAGATACTAAGGAATCAGACATCATGAAGGAGGAAAGTTTCTGTTAAGCAGATCACGTCTGGTTTGACAGAAGCAACCTGTATGGAGAGATCAGTTAAGTTTGAACGAAGGTCCTGGATGTTTGAGGTCCATACCGTTAATGTAGAGGAAGGGGGGGCATCGGATACAGAACAGGGGGGAGGAGGGGTAGGGTAAGATGTGGAAGAGGTAGGGAGAGCTGTTGAAGGTGTGTCAGAGATTTCAGAATAGCTCGGAGAAAGGGAAGGATGGGGCGGACAAAAAGTTTGATGGTGATTGGGTGAGGCACAATGAGGTGTTATTTGAGGAGGGGGAAGAGCGAGGCAGAAGGTTGGGGGAGATGGAGGTGAGAGTTGGAAGGGGGAAGAAGCGGGGAGGACGCTTTGAGGAGGGGGAGTGAGAGGGTGGAAATTGAGAAGAAATGAGGGTGGGGAGATTTGAAGGGGAGGGGTGAGGGGGGAATTTAGGAGGGAAGGGACAAGGGTTGGGATTTGAAAGGGATGGGATATGGGGGAGATTTGGAGGGGAGGGGTGAGGGGGGAGTCTAGGAGGGGAGGGGCAAGGGGGGAGATTTGAAAGGGATGGGTGATGGGGAGGATTAGGAGGGGAGGGGGAAGAGGGAAGATTTGAAAGGGATGGGTGATGGGGAAGATTTGGAGGGGAGGGTTGATGGGGAAGATTTGGAGGGGAGGGGTTATGGGGAAGATTTGGAGGGGAGGGGTGAGATTGGATTTTAGAAAGTGTACGATTAATGGGAAACGAACATTTATTGCAAAATGAGTTTCTTGTGACCTTCAAGTCAAAAATACGTTTGAGGATGCTGGAGGGAGGATGGAGTGCAGGAGAGTTTAGGGAATGTAGAAAAGAGGCACTGCACTGTAGGAGATGGATTTTTTGGGGGGGATGAATAGATTTGATGAGCAAGTCGAAAGCAGCCTTTTAAAGAAGAAGAAGAAAAAGGTGTTATAATATACGACGGAATACAGAACTTGAGGGGAAAGTGTAAACATCTTAAGGTTAATAACAGTGAAAACTATCTGGGGAACTGGGGGAGAAACACGTGGTCGAAGAACGAACGAACGAATAAGAACGAATAAACGAATGAGAACAAAGAATAAGAACAGAGAAGGAAATGTTTTTTTTGTTGTTTTTTTTTTAGTTGAGATTTTAAACGAAGTAGGCCATGGGGTGAAAAGACTGGGAAAAGCAGAGAACGAAAGTTATTGGAGCACAAACGGCGGACTGCTGAGAGAAAAACAAAGCCTCAAGGTTGGATACTGTTGAAGGCCTCAAAAAACACGATACGAATTAACACGATTTTCTATACAGCTATGAAAGATTTGCACCGAAAATCTTCCTCGGGACACAATATACGTACACACACCATAAAATAAATACAGTTATAACGAAAATACAAATGGGAACAATTACTTAACTTCGATTTCGATGGAAAGCGTGGAGAGCTGCGAATAAACGAAACCTCGCCGGCAAGACCGGAAGCAGAGGTCCCTCATTGAGGGGCAGAGAAGGAGCACGATTTTACACACATCAGCAAAGCTAACGGCTTACGCGAGTCGGCCAAACGCAAGGAAGTTTACTTAAAATTAGTTGGTCAAGAAGGCCAGGCAGTTGAAAAGCATGTAAATGTGCGGATTTTTTGGCCATTGAGTCTGCCCTCCGCATAGTCCCGGCTCTGCTCCCTGCTTCGCCTACCCGGCTCCTTCGCCTGCTCGCTGTTTCCTCGGGCACGCTCTCGTGGGTTGTGTCCTTCGCAGCGGTGTGGCGGCGGTTTTCCCGCCGTGATCTTGATTTGTAGCGGCGGCGGTTGATTGCCGCTGCATTTCCCGCTTTGCCGTGATCAACCTTGGCCTCGTGCTCGCCTCTCCGCTCCTGCCTGGCATGGCTCTGCGGTACTCCGCCGCAAGGCTCCTTCTGCTCAATACCCGCTCTACCCCATCATGCATCTCTGCCATCAAATCAAATGGACTCCTCCGACGACCCAGGTACATTCACCATGGCTCCGGTCGTAAGTTTGTATATGTACAATCAGGTCACTCCATCCCCGTCCTCTGGTCGGCTCAGCGCACTCCCACTCATCGTCCCAGCGCACCTAGTCACGGCAACGCACAAAATCGCATCTCCTGCCTGCGAACCCTGGCTAAATCACCTGAATTCATCCCCGCTGTTCAAAACAACATCAAGCTCACCCTGTTCAACACCCGGTCCCTCAACAACAAATGCCTCATCCTCAACGACTACATCCTGGAGAACAAACTGGACTTTCTCTGTCTCACCGAAACCTGGCAACAACCACTGGACTACTACACGCTCAACCTCACCACACCCAATGGATATTCCTACGTCAATAAACCACGCTCGGAGGGCCGAGGTGGTGGAATTGCCGTTATCCACCATCAAGACATCAGGACCAGCCTCATCCCCATCGCCTCATCCTCATCCTTTGAACACCTGGCTTTTAAACTCTCTGGTCGCACGCAGTCAGTCATGGCTGTAGTCTACCGCCCTCCCAAACCACACCCATTATTCCTGTCTGACTTCTCCTACTTTCTGACCCAGCTACGTTCCCTCTCCCCCTCAATCCTCCTCCTTGGTGATTTCAATATCCACATGGACTCCACTGACTCCACAATAACCACCGACTTCACTGATTTACTCACCTGCTTTAACCTCACTCAACATGTCAACTTTCCTACGCATATCCGTGGTCACATTTTGGACCTTGTCTGCTCCACTGGATTAATTTTGCACCATCTCTCTGGCTCCGACCTCACCCTCTCTGACCACTTAGCCATCACTCTGACCATCAACATCCCTGACCAACCAAGACATTATCGCACTATCAACTTCCGTAAGCTAAACGCTCTTTCACCTACCTCATTCTCATCCACCCTCTCTGAAAAAATGTCCACTTCTCCCTTCATTGACCTCCACACCCCTTCCGACCTGACTACTACAACCACACTCTCTCCTCCTGCCTTGACCAGCTTGCGCCTTTAAAAACCAAAACAGTTTCTTTCACCCATTCTGCTCCCTGGTTTACCCCTGAACTCCGCCTGATGAAAACTCGTGCTCGCCAACTTGAAAGACTCCGCAAAAAAACAGGTCTCACAGTTCACTCCCAAGCCTACAAGGACCACCTACAACACTACAAAGATGCCCTCTCCCACGCCCGCTCCGCCTACTACTCTCAAATTATCCACTCTGGCTCCGGAAACCCAAAAGCACTCTTCTCGACAATAAACAAACTCCTCCGCCCCCTGGACACCACCACCCAGTCATTCACAGTAGACAACTGCATCTCCTTCCTTTCTTTCTTCCAACGCAAAATTGACAACATCTACAACAGCTTGACCACCGCCGCACCCGCTCCCCCTCCAACCACCTGCCACCCCTTATCCTGCCTTCCCCTGTCTCAATTCTCCCCGGTCTCCCCTACTGAGCTCTCTGAACTCCTCATAGGAATGAAAACTGCCACCTGCACTCTTGACCCCATCCCCTCCAGCTTTGTCAAGGCCTCCCTCCCTGCTCTCTCTCCACTTATCATTGCAACAATAAACTCCTCCCTGTCTACAGGCATCGTCCCACCATCCCTCAAAATTGCTGCTGTTACCCCCATTCTAAAAAAACCTGGTCTAAACCCTGACACCCTAAACAACTTCAGACCCATCTCCAACCTACCCTTTCTGTCGAAAGTTTTGGAACGCGCTGTAGCCACTCAACTCAAACATCACCTCTCTGCCAATAACCTGTATGAAACATTCCAATCCGGATTCCGCTCCAACCACAGTACTGAAACTGCTCTCCTCAAAATCACCAACGACTTTCTCCTCTCCTCTGACGCTGGCAACCTCAACATTCTCGTCCTCCTCGACCTCAGCGCTGCCTTTGACACCATCGATCACACCATCCTCCTAACCCGACTTGAATCCACCGTTAACGTTACCAGCACTGCCCTCTCTTGGATTAAATCATACCTCTCTGACAGACGCCAGTTCATCTCCATCAATAACTGCAAATCCCCCACTGCTCCCCTCCCCCAAGGTGTCCCCCAAGGTTCAGTTCTTGGCCCCCTCCTCTTCATCCTTTACCTGTCCCCCCTCGGTCACTTAATCTGCCGTCATGGTCTCCAATTCCACTGCTTCGCCGATGACATCCAGCTTTTCATCTCCACCAAGTCCGTCTCCACCCACACCCACTCTATCCTGACAAACTACATCTCTGAAATAAAATCCTGGCTTCAAATCAACTTCCTCAAACTTAACTGTGATAAATCTGAAATAATCATCATTGGCCCAAAAACGCTCACAAAATCCACCCATAACTTTGCCCTCAACATCGACGGTATCCCAGTATCCACCTCCCCTCTCATCCGGAATCTTGGCGTCATCTTTGACCAAACCCTCTCCTTCGACAAATACACTAAACAGATCACAAAGACAGCCTTCTTTCACCTGAAAAACATCGCCCGTCTCCGCTCATCCCTCTCCTCCACGGCTGCAGAAACCCTCATCCACGCCTTCATCACCTCCCGTCTGGACTACTGCAATAGCCTCCTCTATGGTTCACCCTCAACAATCACCAATAAACTCCAATACATTCAGAACTCCGCTGCCCGTCTACTCACCCATTCCCGGACCCATGACCACATCACCCCCGTCCTTTACAAGCTTCACTGGCTCCCCATCTCCCAGAGAATCCAGTACAAAATCCTCCTCTTGACCTACAAAGCCCTCCATAACCTGGCCCCATCCTACCTGGCTGACCTCCTCTCCAGACACACTCCCACCCGCAACCTCCGCTCTGCTGGTACCAACCTCCTGACCCCCCCCCATCCGGACCAAATTCAGATCCTGGGGGGACAGGGCCTTCTCCATCGCTGCTCCCACCCTCTGGAACTCACTACCTCACACCATCAGAGACTCCTCCTCACTCACCACATTCAAAACATCACTCAAGACCCACCTGTTCAGCACTGCATTCAACATTCAACCCACAGCATTTAACCCCTGACTATCACTTCTCCTTCTCCCTCCTTTTGCTTTAAATATTTCCCTATTGATTCTTGTCTTTTTGCAATTGTTGTTTTCATGTTTTGTTATGCATTATGTTTTGCACTCTGTCAAAGCGCCTTTGGGCTTCATGAAAAGCGCTATACAAAATAAATGAATTATTATTATTATTATTAAATGTGAATACACTGGGACATATGCTTGTACATGTACATAACTGTAAATAAACTTGTGCCTAAAAGTGACAACTAATCTGCATCGGACAACAACAGGTACACATTACAAGATAATAACAACTTGTCATTTCATAATAAAGTTTATCATATTGTGAAAAATGAACTTTTTGTTTTTGTGAAAAAAGTAAAAAACTGTCCTGGAAAATAGTATTTTTGTCCTGGAAAAGTCGTCGATTTTTTTCATTCTTTGGCTGTATGAACCTTGGTGAGGCCTATATAGCCCACACTGTACATCTTTAGAATATAAGAGTTGTGTCCATCTTTGTTGTAAATCTTGTTCCTTTCCTGATATTTGAAGCTTGCAGATACATTTGTTGGGCAGTTCTTTTTTGCTCTGAAACTTAACCTTCAGCCCTATTGTTAGATATACTTTACATTACCTATGAATACATAGCAGGTATACACCTGAATAAATAAACAAAAAAACAGCTTTAATTAACAGTGCTCATTGACTGAAAATACCATCAGCACAAATATTATACGGAAATTATGGGATGTAGCCTAGTTTGATGCGTGTCTAATTATGTGCATGCTAATTTGTTACCATTGGCAGATATACCATGTAAATTGATGCATCATCGAACTCATTCACCATGTAAATCAATGTTTCATCAAACCCATTCACACTTATCAAGGTGTATCAACTAACCCACTTGGTCAGGTCAGATGATACGTTTGATAAACAGTTTTTTTGTGAGCCACCATTCCAAGTTTGACAAGCGTTACGCCGAGGACCCCGTCAGTGAAGTGATGCGAGTTGACAGTGGAAGACGAAAGGCGGCCATCTTGGATTTTGACGTGGCGACACGATTTTCAATAGCGTTCTTCCTTATGCCGAGATACACCCACACACCAGATTAGAAGTTAGCAGTTCATTTATTTTTCAAGATATTTCGCTCACAAGGTTCAGACATACATGGCGGCGGCCATCTTGGATTTTGACGTGGCGACCCAATTTTCAATAACGTTCTTCCTTATGCCTAGATACACACACACACACCAGATTAGAAGTTAGCAGTTCGATTATTTTTCAAGATATTTCGCTCACAAGGTTCAGACATACATGGCGGCGGCCATCTTGGATTTTGACGTGGCGACCCAATTTTCAATAACGTTCTTCCTTATGCCTAGATACACACACACACACCAGATTAGAAGTTAGCAGTTCATTTATTTTTCAAGATATTTCGCTCACAAGGTTCAGACATACATGGCGGCGGCCATCTTGGATTTTGACGTGGCGACCCAATTTTCAATAACGTTCTTCCTTATGCCGAGATACACCCACACACCAGATTAGAAGTTAGCAGTTCGATTATTTTTCAAGATATTTCGCTCACAAGGTTCAGACATATATATGGTAGCGGCCATTTTGGATTTTGACTTGGCGACTCAGTTTTCAATAGCGGTCTTCCTTTTGCCAAGATACACCCTCACACCAGATTAGAAGTTGGTACTTTGCTTATTTTTCAAGATATTCCACTCACCAGGTTCAGACATGCATGGCGTCAAACAAATGGCGGCGGCCACCTTGGATTTTGACGTGGGTTGCACCCACACACCAAATTAGAATTCGGTCCTCCGCTTACGCACGCACGGACGGAGGGAAAACCCATAGTCCCCCTTTCGCTCCGCAGTGCGACGGGGGACAATAAACGACAAAAGATTATCTGAGGAATGGTTTGTTTCTTACTTTGTTAATTGCGAAAATCCAAGTATATTGGTTGGTCTTGAGTTATTCTGTCTGTGTTTGTCAATCACATGCAAGTCACAATTTTTAATCGATCCTCACAAAACTTCACCAGATGGTAAAGGTGGTCAAAAGTAAGAGGCCTATTGATTTTGAGGTGAAAAGGTCGAAGGTCATCAAGGTCAAACTTCCAAAATCATCAATTTTCATCCGATTGACTTGAAAATTAAACAGCAATTGCACAATACAGCACTGACCTGGGAAACCAACTAGTTTAAGTTCAAAAGGTCAACTCAAGGTCAAAGTCCTGAAATCATCAATTTCCATCTGAAAAATCACATTTCTACCGATTAACTTGAAAAGTAAACAGCAATTGCATGGTGCATCATTGAATTGGGAAAGCAACTATTTTGAGGTCAAGAGGTCAACTCAAAGTCAAACTTCTGGTGAAAAATCACTTAAAATTTATAGTATCCAGATCCGATTCTGGATAGTCACCAAAACCTAATCATTTCGTCCTTGTCACATACGATACATCTCTGCTAAATTTTGTCCGAATCCGTCCACAACGTTTGGAGATATCAGGCTATATATCGTTTTTGGTCCCATTTCTCAATGGTGAAGAATCACTTGGAAAATTAAAAATAAAATTCACTAAAATCGAATCAATTCGTCCTTGTCACACACCCAACCTGTCAACCAAATTTCATCCGAATTCATCTTTAACCTTTTGAGATATAATGTTCACAGACAGACACAGGGGTTAAAATATAACCTTTGTTCACCTTTGGTAGCTGAGGTATTTGAAATGAAATCTCATTTATATTCGGCATCATTCAAAGATCACATCATCTTGCAATGAAATCTTTTCTAAACTTTATTTTAAACTTGGATAAAAGAAATACTCGTGAAAGACCAATAGATCCATGAAGAAGGGTTTTTTATTTATTTATTATTATTGTCGACATATATTTTTTTCCAGTAAAACGATGTGCTGGAAAAACTTTTTGAAGAAGCAGGTGAAGAGAAGACGCAACTGCAGAGAATGAGGTAAGAAAATGATTTGGTGGTTTGTCAAATAATCACAACTTTGAAGTCTCATGATATGACACCATGTAATGTTAATCTCTTCCTTTCCAAAATATACTGAGCTGCCATCGATGGGAAGCATTTCTACCACCTCAAGTTCCGTCTACTTTGAAAGAAAATTCACTGAAATATATAACGCTTTTGATAATATTGATGAACAATATGATAAAAGTCAGTGCTCGAAAGAAAAAGCACATTTTGTGAAAAATGTTCTTAAACATTGCTTTAGATTTCAATGAACAAATTCTTGTATTCCTTTCCTGTGTACTTATCCGAGTTTCTGCACATGCACATTTCACCAGGGCAAGAATCTCAAAAACAAGAAGGGAAGAAAAAAAATCCATTTTGGGTTTCTTCGGTTTAAAACCGAAGACCGTTTAAAATCAAAAAGGAGCTAACACAATCAGCAGATTGATCGCAATCAGTAAATCCATCACAATCAACAGATCGATCAAAATCAGCAGATCGATCACAATCAGTAGATCCATCACAATCAGTAGATCCATCACAATCAGCAGATCAATCACAATCAGCAGATCAATCACAATCAGCAGATCAATCACAATCAGCAGATCGATCACAATCAGCAGATCGATCACAATCAGCAGATCAATCACAATCACCAGATCAATCACAATCACCTTCGTCCCCGCGATACCACAATTCTGGCTCGCCATGCCGTTCAGCTGTGTGACATGCGATTCCAAGTGGCGTATGTGTGCAAGTATGCTGCCGGTGTGGACGAGAAGAGAAGCTGATTTCAAAGGCAGCAGCAACAGCAAGGACCCGTCAAACGACACGGTTCATGTACAGCTCCGTGACCTCACAAATTAACAAAAAAAAAAAAAAAAAATCACACGACAAGCAATGAACAGCAGCAAGGATGGAGGAGAACATATGGCGAGGGAAATTGGTTTGCCCGAGATGATGTGGCACAGTCTCGTCTGCTTTTCATTACAACCAATGTGGAATAAACACACGGGTCGACACAAGCACCAGAGTATAGGTCAGCGGTGACAAAACAACGTGCACAACAGCATGATGTGGACGCCATCGGAGGAGGGACACCCAAAGCAGTGCAAGCACGACAAGGGCTCGCAACGTGGCGCCAGTTTACTTACAATCAGACCATTGTCATTCGGCAATTGCTCAATGGATACTACTACCGAGACAACACCTGGAAGTTCTCGGTTCGTCCATCAGTTGATGCTTTTTGATGATCTGCACTCCTATAACCAATGGCTCTGCATGAAAACATGCAAGCGGTACGAGATCGACGCCGCCCTCACCTCATGCTGGATCAGCGGGAACATGCAACGAATACACCTGCGCCAAGCACATGTAAAGGACGCTGTGGCATTCGTGGAACAACAAACGCATAGTGACATCCCGTCACGTGCTGAACAAGCTGCTCAAATGTACCACGCCATATTCGCCCCCCGACATGCTGAATATGAACATGATGACTGGTGAAAAGTCCGACTTCTATCGGAAATTCGTTGACGTTACCAAAGTGAATAACAACATCGTGGTATTCACAGCCGTAACACCATTTGTGTTGCCAAGTTTCCTCATCCATCTCCTCCTCAGCATGGGCAAATTCCACGCAGAAGTTGATCTCCACTCCTGCCCCAACCTGAAATGTGCTTTCGTAAAAGCTGGCCCGATTCCTGACGGAGTAACTGACATTGCAAGTATTCACCACCTGGCACGTCGATATATTGAAGAACAACTCATGTGGCTCCCAATAGGAATGAGACAGGTCTCCAGGATTGTGCATGTGTTGGTGGCCGGATTGAAGCAATGCCTCTAGCGACAGACACAGCCATCAGTGAAGCCACCAATGCACAACGACAGCAGCCCGAAACGAGTCGACAACACGCAGCGGAAAATGCCCTCAGCCTTCAGAACCTGCCCAACTTTCCTGACCACGCAGCACTGAAATCTCGCATCCCTGTGCATTACGTACCTGTTCTCCAGCAAACAGAAAACCATTCAAACGAATCATTGGAGGAGAAGCAAATTGCACTCAGCAATGCCATGTGCTATTTGCTGTGTGTTGCAGAACGCACTCCAACACAGACGATACGTCCATTCGGTTCCCTCTGTTCGTTGGTGGTCCTGGAGCAGGCAAAACCTTTCTCCTCCTTGTGTCAAGTGTACATCCATGTCGCTGGGATTCAACACACTTCTCGTGGCATATACAGTGCATTCAAAAAGTATTCAGACCCCTTCACTTTTTCACATTTTGTGATGTTGCAGCCTTATGCTGAAATTGTTTACATTCCTTTTTTCCCCCTCATCAATCTACACTCAATACCCCATAATGACAGAGAAAACATGATTTTAGAAAGTTTTGCAAATTGATTAAAAATAAAAAAAACTGAAATATCACATTGACGTAAGTATTCAGACCCTTAACTCAGTAGTTAGTGGAAGCACCTTTGGCAGCGATTACCGCCTCGGGGCTTCTTGGGTATGACACGACAAGCTTTGCACACCTGGATTTGGGGATTTTCTGCCATTCTTCTCTGCAGATCCTCAAGCTCTGTCAGGTTGGATGGGGACCGTCGGTGGACAGCCATTTTCAGGTCTCTCCAGAGATGTTTGATTGGGTTCAAGTCAGGGCTCTAGCTGGACCTTCACAGAGAGCAAGGAGGAACAGGTTATCACTGCTGCTACAGAGACTGCAATACACCCCTGTGTTGGCGCTGTCCTCAATGATGACCGAACTACCAATGTGACACTCCACTCAAGGACCTTCACAGAGTTGTCCCTAAGCCACTAATGCGTTGTCTTGGCTGTGTGCTTGGAGTCATTGTCCTGTTGGACGGTGAACCTTCGGCCCAGTCTCAGGTCCTGAGCGCTCTGTTTCAGGTTTTCATTAAGGACATCTCTGTACTTTGCTCCGTTCATTGTTCCCTCAACCCTGACTCGTCCCCCAGTCCCTCCTGCTGAAAAACACCCCCACAGCATGATGCTGCCACCACCATACTTCACCGTTGGGATGGTATTGGGCAGGTGATGAGCGGTGCCTGGTTTCCTCCAGGTATGACAATTAGAATTGACGCCAAACAGTTCAATCTTCGTTTCATCAGAACACAGAATCTTGTTCCTCACAGTCTGAGAGTCCTTTCGGTGCTTTTTTGCAAACTCCAAGCGGGCTTTCATGTGTCTCACTGAGGAGAGGCTTCCGTCTGGCCACTCTGCCATCAAGACCAGATCGGTGGAGTGTTGCAGTGATGGTTGTCCTTCTGGAGGTTTCTCACATCTCCACACAGAATCTCTGGAGCTCAGCCAGAGCGACCATCGGGTTCTTGGTCACCTCTTTCCAAGGCCCTTCTTCTCCCCTGATTGCTCAGTTTGGCTGGGCGGCCAGCTCTAGGAAGAGTCCTGGTTGTTCCAAACTTCTTCCATTTAAGAATTATGGAGGCCACTGCTCTTGGGAACCTTCAATGCAGCAGCAATTTTTTTGTAGGCTTCCCCAGATCTGTGCCTCGACACAATCCTGTCTCTGAGCTCTGCAGGCAGTTCCTTCGACCTCATGGCTTGGTTTTTGCTCCGATATGCATTGTCAGCTGTGAGACCTTTTATAGACAGGTGTGTGCCTTTCCAAATCATGTCCAATGAATTGAATTTACCACAGGTGGACTCCAATCAAAGTGTAGAAATATCTCAAAGATGATCAAGAGAAATGGGAGGCACCTGAGCTAAAATTCAAGTGTCATGGCAAAGGGTATGAATACTTATGTCAATGTGATATTTCAGTTTTTTATTTTTAATAAATTTGCAAAACTTTCTAAAATCCTGTTTTCTCTGTCATTATGGGGAATTGTGTGTGGATTGATGATGGAAAAAAAGAATTTAAACGATTTCAGCATAAGGCTGCAACATAAAGTGTGAAACAAGTGAAGGGGTCTGAATACTTTCTGAATGCACTGTACGTCTGAACGTGCACGACGTCTCGGTGGTGAACACCTACATCTAATTACTGGTATGCCGGTGGTGGATATTGGTACACGCACAGTTCGACGAATTGCAGAACAATGCCTGCACAAGCTGGTCAGGTCCCCACTGAAAACGCAGGCTCTACGACAGATCAAGATTATGTTCGTCAAAGAGATTGGCTTGATTCCCGGTGAATTATTCGCCGCCCTGGATATGGTCATGCGACAACTCGATGCAAGCTCCGGCCCGTTTGGTGGAACTCGAAGTGTGGCCACGGGTGACAACCGTCAGCTGGCACCAATCGAAGGACAGGCCATATGGACCAGTTGCTATGCTGACCACTTGTCGCATACTCGTCCGACAACATTACGTCCGCTGCAGCTGTGACCCTCAGCTACACCGTCTGATTGAGCTTATGCGATGTAAGAAGCTGGGGGATGCAGAAATTTGGGAATTCTGCAACATCATGTGATGCCGTTGTGTTCCTCAGCAATTTGTACAAACATGGGCAGAAGTGCCGTCGGACGTATTGCAAGTATTTGGGAAGAGGCAAGCTGTGGATGTAGCCATTGAACAATTTCTGCAAAGCAAACGCAGTGACTGAACACTGCACTCTGCAACACATACTGCTGTCGATGAGGTCGAAACAACAAATGGCAACTGGCACTCAGCAAACGTCACGATCAGTCGGAAGCTCAACTACTCGTGCTCCGAACCGCAACATCTACTCCTTTATGAAGGCGCAATTATGCGTCTCACGTGCAATAACACGACATATGCCACGGTTTTCACAAGGACAATTATGCCTGGTGCGTGAAATGTTGATAATGTCATGCAACCAATGCAGCTCCCGCTCCAGCTCCAGCAACGTGTCAGAATCACCCTCATCCCAAAGGGACAGCAGTCTGTGAACCCTGCAAACATTCCTGCAGAATGGGCAACATTCAACATTGCACGGCGATACTCCATGCCAAGCATTGTCGGATGCAGAATGACGAAGGGGTGAAGATACCAGTGACCACTGTGTTATTTTGTAGCCACGACCATCCACAAAGTGCAAGGCCAAACGTGTGTTAGAATGGCCACCCAGATCAATGAACGACAAAGCATGTATCGACTGTGGTCTCCCGAAATGCTGTTGGTGGTTCTCAGTCGTGTGCGCAGCCTGGCGGACATTATCTTCGTCGGAGACGTAGAGAACACAATGACAGCCACACAAACACTTCTTCGCCAATCCTCCAACCTCAGGACACTAATAGATGGGTTGCTGCAAAGCATCAACGTTCTCCACAATCCCATCCGTGTGGTTAACAGGGTCTTCAAACAGCAACTCATGAACTTGAACACAGATGATGGATTCGTGCACCTGCTTGTGAGCACAAAGGACACCGAAGTCATCGATAAAGGTGAAACGTGTCGTCGAAGGAGACAGCTCACTGAACACAACACAGAACAAGGATACAGGTTCACAAAGGACATGCACTACCGGCCCTGGGGGCTGTACACGTCCTCGTCACCACTTTCCCCGCAGCTGGCAGAGACCAAGAAAACGATCAACAGCGGAAAATCTTCGAGCTCCAATGGCACGGAGCTATAGCATGGCTTTGTCACAAGAACACCACGGCGATTCAACGTGTCGGATATCAGCTCTTCATTAAATGGCAACGGAGAAACAGCGAGTTGATGTGGATTAATTGTGGGACTGTAACAACACACCAAGAGGTCCAAGATCTACACCAACATCTCATGGTAGCAGAACCTGAAAACCCAAGTCCATTCCCCATCTGCAAGAGGACGACTAACCTAACCTCCTGAGACTTCAGCCAGCACAATCAAGCACAATGGATGGCAAATTGTTCAACGGTGCACCGTGTCTCTTTACACCTAAGGGACATAGCCACACAAGTGTGGTATTGTATCTCCTCTGCAAAGCCAACTTGCATTTTTATCACTCTTTACCAACTTTATTTTGACAATTGAACACAGGAATGCTCATCTCTCCCTCCCTTTTTGGTGAATAATGGCCGCCGCAACTGAGATAAGGGTGAGCCTTGAGGGAATTGGTGTGATGCTATGGGCATGTGACGAAACCCTCTGGGCAAGCTCCCAACGGAGATGTCTTATATGTGCACAAAGAACGAACTACCATAATACAAAGTTTTTTTTTTTACTCAGTACGAGAGAGAGAGAGAACTCTGTTGTGTTCTACAACCCTCATACACTATCCTAAAATGCCAATGTCATGATCAGCAATGTCATTCTCATTCTCATTCGTTCTGCAACTGAAGAATATTTTATCTGTTGTGTTCTGCAAATGAAATATAAATTGTGGTCAATCTGATAAATATTTGCATCGTCACTGCTATATCTTTCAATATTGTGTGCAAAATCACCTTTACTGCACGTGTTTAAAATGACGCAGTAATGACATGTTGACAATAATAGTTACACAGCACAGACATTCACTCCTTCGTTGTCGCTGCTGTATGATGCGTACCTCCCTCATTATTTCATTTTTATATCATTGCGTTACATTATTACTCGTTTCTGTCACATGCAAGAACAAGACTTGTATTGTATCTGCTGCAAATAAATTGCCAATAGTCTGGCGATTAATGATACAAAATGCTCCCGCTGTAAACGTCATCTGGTGTAGGTTATTCATGCGCAAATTGTCATAAGTTGGGCGACCTTGGCAAATGTGTACTTCGAGATATCAGGACGTGCAACGGGGCTCCAAAAAGCGAACTACGAAAGTCCGTTTTGGTGTTGCACGATGACATGTTCCATTATCTCGGGAACCGCTGGTCGGATTTTGACGAAATAAACGTCATTGTGTAGGGGACATGATTGCGCAAATTTCAAGAACACTGGCGACTGTGGACACTGATTCTACAGCTCCCCTCCCCAGACCCCGCGTCATTTCAGAATACAAGACTTAATGAGGCGCGTCGCCTTTTCAACAATTTGCCGACTTTGGCCGGTCATAGCGAACCGAAACAGGCACTTCCCAAAACATGCACGTGATATGGACGACACTGGACTGGCCGAGGATACTGCCTGCACCGGTCTCCATGCTCGGGATCAGACGCGGCAGGTGCTGAAAAACCGCGCATGCGCATTGGTCTAAAAGGCGAACGCGGAGGCGCTTGATTCGGTCACGATTACCTCCTCCGATCAGTTGTACCGGTCGACTAGATTATCCCAGAAGCCTAAAAAATCCTGACATACTAGATAGGATCCAGGCCTCACCGACGAGACCAGTCGCACCTCTCCGCCTTGTGGTTGCATCAAAAACACCCGACAGAAATTGTCTCCGTTTTTAAAAAATGACAATTTGCAGCCCGATTCATGACGTCACGGCGCACAAAAGTACGGATATCTCGGGAACCGCTCATTAGATTTGGACAAGGTAAACGTCGTTTTGTGGAGGAGAACCATGCGCAGACGTCGATATCCATGGCGACCCTGACGGATCGGTGCTCCACGAGAAAGCTCGCCGGCCCCGCAACCTGCATAAAGTTTATGCCCCGCAAGCTGGATATCAATGCCCTGCAAGCTTGGGGAAGAAGACGACAGCCTCTCCGCGGCCTTCCCTACAAGTAACAAGAATTGTGAAACTAATGTCGCCACACAATCATCGAGCTGGCAGGCCAAGGTACAAGCCAAGGTCAAGACCAAGACCAAGGCATAGAACGTCCTTTTCAGGACGGGCGGCCATTCCGACCATCGAAAACCAGGTTTCCCCGCTCACACCACCGACCGTCCATCATCAAAGTGCCATCACTGGTGCAGTCGGTAGCGGGCAGACCTGTCAAGAGATGGAACTTCCGGAAGAAGGGAAAAAGTGGACGCAACTGCAACAGCACTACTCCAGAAGCTGGCTGCCACCCGTAGGACCAGATGGACTGAAATAGTTGAGTCGATCGATTTTACCCACTCTAGTCGCAAGGCGTGGCAGACCATGAACCAGCTGACAGGCAGAAATACAATGCCATTCAGGTGCCCGGTGACAGCAGACGCCATTGCGTCCCAGCTCCTGAAGAACGGTCGCTTCCCGGATGCAGACAAAAACTTTGCCCGCCTGACGTTGCGTGATGTGTCTTCTCTCTCTCCAGGGCGGCCAGCGCGGATGCCAATCTCTCTGGAGACTTCACAGCAGCCAAACTCAGCGCGGCCATGAGCAAACTCAAGCCGGGTAAGTCACCAGGCCGTGACAACATCCATCCGGAGTTCGTCATCCACCAGAGCACAACAACATCTGGTTGGCTGTGTTCGTTCTCCCAAGCTCCGGAAGACCTGGTGCCGTGCTTCCGTCATTGCCCTGCCCTGCCTGCTGAAATCCTTGCAGTAAAGGTTTGAAGGCACCGATGCGGCGTTCAAACAAAGATAGGAATTGGAAAATCCTGGAAGAAGGGTGTTCATACCTCCTGAAAATAAAGGATGGATCGGGTACACTAATGCATGCTGGTCCAAGAAAAACTGGCTTCATTGGCCTCGCAGCAAGCATGACCAGTGTATAACACCTCTTCCAGGAACTTGACGTGGAAAATCCACCGATGAACTACTTGCACATATAAGTTCAGTCAGGATCACATCGAGCTCTTCTTCTCAGCTGTCAGATGCAAAGGAGGATTTAATAACAATCCGACAAGTCAGCAATTTAAGGCAGCATTTCAGCGTTTGCTCATCAGAAATAACATCAAGTGTGGCACTGGAAACTGCATAATATGCGATGATATATCCATTCTTGATGTACTACCAGATGTTACACATGTAAATGGAAATACGGTGAGCTTGTCATCCATCAGTGTAGCACGAAAGTATGACATGTATGAACGAGACGCACCACTCCAATCTGACCATGACTATGCAGATGTACCAAATTTCATGGAATTGTCATCCGACAAAGAGGCTGCAGCGAATTACATAGCTGGCTATGTTGTGAAAATGGTAAAGAAAAGTTTACATTGCCAAAAATGCACGAAAGCACGAATTGAAGCAAATGGTAACAGTCATCCATTTGTTGCACTGAAGAATAGAGGACTTCAGAAACCATCTGCCAGTGTTGTGTCTGTGTGCATGGAAACTGAGAAATGTTTCAGAGACTGCTTAAGTCATCAGGGGATAGACTACCACAAGGTGGTGGTATTTCATCTGTCATTGCATTAGCTGTACTAGAAAACACAGCACACAAGCAACTGTTCTCTGAGCTACTTGGTCACATGTTTGACACCTCAGTAGAAGAAAATCATCTTCACATGCTCGGATTGCTCGTAAAGATTACGTCCCAGTGCTTCAAAGATACGGCTTCATCATCTTGGGAAATGCTACACGCAAAAACTTGTAGGCACCAACATCAGAAAACAGATGTCCAAATTTATTCTCTTCAGACATAAATAATTCATAGCATAAGGTGCAGTAAGCATATGTGCCTCTTGTGCATGGAACAATCTATCGATCTCAATGAGATCTTCTGCCTCTGTCACCATTTTAAAAAAGTCTCTGAAAACTCATCTCTTTGTATAATTGTTATCATTGTTCTATTGCTATGGTGGTTGCGTGCTTTTATTCAATCACATTTGTCATATAGTTTTGTACGCGCTTTGAGCCTCCTGGGAAAAGCACATTATGAATGCTAATGTAAAGTTGTGATGTTGTGAATTGTGAATGCTAATGTAAAGCATCACCGTGATGGCGGGGAGTGGGTTGGCATTCTCTCAAGCAGGGATTCAACCCATGTCCTTATGAAAGGTCTCTGTCCGAGGTCACGGAGTCCGATCGGTGCAGCTGATCTGTGCAGCTGTTTGTGCGGCACCCAGGAAAATAACGTTATGCGGGAGTCCAAACCTGAAAATGCTGGAGGCCAAAGCTGAAATTGGAAAAACAATATAACCTATTTTACTCCAGGAGATCCCAGGATTACCCACCTAAAATATCGTTGCGATCGATTCAGCCGTTTTTGCGGTACCTTCGAACGGACGGACAGACAGACATTTGCTGAATTATAGTAAGATTGAATTATACACTTGAACACTGGAGAACACAAACTGCCTTGAAGGTAGTTAAAGGTTTAAAACAAAGGAAAAATATTTTATTTTGGATAAAGCGACTTGGTAGGGTGCACATGTACACATTATCGGGTTTTCGGCAATATTTTCCGACTTGCGTTTCAATCGACTTACAAACGGACTGCACCAACGTAACCCGTTATGTCGGAGACTCCCTGTATATTGTTTCTGGCCCGATCACTCAATGGTGATGAAGAATCACTTCATAAATTCTAAATCAACCTGCAACTGCCATGTATTTATTTATTTGTTTCTATGAAAAGTCTAATGATGAGTTATTTGTGCAGACACGCTGTTTGGTTACATGTGTCAATGTGACCCACTTACTGAAAAACACGCTTGGCCAATCATGTACCAGGTGAGCTGAATCGTATTAACATGTGTGATCTTAATATTCATCACACATTACATGTGTAATGTAATGTCCGGTTTGAAATGTCGTGTTGAACAAGAAACGAGATTATCGTCAACGAGTGATTTTTTATTTCAAAAGGCATCTCATCATCTACTTTTGGTCTTTTCCAGATGGTTTCTGCACTTGCGTACATACATGATCAGAACATTGTGCATTCCGATATAAAGGTAAGCACACACACACGTTTTTTTCTGGTGTTCATTTAATAATTGTATTTTGATCAAATAACTCACAGCTTTTTCTCAAACTTCTCATTCCGACACACACAGACGCTCACAAAACTGAAGTTCTAATGGTGAATGTCCAGCCATTCCTTTTAATAATATGTCCTGTTCTCCAGCTCCAAAACATTCTTTACAGTTGGAACGGAACACTTAAAGTAGCCAACTTCGGCCTCGCGAGGTGTTTCGTACCGGGTAAGCGGCTCCATGGAAATGTGGGTACATTATCCTTCATGGCCCCGGAAATCCTCCGAGGTAGAGGCTACAGTGGTCCTCCCATTGATGTGTGGGCAAGCGGGATCATTCTGCATTCCTTGTTCACCAAACAATATCCCTTTCACAAGAGGGAATTGAGGGTGAGCATTTGTAAATTTCCTCTCATCATCTATCTATAATTCCAGTAATCTCTGTGTGTGTGTGTGTCTGTGTGTGTGTGTGTGTGTGTGTGTCTGTGTGTGTTTGTCTGTGACCGCTGTTTCTCGACAACCACGGGTCCGATATACTTGAAACTTGCCAGGTATATTGCTGGGGCCCCGAGGATGTGCCTTTTCAAGGTTTCATATTAATCGGAGAAGTAGTTACCGAGCTATTAGTAAAAGTAACGCAAGCCGTTCGCTTTGGCTTTGCGAATGGACCGAACCATTTCATGTAAATAGAGGGGGGGGGGGGGGGGGTTCTACCGTACTCGCAAGCCGTTCGCTTTGGCTTTGCGAATGGACCAAACCATTTCATGTAAATAGAGGGGGGGGGGGGGTTCTGTGGTCGTTACTGCCACGTGGTTTCAAAGTTTTTTTTTGTTGTTGTTGTTTGCACGCATGTTTTTTTGCACGCACGTACGGGCAAGCACGTACGGGCAAGCACCCACGTACGGGCACGTCCTAGTCTCTCTATAATGCAAGCAATCTCTGTGTGTCTGTGTGTCTGTGTGTGTCTGTGTGTATGTCTGTGACCGCTGTTTCTCGACAACCACTGGTCCGATCTAAGTGAAACTTGCCAGGTATATTGCTGGGGACCTGAGGATGTGCCTTTTCAAGGTTTGCTATTAATCGGACAAGTGGTTACTAAGTTATGGCCATTTATTTAGCAAACACATACGTTTTGTACGTGAACGAAGGAACAGCGAAGGACTTGAGCGAAGGAACGGCAAAGGACGAGAGCGAAGACCGAAGGAACGATGAAAGTTTCAATTTTTCTTTGCACGTACGGTCAAGCTACAGCGAAGGAACCGCGTGTGTTTGTTGTTTCTGCCTCGTGGTTTGAAAAATTGAATAATTGGCCATTAAAACTAATTTGCGATTAATCGTAACTGCGATATGCGAACTTCCGGACAGTGAGGACTTAACTTCCGGACTTAGGGAAAGTGACGGCTCCCTGTCTCGATTGTATATTACTACTATCCTACTATCTTATATATCTATACTATCTTATCTATCTTATACGTGCTGTCTATATACTTAGTCTATATTATAGATTGATTGGAGTTAAACACAATGCCCCAATCCATTCGTCGTTTACGACAGCAAAGGAACGAAACTGCGCGTCGTGCACGCGCAATGGAATCGGACGAAGCACGAGCTGCTCGCCTGACATGCGACGCTACGTACGTGACAAGGAGTCGTGCAGCTGAAACGGATGAAGAACGAGCTGCTCGCTTGGCACACAACACTGGACGCGTGACAAGGCGTCGTACAGACGAAACGGATGAAAAACGAGCTGCTCGCCTGGCAGACAACACTGAACGCGAGGGCAAGGCGTCGTGCAGAAGAAACGGATGAAGAACGAGCTGCTCGCTTGACACGCGACGCTACGCGCGTGACTAGGCGTCGTGCAGCTGAAACGGATGAAGAACGATCTGCTCGCTTGGCAGACAACACTGAACGCGAGGCACGGCGTCATGCAGAAGAAATCCCTCACCAGCGAGAAGACCGGCACGTAAGGGATGCCCTGCGCCATGCGGACGTACACCGTGCGAGACTTGAGCAGGCTCACCGTGACAATCGCAACCTTGCTCGATATGATGATACCGATTTCTTCCGAGAGGAACTTCATGTTGAGTATAGGCACGCATTGGGCATGACCTCAGTATTTCAATGCACAAAATGCTCGCATTGTGCTGCTTTGGTGTGGAACGAGGAGGGAAGAGGATTTTGCTGCAACCACGGCAAAGTCGACCTTAGGCATAATCCTACGAATCCCACACCCAGTTCAATTCCATCACAACCTCCAGATGCTATTAAAAACCTTTTCCTTAACCAGAACTTTGTGAAGCACGCAAAACAGTACAACAACCAGTGTGCGAAATTAATGACAGCCCGAAAGCCCGTGGCTGGTAACTTTTGTCCCGGGCTGGTATCTTTATTGAGTTGCTAGCCCGGTGGTCTGGATAGATTTTGCCCTACACTTTCCTGTGTGCCCCAACATCCTGGCAGTCGTTGACCTGATATTGACACTGCCAGCAAGCTTGGCCGAATGTGAGCGAGGATTCTCATAATTGAAGATAATGAAGAATGATCTCAGGAACAGGCTCAAGTCAACAACAATGTCGGATTTGCTCTGCATCCAACTAGAATCTGCGGACATCACCGACTTTGAGCCTAAGCCAGCAATCAACTTCTGGAACAGCTGTTCCAAGAGAACGAGAAGGCCCAACTTCACCCGAAGCGGGGCAGGGGCCAGCTTGTTGCCAGAGCTGGTGTGGGATCAGGTCACTGAGATAGATGCTGCTGCTGTTGCAGGTGGTGAACCTGAGGGAGCTGGTCTGCCGGAACCAATATCAGCAGCTGACAAACAGTCGGATTATGAGTCCGGCCTTGACACTGACTGCGAAGACGTGGTTCTGGATGACATTGAGGACTTACAGGCTGCCGTGGAAGATATGTAAAACTAACAAGAAATGTGATAGATCATAGACCGACTACTAGACCTCATTTTTCTCAACTTTGTATTACTTTAACTCACCATCAAGTTATCAACTGTGACTGTCCTGCACATGTTGATCGATCTATGCACAAAATTTTGATAAAATTTCCTCACTTTTCTGACAATAAAACGTATTTGGTGTCATGAAAATATTGTTCACTAGTGTTTTTTTATTTAATTATTCAAGAAGACCGATAGTTGCTATTAGGTTTTTAGGGAGTTTATTCCTGAACACTCCTAAAATGCACCAATTTGAGTCCTTATTTTCATCTCAGTTCTTCGGGCTGGTAACGTTTTCTTCAGGCTGGTAACTCTCAAAAGTTACCAGCCCAAATGGCTGGTAACTCTATGCCCCAATTTCACACACTGACAACGCGCTGGCAATGGCAAGTATCGGTGTCCAAGAGATAGGTGTGCCTGGCTTCAATCCTGGAGTGCGCATACAAGGTAAGGTTTACCATTTCATTGGTGCTCCTCTTGCCGATCTGGGTTGTACCCCACGCTTTGCTCAGATCTACTTTCACGATCCAGCCCATGAGCTGGATTATCGTCGTGCCCACGCCTCGAACAGTGGCCTGAATGGGCAGTTTTTGCTAAGAGCACAACAGGCCATTCATGAGTGCAACCCATACGTCCAGCAATTCAAATCAGCCATTGAGTATGTGGTTCATAATGATAGTGCCAATGAACCGAAAATTGTGTTAACAGGTCGCACGCGGCGCCGAGACCTTCATCAGGGTACCGTCAACCTTCCCTCACCAGACAGCGATGTGGCTGTCATTGCTGCAGGAGCTATGACAGAGCAGTTTGGAAGGCTGGCTGTCGATGTTCACCTCAGAGGAGGAAGTTTACAGACAATAGACGCCATGCATCCAGCGTATGACCCACTATCATACATACTTCTGCTACCCTGCGGCTCCCAGGGGTACCACACAGAGTTGGCAGGGACAACGCCAACATCTTTCTACCGCTACCATCTCCAAGTACGTGATCCTACGCATCACTTCAATCTACTGCTTCATGGTGGAAAGTTGACACAGCAGTACGTATGCGACATGATGGCAAAAATTGAGACACCGTCTCAATTGGATTCGCTTCAACCAAAAGGCAATTAAGGCAGAAAAGTATGATTATCGTTGATGCGTTGAACAGCGCCGAGACCGACACCGACCGAGAACCGACCGAGAACAGCGCCGAGACTGTTAACAGTGACGCTGAGTTGCTACCAGGACGCCTCACCATTCTGCCGCCATCAATCTATGGGTCGCCACGTTGGTATGCCAAAGAGTTTCAGGATGCAATGTCTTTAGTCCGAGTCAAGGGAAAACTGGACTTTTTCCTAACATTCACCTGCAACCCAAAGTGGCCAGAAATTAAAGAATCGCTTTTTGAGGGTCAGTCAGCCAATGCAAGACCTGATATCATTGCCCGGGTGTTTCATATGAAGGTGAAAGCACTCCTCGCAGACATCCTGAAGCATGACATCTTGGGCCATGTTGACGCTTACGTGATGGTGAAGGAAACGCAAAAGCGTCACCTTCCCCATATACACATGCTCCTGACCGTGGTACCTCGCGACAAGCCTAGAACACCAGCAGATGTCGATCGCGTGGTCTCTGCTGAGATTCCTGACAGACTCACAAATCCGGAACTACACCGTATCGTGACATCACACATGATTCACGGCCCATGTGGGGAATTGACATCTCGAGCCCTTGCATGGTAGACCAAAAGTGCACAAAGGACTATCCCAAAGCCCTACGAGAAACGACAAGCTTCTCTGATGACTCCTATCCCCTGTACAGAAGCAGCACCTGGTGATCCCATCATGAAGACAATACGAGGCGGTGCTAAGTTATTAGTTAGCAATGCATGGGTTGTGCCTTACAATCCATATATTGTCCTCAGGTATGATGCTCACATCAACCTTGAGATCGTATGTGCTGTCACCAGTGTGAAGTATCTGTACAAATATCTTGAAAAGGGCCCGGACCAGTGCCTGGTCAGACGACAGCCTCATGAGGATGCACGAGCCATTACGACATGATGAAGTGACAAGATACGAACTAGGGCGTTACATCACCGCATCTGAGGGATACTGGCGCATATACGATTTCCCCCTTCAAAGCAAGTACCCACCAGTCGAGATGCTGGCACTCCATCTACAGGATGAGCAGGTGATCACGTTCAATGACGAAGGTGCCGTACAGAACGTGGCAGAGTCAGGACCTCCTGCAACAACGCTCACCGCCTTTTTCGAAGCCATGAATCTCCATCCACACATGCGTCATGTTCTATATCCAGATGTATTCCAACACTTCACTTACTTTAAGAAAAGGTTTCAATTGCGGAAGAGAAGGCTGGGTTTCCAGGATAACCGTAAGGCTGATACTGTTGGGCGGCTCCCCATTATTTCCGTCAACTCACATACTGCCGAGTTATACTATCTCCGCATGCTACTGTAGCGGTCCCCGCTGAATGTACACAATCGCCTTGCACCTGCCAGGACGCGGCCAGGGCGCGATCGCCATGCCGGGCTCGTCCGGACGGGCCCAGACGCGCCTCTCCTGGGCATGCCCGGACTCGCTGTTCCCGGGCACGCCCGAACCACCCGGGCACGCCCGGTCTCGTCTTTCCCGGGCATGCCCGCTCTCGCCTTTCCAGGGCTCGCCCAGAGCGCCTGGGCACGCCCAGCCTCGACTTGCCAGGCCGCGTCCAGGACGCCCGGGCATGTCCAGACTCGCCTTTCCAGGGCTCGCCCAGAGTGTCCGGGCATGCCCGCTCTCGCCTTTCCAGGGCTCACCCAGAGCGCTCAGGGACGCCCAGCCTCGACCAGGACGCCCGGGCATGTCCAGACTCGCCTTTCCAGGACTCGCCCTTGACACCCGGGCATGCCCGGTCTCGGTTTTCCCGGGCAAACGCCCCGGCATAAATGTGTATATATATTGCTGCCCGATAAACGGGCTTGTGAGAATACCTGAGCTGTTTTGTTTTAATTAAGCAACTCGGACGAATTCCGTCTTTGGTCGCGTCAATTCTTTCGACTCGCGTTGGAGCGCAGCTCCTTCACTACTGTACCGCGTGCCTGGCCCCACATGCTATCAGGATCTCCGTCATGTTTGGTGGTAGGGTCATGGAGACCTATCTGGCAGCCTGCATTGCGTATGGCATCGTTGACAATGACCAGGAAGTTGATTCTGTTATGGAAGAGGCTGCAAATATGGCATTTGGCCCAGCAGTCCGCGAAGTATTTGCCAACATGCTCATATTCGTTCTCAGAGGCAACCACGTGCAGTTCTGGGAAAGGCACAAGTATGTGCTGTGCAAGGACTTCATGCGTGCAGCAGGTGTGAATGAGCCCAATGGACGCATTGTGAGTGACGTGCTACTGGAGCTGAGGGACAAAGTTGAGTGCCACGGCTTTTCGCTCAGTAAGACCTTTGGCCTTCCTGAGCCTGAACCAGTTCATATCCAGTCTCGCATTCCCCGCGTCATCGAGCACGAAACAGTGCACAATATAGGAGAACTTGCGGCTCACATCGCTCAGAGTGCCTTCTTAATAACGAGCAGCGCGTTGTCGATAAAGTCATGAGGAGTGTGGAACACGGGCATGGCTGCATGATTGCAGTTGATGCAAGTGGTGGGACTGGGAAAACATTCACATCGTCTCATATACTCTACAAAGTGCGAGCAATGGGCAAAGTGGCTCTTGCGACTGCTGCAAGTGGTATTGCAGCTACTCTGCTGCCGAAAGGGGCCACCTTCCAAAGTAGGACCAAGTGTCCTCTTATTCTCACTGATGAGTCCACTTGCAACATCAGTGAAAATGACACCACTGCAGCACTCATACGCATGACAAATTTAATGGTGGTGGATGAGGTTTCAATGATGGATCGTCGCGCATTGGAGGCAGCAGATCGAACATTCCAGTGGCTTCGGGGCTCAGAGGAACCATTTGGCGGCATCACAATGGTTTTCAGTGGTGACTGGAGGCAGATCCTTACTGTTGTGCCACACGGTAGCCGTATTGACATAGTTGGAAGGTGCTTCAAGAGCTCATACCTGTGGAGAAAAGTGCAGATACTTCGTCTCACAGTAAACATGAGGATCATGCAGGGTGCTGGAGAACAACAGGACGAATCTGATTTTGCAAAATTCCTGCTGGATCTGGGTGAAGGGAAGTCGATCAGGTAAAGTTCCGAAGTCGATCAGGTAAATGACTACATGACGACCATATTTCCAGGGGAGGAACATGTTTGCTGTAGCGTCGATACAGCGGAATCTGAGGGTGATCATGTGTATCCGCCTGAGTTCCTGAACACCCTCTGTCCATCTGGTATGCCTCCACATCGGATGATTCAAGGTGCGTATGGTGATCATGCTGCTACGAAACTTCGACCAGCAAGGCGGGCACTGCAATCAATGGCTCAAGGTACATCATCCATCAGATCCTTCCAAATCTGTTGGTTGCAACATCTGTGATGGGTGTCAATTCTGGACGCACATCGCTCATTCCACGCATAACCTTGAGTCCATCTGACAACATGTTCCCGTTCACCCTGCGTCGTCAGCAGTTTCCGGTACGACCCTGCTTTGCCATGACTGTGAATAAATCCCAAGGACAGTCGCTACACCATGTTGGGATCTTCTGCACAAGAGACTTCTTCAGCCATGGTCAGTTCTACATGGCGGTCAGTAGGGTTGCCAAATCCAGCAGCCTCCGCATTCTTGCCCTGGACGAGGAAACAAAGAAGAAGCGCCGTTTCCTCAGCAATATTGTTTATGAAGAGGTGCTAACGACATAAAGGTGTGTACATGTAGACAATTTTTATTATTATTTATTTGTTGAAGATAACTACTATCGAAAAGAATTCTTCCAAAAAAGTGCACAACTTCTTTTTTGTTTCCAAGTGTCAAAATGGTGTGGCCTCTGAAAGTGTTAAGCAATTCAGGTCTACTCAACTTGCTTGCCAACGAAATACATCTCTATGTGTGTGTGTGTCTGTGTGTGTGTCTGTGTGTGTGTCTGTGTGTGTGTCTGTGACAGCTGCTTCTTCTGATACTTACCAGGAATATTGCTGGGGACCTGAGGATGTGCCTTTTCACGGTTTGATATTAATCGGACAAGTGGTTACCAAGTTATGGCCATTTATTTAGCAAACACATACGTTTTTTGTTTGCACATACGGCCACGCACGTGAACGAAGGAACAGTGAAGAACGAGAGCGAAGGAACGGCGAAGGACGAGAGCGAAGACCGAAGGAACGGTGAAAGTTAAAAAAAAAGATTTGCATGAACGGTCAAGCTACAGCGAAGGAACCGCGTCTGTGTTTGTTGTTCTCTTCTCTTTGTGCTTTTCCTTGCGATGAAATTGCAAAATGGCAAAATATGTTGGCGCTAATTGAATAATTGGCCATTAAAACTAATTTGCGATTAATTACCCATTTTAGATATCTGGCTCATCTTGGGCTCACCCTTCCTTTCCCTTTTCCCATCTCAACTCTTCTTAAATTCTCATCTCATTCTATCCACACTCCCATAACCGACCTTAACACTCATCACCATCACTTTCTATTAATTTCCTCAATTATAATTTTTTTTATTTCCGCAATTTCTTCCGAACTGAGAGACGTTTTTGGTGAGCCAAGAGAAAATTGAATTTTTTGGCCTTTAAAAATCATCTTGGATATCATTGGAATTTGAATTCCTTAAAAAAAAATTGTGCCTCAAGGCGAATGTGAACATTACGTGTGGATACCACCTTTAGAGGCCATTTTTCCCCGCAAGCGGGGGTTGGCCTTTTTCGGGAACCGTGGTTGTTGTTGTTTTTCGGTCCCCTTTTTGAAGCAAGGTTTTACGGCCGGATGCCTTTCAATAATTTGATCAATAATTGGATGTCGATCAATAATTTGGTAACTGCACAATCTCATCAAAGAAAATCATGTCACCCTTTGCTGGGCTGCCCCATCGATATATATGCACTGGATGCGGCTTCGCCCTCAATAGTGGAGGCGAGCGGCCAACATCTTAGGACTCCCAGAAAAAGATCGCCGATATATGCTTCAATACATTTTCATGCGTTTTTAGGATCAGATAATTAAGCACTATGCCGTCGTGTGCAGCGATTAACTGCTCAAACAGGCATTTCAAGGGCTGTGGAAGAACGTTTCATCGGTGAGTACTTCTGATAAGTATTTAGATTGTATTTTCACATGTGAAATAATGGTATTTTCTTCTATTTAGCGCTTATCTTTATTGCCTGATACATATTGATATCTGATATTGATGGTTTGCTTTAATACTGTGTAAATTAAAAGTTTGTTTCTGCATTATATATATATATATATATATATATATATATATATATATATATATATATATATATATATATATATATATATATATATATATATATATATATATACATACAGTGAAACCTTGACTTACGAGTTTAATTCGTTCTGTGACCGAGCTCGTAACTCAATTTGCTCGTTTCTCAAATTAAATTTCCCCATTAAAATGCATTGAAATGCTATTAATCCGTTCCAGCCCGCCAAAAACCACACCAATTTTTTTTAAAATATACAGTATATATAAAAATATCTCGCGCTTTATATTTCACCTGTATGCAGCATACAAGTTGGCAGGATGGCCTGGACTGGAGGTACGCACACTTGACTCTAAACTGTCCAGCCTGGGTTTGAATCCCGACCCAGCTATAACCTGTCATGGGTGAATCACAGGCAGGGTGATTCATCAATGTGTGTACCGCTAAACTGGGCGCCCCGTTTGCGTCCCATTAGTTGTTGGATGTTAAGGATCTCACCGTGTTTTCCACAAAGAGAAGGCGAGCTATCGCCGGCACTCTGAACAAGTTGTGGCCTGGCATGCTCTTCTCCTCTGCCGTTATATACGTCCTCCTCAGCATCCTGCGAGCTGCTTCTCCGTCAACCACACAAACAACAACTTCTCCATCTCTTCATGGATAGAGGTCCGGAGCTTTGAAATAATCGTAACGCCCTTGGCTGGCGTTATAGCCTTTATCGACTCCTTCTGCTTCAAAATCGTACATATCGTAGAAGTACTACGATCGTACTGCCTCGCCAAGTCGACAACACGCACACCTCGCTCATGTTGTTCGACGATTGCGTGTTTTATGTCCAAGCACATCATCCTCTTCTTCTTCTCAGCTCTGCCCTTGGCACTCAATTTCTTAGGACCCATGGTTAAAACAGAAATTTTCCAAAAATGCGAAAACAAAACAGCAGTGATATACGGCAGAGATGCTTGCACGGCAAGATAACCACGTGACCGGAACCCACCTGGTGGCGGGTGGCGTCAGCTCCAAAATAACCAAAATGCGAAAACAAAACAGCAGCGATATACGGCAGAGATGCTTGCACGGCAAGATAACCACGTGACTGGAACCCACCTGGTGGCGGGTGGCGTAAGCTCCAAAATAACCAAAATGCGAAAACAAAACAGCAGCGATATACGGCAGAGATGCTTGCACGGCAAGATAACCACGTGACCGGAACCCACCTGGTGGCGGGTGGCGTAAGCTCGTAACTCAGATCTCGGCTCGCATCTCAAAGCAATAAACCGCCCGAGCGACGGCTCGTATCTCGGAAAACTCGTAAGTTGGTGCACTCGTAAGTCAAGGTTTCACTGTATATATATATATATATATATATACAGTGAAACCTTGACTTACGAGTTTAATTCGTTCTGTGACCGAGCTCGTAACTCAATTTGCTCGTTTCTCAAATTAAATTTCCCCATTAAAATGCATTGAAATGCTATTAATCCGTTCCAGCCCGCCAAAAACCACACCAATTTTTTTTTAAATATACAGTATGTATAAAAATATCTCGCGCTTTATATTTCACCTGTATGCAGCATACAAGTTGGCAGGATGGCCTGGACTGGAGGTACGCACACTTGCCTCTAAACTGTCCAGCCTGGGTTTGAATCCCGACCCAGCTATAAGATAACCTGTCATGGGTGAATCACAGGCAGGGTGATTCATCAATGTGTGTACCGCTAAACTGGGCGCCCCGTTTGCGTCCCATTAGTTGTTGGATGTTAAGGATCTCACCGTGTTTTCCACAAAGAGAAGGCGAGCTATCGCCGGCACTCTGAACAAGTTGTGGCCTGGCATGCTCTTCTCCTCTGCCGTTATATACGTCCTCCTCGGCATCTTTTTCAAGAAGAGCCCTGTCTCGTCACAGTTGAAGATTTGCTGGGGGATGTATCGTTCGGCTTCTATCAGTTCGGCAAAAGTTATAATAAAATCTTCAGCTGCCTTCACATCCGGTTCCCGCCGCCTGCTGCACCAAATCCCCGTAAATGTCTCGGGCCTTCTCACACATGATGCTCTCGGTCACGGTATCTCCTGCGAGCTGCTTCTCCGTCAACCACACAAACAACAACTTCTCCATCTCTTCATGGATAGAGGTCCGGAGCTTTGAAATAATCGTAACGCCCTTGGCTGGCGTTATAGCCTTTATCGACTCCTTCTGCTTCAAAATCGTACATATCGTAGAAGTACTACGATCGTACTGCCTCGCCAAGTCGACAACACGCACACCTCGCTCATGTTTTTCGACGATTGCGTGTTTTATATCCAAGCACATCATCCTCTTCTTCTTCTCAGGACTGCGCTTGGCACTCAATTTCTTAGGACCCATGGTTAAAACAAAGAAATTTTCCAAAATAACCAAAATGCGAAAACAAAGCAGCAGCGATATACGGCAGAGATGCTTGCACGGCAAGATAACCACGTGACCTGAACCCACCTGGTGGCGGGTGGCGTAAGCTCCAAAATAACCAAAATGCGAAAACAAAGCAGCAGCGATGTACGGCAGAGATGCTTGCACGGCAAGATAACCACGTGACCGGAACCCACTTGGTGGCGGGTGGCGTAAGCTCGTAACTCAGATCTCGGCTCGCATCTCAAAGCAATAAACCGCCCGAGCGACGGCTCGTATCTCGGAAAACTCGTAAGTTGGTGCACTCGTAAGTCAAGGTTTCACTGTATATATATATATATATATATACTTCTTTTTTTTTTTTTTTTTTTAAACCACCTTTCGAGGCCATTTTTCCCCGCAAGCGGGGGGTTGGCCTTTTTCGGGGACCGTGGTTGTTGTTGTTTTTTTTGGTCCCCTTTTTGGAAGCAATGTTTTACGGCCGGATGCCCTTCCTGCCGCCAACCCTTTTTGTCGCCTTTTTACGACAAGCAGGGAATTACCAGTGAACTGGTACTCAATATATATATATATATATATATATATATATATATATATATATATATATATATATACATATATATATATATACATATATATATATATATATATATATATATATATATATATATATATATATATATATATATATATATAATATATATATATATATATTAATTGTTTGAATATTATATATACTGTATATATATACATATATATATATATATATATATATATATATATATATATATATATATATATATATATATATATATATATATATATATATATATATATATATATATATCGTTTACATATTTTCAATGACAAAGTCGGGGCTCAGGTAAATCTACTTGATTTAAACAAATTACGTACACAAATAAATTTTCTTCTTCCACACTTGTATTAGAGAAGGAAGTGGAGCACAGTTGAAACCTGTAGATCGAGAGGGGTAGTTATAAAAACAAAACTTTCTAGGTAAGAAAACATCAGCTAAATTACTATGGAGCACAACTACCTTAGAAACAAGAGAGTACATAGAACATGATACCCCACTCAGTGTTAAAGTCTATGCAGGAATGCCTTGTCGTTCACGAGTTGGTGAAAATCCCCGAGAACCGCAAACTTAGGGGGTAATGGGGGAAAATATGGTTGTGGACTTCAACGATAAAATTGTCCAAACTGTACCATTAATTAACATGTTTGTGCATTGCTTGTGCTTTTTTTTTCTTTTTTTTTGTATACTTAATCGAGGCTCGTGAAAGAGCTAACATTAACTTCACAAACAAATCGACCAGACAAACAAAATACACAAAAAGAGGGAGCGGAAGACAAGATGGGGAGAAAAGGGGAAGCACACACACACACACAACATCCGAGAGCAGGGAGATGTGTGGAAGGGAGAGGGCCCAGGGCGATTCAAAAGTTTGGATTCAAAAGAAAGTATTATTTTCCTGTATTAACAACATAAAATAAAGTTTATTTTCCTGAGTTATTATGTTTACTCTCCATGAAATGGAGAGTAACCTATTATTCCCATAGTTTTTATTATTATTATTCTTCCACCCTATTTTGCACCTCCGACAACTTTAAAATTAAGTTTCTCAGCAACCGCTGGTCGGATTGACAGGAAATTTTCATCAAATGATCGGCTAGGCTAGTATAATTTTTCATGCTAATTATGACGTCATAGGTCACATAGTATGGGCGCCATCTTGTAAAACACCTTCAACTTTGCCCCGCTATATCTCCTAAACGGCTCAATGGAAAACTATGAATAATGGCTCATTCTAAAGAAGTCTGCAATGGCACCAAAAAAACGTGTATTTCGTATTTTAAAAATGCTAACGTTAAGAGGTTAGAATTCGTCACACATATTTGCTCCCACGACAATATTTTTTTCCCAGATCCGTAGTTAAAAAAAACTCAGAATGCAAACATTTTCGAAGTCATACGTCACATGGTTCGGCCGCCATATTGTTTTTCCCTTTTTCTCCACAACGGCTGAACAGATCGAACTCAAACTTGGCATGAATAATCCCAGACCCATGATGAACAAAAAAGTCAGTGAGCATGACGTCATGCGTCACATGGTTTCGCAGTTATGACGTTTTTAAGCATAACCTAAAAATGCTATCTTCTCCATAATTTGTAAATATATCGAGTGGAAGCTTTACACAAATGTTCACCATGGGGAGAAGTTTCAATCATACTTGAGACGTTTTTATCAGTCACATGGTTTGGCCGCAATAAATAATTGAAGGGAAATCCTAAAAAGCTTCCAACTCTTGAACCACTGCATTGATCGACTTGAATTTTTAATGCAATGTCGCTCTCATCAAGCGGAACAAGTGTGTAAAATTTCAATATGATTGGTTGTAAGGTCTCGAAGCTATAAGTGTTTATTTTTGAAAGAAGAAGAAACGCACCATTTTGTCCCACCAGGCCATGTCACTCAGTGCTGTTGCCATTTTAAGTTTTCATTTCCTTTAAAAACCATTTTCTCTACAATAATTAGACCGATTGAGATCAAATTTTCACCATTGGAGGGACTCGGTCTGTAGAATATTTTCATGGTAATTATGACGTCACAGGTCACGTGGTTCGGCCGCCATATTGGTTTTCATGAAAACACGAAAACCCCTTTTTCTCTGCAATGGCTGAACAGATCGAGGAACATATAAACATCCGCCAAACATTGCAGGCAGAATCGTATACCCATGACGAACAAAAAAGTCAGCAAGCATGACGTCATGTGTCACATGGTTTCAGAGTTATAGCGGGGTGGCTTGGGGTCGATTTTCAAGATTACCGTTACCGGGCGGACAAAAGCGCCATTTTTGGTGTGAGGCTTCCTTAGGGTATATCAGTTGATTTTAGCCGAGGAGCCCTCTCGAAATATGTACGTAACCATGGTAACACAAACAAATCCAAGATGGCTGCCGTTCATGATAAAATACCAATTTTCTTGGGTTGTAGTTGTTAGAGGAAAGCCAAATTGTATCAAAATATTACTTAAATATCAGAACCATGTCCTCAACATGTTCGGTCACCCTCCTGAAATATTAAAGTAAAACATAAAAATCCAAAATGGCCGCCATTTTATTTTTTCTTTTTTTTTTTTGTATACAAGATCGAGGCTCGTGAAAGAGCGAACATTAATCACACAGAAAGACAAACCCACACATAAAACATATAACAAAGGGAGCGGTAGACAAGATGGAGAGAGAGGGGGAAGGACACAAACACAACATTTGAGAGCAGGGACCGAGAGACATGGAGACATCGAGAGATCTGAGAGAGGGCGAGGGCTTTGGGGGGGGGGGCGTGGGAAGGGGGCAGTGGGAGAGGTATAAAACATATTGACACTGCCAGGACTTCCAGGAAAGAAGTTGGAATTTCAAACAAGGTGGATCTGGGGTGAATTAGCGGGGGTAGAAAAGATCAAGGTTTTGGATGGGGGAAGATAAGAGATGGTGGTGAACAGCTGTTTTAAAGACCTGGAGGGAGGAGTGGGATTGAAGGGAGTGAGGGAGTTTGTTCCAGAGGCGGGAGAAAAGAGGAATGAAAGAGTGAAGGTGAGCAGACAGCCGAGATTTCGGCAGTTTAACCATCAGAGGGTTGCTGGCAGATCTTGTGCGACCTGTAGGAATATTTGGGGGACAGAGCACAGAGAGAGCTGGGGGTGCAAGGCCGGAGAGGAGTCGGTAGAAGACAGAAAGACCACCTACCTGCCTGCGGTGAGTGAGTGAAAGGCCCTCAGAGATAGCTTCATCGCGGGAGATTCCAATAATTCTGAAAGCTTTGGTTTCAACAGCGTGAAGCCGAGCTAGGTGTGAGGCAGGAGCACCGGCCCATAGGGGAGAACAGTATTCCATTGAGCTGCGGATGAAAGCCTTGTATGTGGTGAGGAGCTCAGGTGTGCCGAGGAAGGACTTCGCACGACGGAGGATGCCCAGTCGGCGACTGGCTTTGGAGGCCAGCTTGGAAATGTGGTTTTCCCAAGAAAGATCATGGCAGATAGTGAGACCCATTTATGCTGAAATAGCAATTTCCCTGGTTTTTAGCGGTCATACGATGGCTAAATTGTACCAAAGTATGATTATATTATACCAGAATATTTTTATTGAAGCCCTATTTTTAAAAAAGATACACAAATAACCTACCACATATGGACAACATGGTTGTTTATTTCCCGTAGGTCTAAAGATCAAAGAAATCAAACTACATAATATTGACTGCAACATCCAAACTAATTGAATTTAAAAGTGATCTAAACTATTTTTTCTCAAGATAGTGCGTTCTTGAGACAAGGGTTTGAACATGGAAATAATGTGAATGTTTTAATTATGCTTTTATCCTAACCTTAATGTGACCCTTGTGGGTATCCGTAGTTATATACCTAATTTAGAGGGCGACATTGTGACTACAGGCTGTCTTTACTATACTGCTAAGCACATGTATTGGTGGAAAGTTTTCTGGCCTCCTTTGTTAACAATCTACATATTTTATGGTAAGTAAGCAACTTTTCAAGTTATTATCTTTAATTACAGAACTTCAGTGATCAAGTCAGGTTTTTTTAGCTAAACAGAAGTATGTGTTTATGTACATTTGGTAACAATCAGCATAATTAGACAAGCTTAAACACTCCTATAAATAATGGCCTATGCAAAATAATCAACACAATGTGCACTATATCAGGAATTTAGAAAATTCTGGCTAATTAGATATTTTTATACTGCATTATATAGCACTTATTAACTTTACCCATGATAATGATTAATACGTATAAATCAAATATAATAAAAAGCAACTGTTAAACAATGCTGTTGCCCAGGCCATTTTTAAAACTACGGAAGACATTATAGGACATCATTAGTGAAAACAAAAAATCAGATGTCCTATCTTGACTTGAAAATAAATGTGATTGATTATGTGTTTTTTTTCTCTTTGTTATCACAATAAATTTTCCATATGGAAAGTATTATAGGACATCCATTGTGAATGCTAAATTAAAGCTGGATTAATATTACTTGTGAGTAAAATTTATATTTTTGCCAAACTCAACTTAAGTTATTTATATTGATATTATTTTAATGTGAATAATATATACTTTTTTCTCAATTTCAGAGCACCGATTGAAAGCCAAGGAAACTGCTGGTACGGATTGGATTCAGACATCGTGCCAAGAGAGACGAGCCCGTATACAAGATGTATCTAGATTGGAATTGTTGTATCATTTGTCAGCAACACACATCTGAACCTTTGAAATGCCCTTTGCAGAATCCTATAGCAAGTCGTGACATGACAGATGCTTATACATCATTTTTGACAAATGTAGAACAGTTCAGAGACATTGATGCACTTCCAACTAACATCTACTTTGGCAGTGATGTTACTGCTGCAGATTTTGTAACCCACCATGCATCTTGGCATAAATCTTGCCATTTGAAATATAACAATTCCAAGTTGACAAGGACGCAAGCAAAGAAAAGGGGTGTCCCCAACACTGTCGAGTCTCAAAGGAGATCAAGTAAGCGCCAAACGATAAACACAGCAAAGTGCATCTTCTGTGACAAAGGACATGAGGACGGTGAGCTCTCTCAAGTTTTAACATATGATGCTGATACCAATATACAATGTATGATCACAGAGCTACATGACACACAGCTTCTTGCTCGAATTGTTGGAGGAGATTTGATTGCGATGGAAGCAAAGTATCATTTAAAATGCCTGACCCATCTGCGAAATCGTTACCGCAGTCTCGTCAGAAAGTTGAGTCGGGAATCACCAAATGTAAATGAAAAAGTGAATGAGTCCAGAGTGTTTGTAGAGCTGACAAGCTACATTGAGATAGCTGTAGACTCTGGGACTTTCCTCTTTAAGCTTTCAGAGATTCATTCACTCTATGTGAATCGTCTTCAGGACATGGGTATCCACAAAGAAGTCAACAAGACTAGGCTGAAGCGTCAACTGCTGGAACACTTCCCAGAGGCACAGGAACAGAACGATGGTAGAAACACGGTTTTTGTTTTCAAAGAAGGAATGCGAAATATGTTGAAGGAAGCTTTGAAAAAACGGGATTTCTCAGAAGACGCTGAGATTCTAGCAAAAGCTGCAACGATAATCCGCAAAGACATTTTCAACCATCAATGCTTCAAATTCACTGACTGTTTCCCAACACAATGTCAAGAAAATTCAATGCCCCCAAGCCTCAAATCACTTGTCTCCTTTATACTTAATGGCCTTAACTTGAAAGATCAAGACAGATGTGAATCACAGGCTTGCCTCACTATAGGACAGACCATTCTCTACAACACAAAGAAGAAAACTCCATCTGAATCAGCTGTTGAAACAAGACATACTCTGGAGCGTGAGCCACCTCTCCCCATTTACATTGGTCTCAATATTCATGGACTGACAAGAAGCAAGAAACTCATCCAGCAATTGTATCAGATGGGTATCAGCATTTCATATGACAGGGTTATGGACCTTGAGGACTGTATTGCCACATCTGTATGTGAGCGATTTGAAGAAGACAGCGTTGTATGCCCTGCTTTTCTCCGGAAAGGGTTGTTTACTGTTGGTGCCCTAGACAACCTAGACCATAACCCTAGCTCAACCACTTCACATGACTCCTTTCATGGGACTGGAATTAGTCTCTTTCAGTTTCCAACACAAACTGATCCTGGTGAGAGCAGACCACCGACTATGATACCCCCTTCTGGTGCAACACAGCAGTCTCTCCCGGTCAGTTATGCTTTTGTCCCTGCTGTAGCTTTAACAACCGCTGCAATTGAAGTACCTGAGAGTAACACAGAGCCAACCAAGACCTGCTTAAATGAGGCACTTATCCAGGAAAATAGTTGGGTCGAACATGCACTAGCACTGTTAGAGGAGGATGTCACCAATGAAGATGCCATCGTCTGGGCTGCCTATCATGCTTCGCAGCAACCTCCCATAGAAGACCCTCCAGCTGTGTGTTCACTACTGCCTATGTTCTACGAAAAGTCTTCCACCGCCGCAATGATAAAGCACGGCATGGATGTCCAGAGACAAGCGATTGAGTATCTCAACCCAGGACAAATTCCAGTCACTACCTTTGATCAGCCTCTATTTGCCCTGGCAAATTTTGTACAGTGGAAATGGCCTGATACTCATGGGGGAAAAGTGCATGTTGTTATGTTAGGTGGTTTACACACAGAAATGGCACTGTGGAACACACTTGGAGATATTCTGGAAAGTTCTGGCTGGACTACCGCCCTTACAGAGGCAGATGTGGCTTTCACTGGCATAGCCGACTCATTTCTGAAGGTGTCACATCTCACACGAACCAGGCATGCCCATCAAATCACCCTCCTTACTCTCCATAACCTTCAAAGAAAGGCTTTCCTGCTCTCCGAGAGACCTAAAGACAATCAATCTGCAGAAGCTTGGAGGAATGACATGCTGAAGAAGAGTCCCACCTTTATGTACTGGGACCTTATCCTGAGATACGAAACCCTTATTCTCATCTTCATCAGGGCTCACAGAGAAAAGAACTTTCCTTTGTATGTAGATGTCTTGGAGCAGCTGACACCTTTGTTTTTTGCCCTGGACCATGTGAACTATTCAAGATGGATGCCTGTTCACATAAGAGATATGAAGTCTCTGCCTGACCCTATCAAGGAAGAGTTTGAGAAACAATGCCACTGGGTCCTTTCTAAAACCAGCAAAATATTCTCTACTATCCCATTTGACCAAGCTCATGAACAGGAGAACGCGAAAGTCAAAGGCTCTGGTGGTTGTATTGGACTCGCAGGAAACCCTGTCGCATTTAGACGCTGGATGTTAACAGGTCCCGAGTTGGCCAGATTGCAAACACAGTTTGAGGAAGAATACTTTCCCAATGATGACCCAGATTTTCGGAACCATGAACAGGGCCTTGCATCACAAAAAACATTTCAGAAGGAAGTAAACAATCTTTCTGAAACCTTCAACAGAATGGGAAACCCCTTCCTTGATGATTTTGAAGAGCTAGTGACACTCGACAGTCGCAATTGCATGGATGAGTCTGTAGTATCCGCACTACGCACATTGGAAGACACAGGCATAAAGCAGTATCAGGAGTATGTCAAGAGTGTACTTGAAGATCGCAGCTGCTCTATACATGACCCAATCAAGAAGAACTCACTGGCTCTCTTCAAGAGACCTAAACCCAAGGCCCCGACAAAGCAGGGGAAGAAGATCAAAGTGCTCCAGAACAATGTGGCACTTTTTGGCCAGTTGTACATTGCCATGCAAAGTCGCGAGGGTGACCTGAAGGAATTCTTTGCCCATGAGATACAACCCTTTCCACCTTCTCTCTCAGACTTTGGTAAGCTGCATTTACCAAACACAAAGTCCGATCTACTGAAATGTATTGAGCAGCCCGAGCAGCCTGAGCCACCTTCAACCTATGACTGCATTGTACTGGATGGTGCTGTCATTGTGCACTGTCTGCCGACTACTGCAGTCAGCACGTTCATTGAGTATGCAGACAAGGTGTTCATCCCCTACCTGGTGAAGCAGCTACAGAATGCCACAAGGTTGGATGTTGTGTGGGACACATACATTCCAGACAGTTTGAAGGAATCAACCCGGGAAAAGAGAGGAAAGGGTGTGCGCAGAAAAGTGTCCGGCCAAACCAAGCTTCCAGGCAATTGGATGGACTTCCTCCGTGATCCAAAAAACAAACAGGAGCTATTTGCCTTTCTGACGTCCAAGGCTGCCGAGTTTACCTTTCCATCAGGCAAATCCGTGTACATCACATCAGGTGAATCTGTAGTATCCACAGGCACCATCAACGCCATGCTGAACTGCAACCATGAGGAAGCAGATACGAGGGTTATAGTGCACATCGTGCATGCACTAGAGCAAGATATGAAGACTATTAAAGTGCGCACTGTTGACACAGACGTTGTAGTCATACTTATTGGTACATTTTATGATCTCATGGTCACTCAGCCATTGGTAGACATCTGGGTTGCCTTTGGAATGGGTAAGAATTACAGATTTTACAGTATCAATGCCATATGTGACAGACTTGGGGAAACAAGATCACAAGCTCTACCAGTATTTCATGCCCTTTCTGGATGTGATACCACATCAGCCTTCCAAGGTAAGGGCAAGAAGTCAGCCTGGCAGGCTTGGCAAGCCTATGAAGACATCACATAAACATTTGTGTATCTGGCTCGTCACCCCTTTGAGCTTCTTTATACAGACGCTGATCACTTCCAGAAGATCGAGAGACTAATCATCATCTTGTATGATAGAACAAGTCCCTTGAGCTCCGTCAATGAAGCAAGACAGGAACTCTTCTGCCAGAAGAATCGATCAATGGACAGAATACCACCCACACAGGATGCTCTTCTTCAACATGCCCGGCGGGCATTGTACCAAGCCGGAATCTGGACAACCAGCACACAGACACAGCAAGTGGTTCCTTCTCCACAGACATTTGCATGGACCAAGGTGTCAGATGTATGGGTACCAGTTTGGATATCAATGCCAGAGGTTTCCAGAGCATGCAGAGAACTAATCAAATGTGGTTGCAAAGGAGACTGTACCACATGCAAATGTGGCAATGCCAATCTTGTCTGCTCAAAACGTTGTGTTTGCCCATGTATTAAATAGACAAGTAAATAAGAACATTGCAGATGTCTAGATTACTGAGAAAGTAAGGATTTGCACATTGCACACTGAACATTATAATATACTTTTGTTCAACAGAAATCCCCCATGCTCACTACTGAATGACCAAAGTACTTGTACACTCAATTTTTAAAAATTATTTTCTTTAAAAGTTGATGACTGAGGTCAATTATATCATGTAGTGGTTATAAGTTTCATGATTGTGTGGCTACAAATTCCCCTCATCCCAAGTGGGACTGGGAGGTTTTTTTTAGACCAGGAGTATTGTAATATATAAAGCTATATCAATATGCAGTACCAGAGACTTTTGGGGGCATCCTCATTTTTTCAAAAACAAATGACATACTTTGCTTACATGTACCTCCAAGTCGGCTTTTTTTTGTTTCAGTGTTTTGTTTTGATTAATGTGCAGCCTATATCAGGTGTACATATGTACTTAATAGTCTAGTCCAAGCTGGATCCGACCAGAAAGGATAACCATTAGGAGTGCAAAATATCGAGCCCAAGAATTGGGCGTGTCGCTTATTGGATGTCACGCCTACCATTACAATCAGTATCCACTATAAACCAATGAGAGGTTTAGATTAAGTCTTAATCTAAACCTCTCATTGGTTTATAGTGGATACTGATTGTAATGGTAGGCGTGACATCCAATAAGCGACACGCCCAATTCTTGGGCTCGATATTTTGCACTCCTAATGATAATGTTGTATTTCCAGGGTACAATGTTTACAGCTTATCATTCGCAATAATTGATGACCTGGAGTTATAAGCAATGTATTCAAGCCAAAAGCTTTCCCCCCCCCTAACATTGAGGGTGCCCTTCACATGAAATCACTGAATGTCCCTTTAAATTTACTGGTGATATTGTAATATCAAAATACACATTCAGTGTCCTAAAAATTTATATTTTGATACCAATTTTTGCTATCCATGACTTATATAACCCGGGAAATGTGTTTTTAATTACTGGATGGCGGCCATTTTGGATTTTTTGGTTTTACACGAATACGCGTAAAAATACGCGAGGGCTCCTCGGCTAATATTGATTAATAGGTCATTAGGAGTGTTCATGCCAAATTTGGTGATTTTGTCCACCGTGTAACGGTAATTTTGCTAAGCCACCCTACTATTATGACGTTTTTAAGCATGAACCTTTAAAACTTAGCTCCTCCCTCATTTTTGATCCAGTCGAGGGGAACCTTCACAGATGTGTTCAGCATATCAGTCTACTATAATATACTTTTGGAATTTGATACTTTGATACTACTATAATATCGTAGTATCAAATTTGATACTACCTCTAATATACTCCAAATAATCATTTGGAATCATCTCGTGATAAATTGATGGAGAAAAAATAATAATAATGTGAAAGCAGAACTATCTTTATCTTTGGAGGCCATTTTTCCCCGCAGAGCAGGGGTTGGCCTTTTTTTGGGTACCGTGGTCCCCTTTTTTGAAGCAATGTTTTACAGCCGGATGCAATAATGTGAAAGCGGGGTTGTTGTAAAGTGTGGGGGTGTGTGTGTGTGTGTGTGTGTGTGTGTGTATGTATGTGAGGGGTGGGGGGTCTGGGGGTGTGTGGATGTGTGTGTGGGTGTGGGGGGGGAGGAGGTTGGGGTGTGCGTGTGGAGGGGGGGGGGTGGGTGTGTGGAGGGGGGATGTGTGTGTGTGTGTGGAGGGGGGGGTGTGTGTGTGTGTGTGTGTGTGTGTGTGTGTATGTGGAGGAGGGGATGTGTGTGTGTGTGTATTGGGGGGAGGATAAGCGTTTGTGTGGATATGTGTGTGCGTGTGTGGGGGGGGGGGGTTGTGTGTGGGTGTGTGTGGGGGGGGGGGGGTTGTGTGTGGGTGTGTGTGTGTGTGTGTGTTTCGGGGTTGTATCCAAGGGGGTTGTGTCAAAGCATGTCCAATGAAAGTGGGGTTGTATCAAAAGTGGGTGCGAGTAAACTGTTCAACACTGCCTACAGTTTTAAGTGGCAGTTCTAGTTAATATTATTCTTTCTAGAACACAAGACCCGTCGCTTCGCTGGCGGAAATACCATTCTTTGCTGCATTGGCTAATCTATGGGGGAAGAAAAAAAAAAGGATTCTTGGGAGATCCTGCTCTCCGTGCAGGGATAACCAACATCATACTTGATGCTTACCTCTTCCTGGATGGGGAACGGGACTGGATGTACACCATCACAATTGGCAGCATTATGCGAGTCAATGCGCTCAACATTGATCTTCATGTCAACATCTCCTCCACGCACTGTTTTCATTTCAGCAACAACCTTGCCAGGGAGGGGTTCGAAGAGGACGTCAAATGAGAACAAAAATAAAAACTCGACACAATTTGACGTCACAATGTCGACCGATATGCCTCTGCCCACATTATTACATCATTATCAGAACATCCCATGTTCAGGCCTATGCGGATTGTACAGACCAACGCATTTTATGTTATATTTGAGTGGAAATTGGGGGGATAAACCCCCTCGTCAAAAACGTGCGGAGATATGTCCCGACCATTCCCTACCCATCGACGCCCATGCCTGTGTGAACAGCCATATCCTCTGTCGTTGAGGTTGCTCTCTTATAATAGCCATTATGGGCCTTTACAAGGAAGTTAATTTAAAAGTTGTTAAACTGTTAGATTTAATAAATTGATGTGGTCGAAAGGCCTCCTCCAACATCCATGCTTCTTTTGTTTCATTGTGTCACCTCATGAACATTCGTTTCAAAGGGATTCCTCTTAAAGCAAGACAATTATCCCAAATATTTATAAAATGTGGTCGAACGATATCTTTATGACAATTGCAATGGAGAAGGAACAGCCATGACGTTGTCTGCAGAAAATGCACCATTGAAAGTCATGCTTTAAGATGGTCATATAAAGGACTGGCTGAATGCACCCGGCGTTGCCCGGGTTCTTTTTGAATGAATTGAATCTCCTGTACATAGGTCTGACGCGAGCCCAGTATCAGTTAGTGCTCAACGATTCCTTGTTCTTTCTTCTGTCGGGCCCCGCGAGAGAGAATTTTGAATGATGTGTTGCAATCAGTCAGCTATTCCTATTAAGTGCATAAATTGTACATAAGAGAATTTTGAAAGAAGAAGATTTATTGTGAAATGGGCCCAGCCTGGCCGAGGCGGCCTCCACCGGCCTCGCCACCTAGCCGAAAACCTTCCTGGGGCCTGTTCCGACATTTTTTTGTTTCAGAGGTTTCCTCCTATCTTTCACCGTTCAGGAGATTAGCGCGTGCAGACAAACAAACAAACAAAAACTTTCTTTTATATATGTAATAATAAATAAATAAAAATAATGATAATAATAAATAAATAAAAATAGATAATAAAATTAATAAAATAATAAAAATATTAATAAATAATAATATAGAATAGAATATAGAAGAAGAAGATGTAATTGCGACCAAATCATACATGCATCAAATTCTGACAATTACTTCTCCATTGTGACTGTGTTTTTCCTCTTCTTACGATAAGAGCAAACGTGGATGTCACCGAAATTAACTTCGATATGGAAATATCACCACCTGTGGTGGCAGCCGGTATTAGAAATCAAGTTCCTTTGTCTCATGATATGTTATGATCAATAAAACGTTTTTCAAAAACGACAAAAATTACAAAGTGCTTTTTCCAAGACTGTGCGTTTTTCTTTTTCCAAGAAAATTGCACACCCTAGTTGGTTTGAGAAGGTTACTCCGGCCCAGAGGGCGGGAGTGCACGCCAGTACTTCAAATTATGCATCCATCGAAAAGCTTAATGAGAGCATGACTTACCATCGATGTGTTCACATTGTCTCCTGTTTCTCCAGGGTGTTCCCAGAAAATGGTCAAACCAAGTGTGGTTCATTATTTCCTGCAGACAAAACATTGTACAATAAAGTTTAGGAATCACAGTAAAACACCACAGAACCACTCAACCCCCCAAATTGGACAGAAATAACAACACAAGATCAGTGGCCCAGACCTTGCTGTTCAACCCACCTGCATCGAGATCCTCTTCATTGCATCTTCACAAACCATTGATGACAAGAGCGAAGTGCACGGTTTGCTGAGCCATGCTGGAGGATGGTATTGGGGCAGCCCGTCAAAGGGTGACATGATTTTCTGTAATGAGATTGTACAGTTACCAAATTATTGATTGACATCCACACATAATGTTCACATTCGCCTTCAGGCACAGAATTTTTTAAAAGGAATTCAAATTCCAACTGGAATGCCACTCAGTAGAGCGCATACTCCCGCCGTGGGTCAAGTTGGAATAATACGTTTTGTTTAACATCCCCTCTGCCCAAAACAATAAATGAAAAAGAAAGTAGGCCCAACTGTCAGATAATTTATTTTAATATATCTCGGAATTAGAGGAGAAAAACACCATTTAAGATTAAGAATAAAAGTTTTAATGCAGTTAAACAAAAACAAAAATTCCCAAGAAAATTTCCCAAAAAAATTCCTGGATCCGGAGAAATATCCTGAGCTTCAACAAAAACTAATCAATTCTTCCTTATCCCAAGGGCAATCATCCGACCAACTTTCATCCAAATCCGTTCAGAACTTTTCCAGATATCTTGTTCACGAACACACGAACATACGAACACACATGGACGGACACGATCGAATGCATTACTCCCTCCTGGCGGGAGTAATTATATCCAAGATGATTTTTAAAGGCCAAAAAATTAAATTTTCTCTTGGCTCACCAAAAACTTCACTCACAGTTCGGAACAAATTGGGGAAATAAAAAAATATATAATTGAGGAAATTAATAGAAAGTGATGGTGATGAGTGTTCGGGTAGGTTATGGGAGCGTGGATAGAATGAGAAGAGAATTTTAAAAAAGTTGAGATGGGAAAAGGGAAAGGAAGGGTGAGCCTAAGATGAGCCAGATATCTAAAATGGGGGGAAGGAACATAAAAAGTGCTGTTGTTCTACAAGGGTAAACCATATGTGGTTCCCCATCTGCTTCATTCATCTCACAGGTACGGCAAACCGACCCTGGGCACGAAGATCCAGTCAGAGGTGAGTGTTGTGAATTGCATCCATGGTCGTTTGCCAGACACGCCGGGCATTCGGATTTATATGACCCGTGCCCGTAACATAAAGGAGGAAGAAAATGGGTCAGTGAGAGTCGGGATGCGGGGAAGTGCGTGGGGCGATGGGGCAGCGTGGTTGTCGCTTCTGTGTCGTCTATATATTTTGAACCATCATGTGGAGAGTTTTGTGGATCACCATTTACCATTTACATTTCCAATCAATATCTGTTTCTGGAAAATGGAACAAAACTTATCTTTTGCATCCTAGGGAGCAGGAGGAAAGGAAAAGTTGGGGGGGGGGAGGGGAGTGGGATGTCGAACTGAAGAAAATATAAATTTATAAACAGAAGAAAGGGGTTTGGATGAGTGAGGATAACTAGGGGGAGGTGAGTAGGGGAGATGTGCGAGAGGAGCTTTAAGGAAGAGAGAAGAGGAGAGGTCAGAACCAATAAAAAACATATTTCTAAAGTTACAACATTCACGATGCCAATTATAAAAATGATGAGAAAATTTACAAATGCTCACCCTTAATTCCCTCTTGTGAAAGGGATATCGTTTGGTGAACAATGAATGCAGAATGATTCCGCTTGGCCACACATCAATGGGAGGACCACTGTAGCCTCTTCCTCGGAGGATTTCCGGGGCCATGAAGGATAATGTACCCACATATCCACGGAGCCGCTGACCCGGTACGGAACACCTCGCGAGGCCGAAGTCGGCTACTTTAAGTGTTCCGTCCCAACTGTAAAGAATGTTTTGGAGCTGGAGAACAGGACAAATTGTTAAAAGGAATGGCTGGACATTCACCATTTGAACTTCAGTTTTGTGAGCGTCTGTGTGTGTTGGAATGAGAAGTTTGAGAAAAAGCTGCGAGTTATTTGATTAAAATACAATTATTAAATGAACACCAGAAAAACATGTGTGTGTGTTCTTACCTTTATATCGGAATGCACAATGTTCTGATCAATTATGTTCTGCAAGTGCAGAAACCATCTGGAAAAGACCAAAAGTCGATAATGAGATGCGCCTTTTGAAATAAAAAAAATCAAACTCGTTCACGATAATCTCGTTTCTTGTTCAACACAACATTTCAAACCGGACATTACATTACACATGCAATGTGTGATGAATATTAATATCACACATGTTAATACGATTCAGCTCACCTGGTGCATGATTGGCCAAGCGTGTTTTTCAGTAAGTGGGTCACATTGACACATGCAATCAAACAGCGTGTCTGCACACAAAACTCATCATTAGTCTTTTCATAGAAACAAATAAACAAATACATGGCAGTTGCAGGTTGATTTAGAATTTATTATTTGGCAAAAAAGAAAAAAAATTTTTGCAAGTATGTTGCTCACTCCTGTTTGTGTGTGTTTGTTTGTGTGTGTGTTTGTTTGTCTGTCCGCTCTCTTATACTTGCCTACAGGTCACAATTTTAAACCGATATTCACAAAACTTTACCAAACGGTAGAGTTCGTGGTCCGACAAAATTCTATATATTTTTGGGGTCAAAAGGTCAACATAGGCCAAAGGTCAACCACTTTTTTCAAATTTCTAAAATCCTCAATTTTCATCCGATTGACTTGAAATTTGAATACGATATACATATCGGCAAACTGAATTCAACCACCAACTATTTTTGAGATCAGCATCGGCCAAAAGGTCAACATAGGCCAAAGATCAACAATCATTTCAAATTTCTAAAATGCTCAATTTTCATCCGATTCACATGAATTTTGAATGGCATTTACATATCAGCAAACTGAATTCAACCACAAACTATTTTTGAGATCAATATAGGCCAAAAGGTCAACATAGGCCAAAGTTCAACCACTTTTTTCCAAATTTCTAAAATCCTCAATTTTCATTCGATCGACTTGAAATTTGAATAGGATATACATGTCGGCGAATTGAATTCAACCACCAACTATTTTTGAGATCAGCAACAGCCAAGAGGTCAACGTAGGCCATAGGTCAACCACTTTTTTTTGAATTTCTAAAATCCTCAATTTTCATCCAATTGACTTGAAATTTGAAGAGGATTTACATATCGGTGAACTGAATTCAACCACCTACTATTGATGAGATCAACATCGGCCAAAACGTCAAAGGTCAACAACAATTTCAAATTTCTGAAATCCTCAATTTACATTTGATTCACTTGAAATTTGAATGGGATTTGCATATCAGTTAACTGAATTCAACCAACAACTATTTTTGAGATCAGCATGGGCCAAAAGGTCAAAATAGGCGAAAGGTCAACCACTTTTTTCAAATTTCTAAATGCCTCAATTTTCATCCGATTGACTAGAAATTTGAATTGGATTTTCATGTCAGCTAACTGAATTCAACCACCAATGATATAAGAGGTCAAAAGGATGCTCTACTGGGTGCCATTCTGCTTTGTTCTCTTTTGCCAAGTGTCGCTCTATGAGTGATTTTTCATGAAGTGATTCTTCTTCACCATTGAGTGATAGGGCCAGAAACAATATACAGGGAGTCTCCGACATAACGGGTTACGTTGCTGCAGTCCGTTTGTAAGTCGATTGGTACGCAAGTCGGAAAATATTGCCGATAACCCTATAATGTGTACGTGCACCCGACCATGTCACTTTATACAAAATAAAATCTTTTTCGTTTGTTTTTATTACCTTTAAGGCAATTTGTGTTCTCCATAGACACACACACAACATGTGTGTCTATGGAGTGCAACACAACAACATGTGCATAGACACACACACACAGTTGCATAGACACACAAACACAGTTGCATAGACACACACGCACACACACACACACACACACACACACACACACACACACACACACACACACACACACACACACACACACACACACACACACACACACAGTTGCATAGACACGCACACACGCACGCATACAGTTATATCGACACACACACACAGTTACATAGACACACACGCACACACACACAGTTACATAGACACACACACACACACAGTTACATAGACACACACACACACACACACATACACACACACACACACACACACACACACACACACACACACACACACACACACACACACACACACACACACACACACTATTCAGATTCCTGATCTCTCCAACTCTGAAAGATCCTCTTTATCTATTTGCTGACAACTCCACCCTGTGCCATGACATCCCTCATCCTCCATCCAGACAGGGAGTGGCCTCCTCCGTCTCTCGAGACCTTGACACAATCACAAGTTGGTCAAACACAGGGAATACGGTTTGTATCCCACATTCCCACTGATCGGCTGCATCTGGATTCGGACCTGAACTGAAATGCAGTGTTGCCACTCGGGTTTTTCGAATTTCACCAATCGGGTGCCTAAATTTCACCAAATTTAAGTAGATTTCACCAAATGCCAAGTTTTCATTGGATATCGACTGCTAAATGATAATAAACTTGGAAATATTGTTTGCAATACAAACTTTATTGACAAATGAACTGTCGAACAAACTTTTTTAATGAAAAGATTTGCGTAAAGTTCGCAAAACGGCCTCATCATTACTCATCAGTCATCATCAACTCCGTCATAGAAAGTGATGGTGGAGTTCTGCTCTGCCCGCACTGCGTCTCCGAGCTCTTTGGACGGCGTCCAACAGTAACACTGTCTTCCCTGACGCGCCAAGTGTTGTCTCGCCAGGGGAGTCTGTTGGCGAAGGTCGATGCATGTAGTCGATTGGTTGTTGGAGTCTTCACCATGTTCACCTTTGAAAACACTCGCTCAACACACGCCGACGAATGCAGAAGTGCGAGCAATGCGCACATCAGTCGGCAGAGTACAGGGAATTTCGGCTCACCAGTTCCATCCGCCACCTGCTTCAGTTTTGGCCAGAAAACAACAGGTGACTTTCCAGCAAGAGCACTCAACTGGTCGCGCGAATACAGAAGGGCCCGCCATTCATCATCCAGTTTGTTCAGATCAGCCTCTGGAACCAGTCGAGGGAACTTAAGCGCCAGTTTCACCAGAGGTGAAACTGGATCTCGCGAGATCTCGGAGACGGCGGGAGGGATTTTCGAAGCTCCACACGGTCTCCACGTTTTTCGAAGTTAAGTCTGTTCACAATTGTATTTTGTCGAAACTGTATTTATCTTTCGGTGTGTGAAGTTATTGTGTGCAACTTTGGTTGTTTCTCGGTGTTTATCTTTCATAAATTGATCGTCTGTTTGCCGTGTCGTGTCTTGAGGCCTTGTACAGTGTGCACTGTACAACCTTGAGGCTTTGTTTTTCTCTCAGCGGTCCGTCGTTTGTGATCCAATAACTTTCGTTCTCTGTATTCCCAGGCTTTTCACCCATAGCCTACTTCCTTGTGTAAATCTCAACTCAAAAAAAAAAAAACAAAAAAAAAAAAAAAAAAACATTTCCTTCTCTGTTCTCATTCGTGTATTCATTCTTATTCGTTCGTTCGTTCTTCGACCACGTGTTTCTCCCCCATTTCCCCAGATAGTTTTCACTCATTAACCTTCAATGTTTACACTTTCCCCTCAAGTTATGTATTCCGTCATATTTTATAACACCTTTTTCTTCTTTAAAAGGCTGCTTTCGACTTGCTCACCAAATCAATTCATCCCCAAAAAAATATCCATCTCCTATAGTGCCTTTTTTCTACATTCCCTAAACTCTCCTGCACTCCATCCTCCATCCAGCGTCCTTAAACGTATTTTTAACTCGAAGGTCACAAGAAACTCATTTTGCAATAAATGTTCGTTTCCCATAAATCGTACACTTTCAAATATCCAATCTCACCCCTCCCCTCCAAATGTTCCCCATAACCCCTCCCCTCCAAATCTTCCCCATCACCCATCCCTTTCAAATCTCCCCCCTTGCCCCCTCCCTCCTAAACTACCCCCTCACCCCTCCCCGCCAAGACGCCCCCTCGCCCCTCCCCTCCTAGACTCCTGCCTCACCCCTCCCCTCCAAATCTCCCCCATATCCCATCCCTTTCAAATCCCTCCCCTTGTCCCTTCCCTCCCAAACTCCCCCCTCACCCCTCCCCTTCAAATCTCCCCACCCTCATTGCTTCTCAATTTCCCCCCTCTCACTCCCCCTCCTCAAAGCGTCCTCCCCGCTTCTTCCCCCTTCAAACTCTCACCTCCATCTCCCCCAACCTTCTGCCTCGCTCTTCCCCCTCCTCAAATAACACCTCATTGTGGCTCACCCAATCACCATCAAACCTTTTCTCCGCCCCATCCTTCCCTTTCTCCGAGCTATTCTGAAATCTCTGACACACCTTCAACAGCTCTCCCTATCTCTTCCACCTCTTCCACATCTTACCCTACCCTCCTCCCCCCTGTTCTGTATCTGATGCTCCCCCTTCCTCTTCATTAACGGTATGGACCTCAAACATCCGGGGCCTTCGTTCAAACTTAACTGATCTCTCCATACAGGTTGCTTCTGTCAAACCAGACGTGATCTGCTTAACAGAAACTTTCCTCCTTTATGATGTCTCTGATTCCATAGTATCTCTCCCGGGCTACTCCCTCCTCCGGTATGATAGACCTGAGCCTCGTCCTGGAGGCGGGGTTGCTATCTTTATCAAAAACTCTCTTCCTCACTCGCCCTGCACTGCACTCTCTCCACCTCACCCCCAGGAATACCTCTGGCTACGGCTTCCCCTTCGCTCCCACCTCTTGTTCATATGTGTGTTGTACCGTCCACCAAACAGTGATGACTCCATCTACATCTCGCTGTCTGATGATATGGACCAACTTCTATCTACTCATCCCAACTCTCTCTTCCTCATATGTGGTGATTTCAATTGTCACCATGCCAGTTGGCTGGGTGTGGGTACCTCTCTCACCAGCCATGGCTCTTCAGCAAAGGACTTCTGCGACTCACTGGGACTGACACAATCTGTCAATTTCCCGACCCGGATCTCAGTCAACGGAACATCTTCTCTTCTGGACTTGGTTATGACTAACTTCCCTGAAAATGTCTGCTGCTCTTCTTCTGCTCCGATCGGATCATCTGATCATGTCCTGGTTAAAGTGGACATCTCTCTGACCATCCTCAGGGAGCCTGCTCAGCGTCGACGAGTCTGGCATTTCACTCAGGCCAACTGGCACGGTCTTCAAGCAGCCATCAATCATCTGGACTGGTCTCCCATCTCTACCACCTCTGACATCAACTCATCCTGGGAATTCTTCCAAAGTAAATTGCTCTCTCTCTCATGCACAGATTTATCCCATCTCGTCTTCAGTTGTCATACCCTTCCTCCCGTCCATGGTACACGGAATCTTGTGGTGAGGCTGTTGCCCAGAAACAACTTGCCTTCGTCTCCTGGAAAGCAAATCCAACGGAAGGAAATCTCATTTCCTTTCACAAAGCCCGAAACAAGTGTGTGTCCACCCTCAGGAGAGCCAGGAAACAATATCTCTCCGTTCTCAAGACCGAACTCTCTTATCTGTCTCCCTCTTCCAAATGCTGGTGGCGTCTGGTCAAATCCGTTTCTGGTGTTTGTTCCCCCTCCATCCCCTCCCTTACCTCAAACGGCTACACAGCTGACTCCGCACGTGAAAAAGCTGAATGCCTCAACTCTGTGTTTGCCTCTAAATCTTGTGTCCCAAACCCATCCCTCTCTGTACCCACCATACCCAGTCGTACCCTGCTGCTCCTGGACTCCGTGTCCTTTCCTCCTGACAAGGTGGAAAAGTTTCTGTCAACCCTCGACTCTGATTCTGCAACTGGACCCGACGGCATCAGCCCACGGGTCCTAAAATCCTGCTCTGCTGCTCTATCTCACCCTCTCTCTGTTCTCTTCACCCTCTCTTTTGCTCAAGGTCAACTGCCATCTGCTTGGAAATCAGCCAACATCACCGCTTTGCACAAAAAAGGTGCAAAAACAGATCCTAGCAACTACAGACCAATCAGCCTTCTCCCAATTATCAGCAAAGTCATGGAATCCATCATTGCTTCGGATATGAAATCTTTCCTCTTCTCCAATGGCTTGATCTCTGATCATCAATTTGGTTTCAGACCAGGTCACTCTACTCTGGACATGCTGCTTCTGCTGTCTCAACAATGGATGGAGGTCCTCAATGCCAAACAGGAAATTAGAGCTGTCTCCCTCGACATATCACGTGCCTTCGACACGGTCTGGCACCCCGCTCTGCTCACCAAACTCTCCTCCTTTGGTATCCATGGAAATCTCCACGCATGGCTGGCGGACTTCCTCTCTAGTCATCATCAACGTGTGGCCCTGAATAGGTTTCTCTCATCTCCTCTTCCTGTTCAGGCTGGAGTTCCCCAAGGCAGTGTTCTGGGCCCCGTGCTTTTTCTGGTCTTCATCAATGATCTCTCTGACTCTCTCGAAAATCCTCTCTATCTCTTTGCTGATGACTCCACTCTCTGCCGCTCCATTCCTCTTCCCTCAGATCGGCAGTCTGCTGCCTCCTCACTCTCTGAAGACCTGGACAAAATCACAGACTGGTCAAACAAGTGGAACATGTCTTTCAATCCTGACAAATCTCACACTCTTACTATGTCTCTCCGAAAAGATCGACTGGACAACCCTCCCATCTACTTTCTCAACAATCCTCTCCAAGAAGTTCTGTCGCTCAAGATTTTGGGTCTCACTATCTGCCATGATCTTTCTTGGGAAAACCACATTTCCAAGCTGGCCTCCAAAGCCAGTCGCCGACTGGGCATCCTCCGTCGTGCGAAGTCCTTCCTCGGCACACCTGAGCTCCTCACCACATACAAGGCTTTCATCCGCAGCTCAATGGAATACTGTTCTCCCCTATGGGCCGGTGCTCCTGCCTCACACCTAGCTCGGCTTCACGCTGTTGAAACCAAAGCTTTCAGAATTATTGGAATCTCCCGCGATGAAGCTATCTCTGAGGGCCTTTCACTCACTCACCGCAGGCAGGTAGGTGGTCTTTCTGTCTTCTACCGACTCCTCTCCGGCCTTGCACCCCCAGCTCTCTCTGTGCTCTGTCCCCCAAATATTCCTACAGGTCGCACAAGATCTGCCAGCAACCCTCTGATGGTTAAACTGCCGAAATCTCGGCTCTCTGCTCACCTTCACTCTTTCATTCCTCTTTTCTCCCGCCTCTGGAACAAACTCCCTCACTCCCTTCAATCCCACTCCTCCCTCCAGGTCTTTAAAACAGCTGTTCACCACCATCTCTTATCTTCCCCCATCCAAAACCTTGATCTTTTCTACCCCCGCTAATTCACCCCAGATCCACCTTGTTTGAAATTCCAACTTCTTTCCTGGAAGTCCTGGCAGTGTCCATATGTTTTATACCTCTCCCACCGCCCCCTTCCCATGCCCCCCCCCCCAAAGCCCTCGCCCTCTCTCAGATCTCTCGATGTCTCCATGTCTCTCGGTCCCTGCTCTCAAATGTTGTGTTTGTGTCCTTCCCCCTCTCTCCCCATCTTGTCTACCGCTCCCGATGTTATATGTTTTATGTGTCGGTTTGTCTTTCTGTGTGATTAATGTTCGCTCTTTCACGAGCCTCGATCTTGTATACAAAAAAAAAAAAAAAAAAAAAAAAAAAAAAAAAGGTCATAGTACGTTGGCTTGACAAAGCCTCTTCTGGATCGAGACTACTCGATCTATGCGTAGATTCATCGATCAACAACGAAAAATACTGCGTCTGGCAGATAGAGGCTACTGAATTCTTCTCTTCGAATGCGACACCATCCTGCATGATATACGAAGCTTCAGTACGTTTCAGTTTCATATTTGCTGCGATTGCACTGTCGGGAAACACAGCCTTCAACAAATCAACTAAATGATCAGCTTGTGCGAAAGGAGTGCCGTGCTCCGCCATGAATCCTACCATCAGAAGCTCGGCCTTGGCAGGGGGGAAGGACACAAACACAACATTTGAGAGCAGGGACATCGAGAGAACTGTGGGAGGGAGAGGCCTTGGGGGAAGGTGGGAGAGGTATAAAACATATGCACACTGCAAGGACTTCCAGGAAAGAAGTTTGAATTTAAAAAAAGTGGATCTGGGGTGAATTAGCGGGGGCAGAAAAGATAAAGGTTTTGGTTGGGGGAAGTTGGGGCAATTAAAAGCTGAGCTGAATTATAGTCGTCAATCTTCTATGGCCGGGAGTAAAAGCTGAATTATAGTAGTAAATTCATTCAAAAAGAACCCGGGCAACGCCGGGTGCATTCGGCTAGTCATAGATAAAATTTCGATGTTCTTCAGCTTCCAAGATCTCTTGACCTCATTTTCGAGGTCCAGGTATTTGGTCATTTTCTTGATTTCTGCGTTGTTTAGGCCAAAATCGCTGGGTACTGATATCTCAATCAATGCTGTCTTTTCCTTTTTGTTCCTGAGTACAATGTCTGGACGCAATGCTTTGTTTTCTATGTTCACGCTTGATGGAATCATCAGGTCATGCGTGAGTTTTTCAATGATTGCCCTTGGTCCATGTTTCCATGAGTTTTCTGGTACTGGGATGTTGAATTTTTTGCAGATATGCCAATGAATCACTTATACCGTTATCACATACTTTGTTGTGCTGTTGTGTGTAAAGTTGTTCTGATAATAGTTGTTTGCACTGAGAGCAGGTGACTAGTATATTATATAATTTCAATGAGTGGCGGAGTCATAACCGTGCTGTGAGGGGAGAAGCCTGAGGGGAGGAGTCATAACCGTGCTATGAGGGGAGAAGCCTGAGGGGAGGAGTCATAACCGTGCTATGAGGGGAGAAGCCTGAGGGGAGGAGTCATAACCATGCTATGAGGGGAGGAGTCATGTCACGTCACACCTCCTTGACTCGGCAAGGCCTCAGCCTCTATTCCACCACAAGAACACAAAACAGGCCGATTTTATGAAAAGTTATTGAATTTCACCGGACTTTGTTGTAGTCGAGTCAAACGCTATATAAGCGACTACATAAAATAGCAACAGATATCGGATTGGAGCAAACTTAAACTTAGGAGGACACTCAGAACTCAGCTTTGGCTTTGCCCACCTGCAGTCACCATGCTTGTGGTCGCCAAGGCATGCTACAAACATGGTTAGACCTTGCAAAAACTTACAACAACCATTCAGTGATACGTATAGCATTGGTAGAGTTAGTTCCTGCACACATCTTTATTCACAGCACACAGCAAGGTTCGAGAACTGTTGAGGTAACTCTCCTAAAAATTATCCGATTTTCACCAACTAAAATTTACCAGTGGCTGCGTAGACCCCTATTTCTCACTAAAAGAGAAATCAGAACGTAAATCGGAATTAAAGAAAGCCCGTGAGGTCGCTCCGTGCGGCAGCCTGCGCGTCTTGGATTTAATGGCTATGCGTGAATTATATAATTACCATCTCGAGGCCTGAGGTAAATGGGCCAAATATTATCCGATTTTCACCAAACGCGATTGCGATGGTCTCGTGTTCAACCACCTTAGTGACTACCAAATCCGAAAACAGAATAAAGATCCAAGTTAAAATAAACCCGTGAGAGCCCAAAGCAAAAACGCACTTTTCACCTGAGGGATAAATATAAACATTGGAATTTTTTTTTTTTTTTTACAAAGTCCAAAATCGGAATTCGTAAACCATCCATCGACAAACCACATATGTATGGAAAGCTCATAACCCCAGGCATCCGGTGATATCAAAAAGAAAAATCCAAAAATTAATTTTAACCCCTTTAGTCGCCAAAAACCGGCGCGGCCTTACATCAAGTCAAGACCATGGCGCGACCTGAGGTAAAAGCTTAAAGCTTTACACGACGATAACTTAAAAACTACAAAGGTCACAAAAATAAAACCTACCTTGTTTTACTCCTCTTGATCTTGTCTCTCGAAATTACCAAGGGTCCACCACCTCCCAAGAGTATCTTCACGCCGCTGCCAGCACGATGTCCGTGAAGTTAGCACCCTTTACCCTTCACCCGATTTCGGGTTGTACCATTACAAAAATGGGGGGAGTTTGCATTGCTCTGGATCGTACCATTAAAAAGGGGGTGCACTACCCGCCCTTGCCCCTCTGTTGTTCAGCCAGACGCGCGCGGCAAGTGTCTGAACCTTCGGTTCCTCTAGTACTCACAAACATTGGGAATGTGGGGTGGGGTTGGGAAGAGGGGTGAAAGAGGAGGTTGGGAGGGTAGGCCTTTCCTCTTCTTGCGGTGGAATTTAATATCACTGTGTCCGACGTGAATGCTGGAGTGAGATGAACTGGAAAGGGGCAGAGAGCAGGCTTGTGTTCTATAAAAATCGCTTTTTCTGCAATCATTGCACGGATTGACAGGGAATTTTCACCACAGGTGCGCCTGGGCATTAAGAATGTTTTCAGGATAATTATGATGTCACAGGTCACGTGGTACGGCCGCCATCTTGGGAAAACCGAAAAACTTTACATCTCTGTATCTCCAAAAGTCCGACGAAGAAAGGATTGAGACATATCTCATTGTAAAGAACTATCCATTGAGAATAAGCCTTGTGAATGATGATATCATATGTGCCACCATTATGACATCATAATTCGACAAGTACAAAACTTCATCCGATCAGGATGAAATTTTTTGAGCATCATCAAGGGATAAATTAGTGAAGAAAAAAAAAGATGATGTCAAAGGTGGCTCCATTATGACGTCATAATTCGACAAGTACAAATCTTCATCCGATCAGGATGAAATTTCTTGAGCATCATCAAGGGATAAATTGATGGAGAAAAATAATAATGTGAAAGTGGGGTTGTTATAAAGTGCGGGGATGTGTGTGTGTGTGTGTGTGTGTGTTTGTGTGCGTGTGTATGTGGAGATGTGTGTGTGTGTGTGTGTGTGTGTGTATGTGGGGATGTGTGTGTGTGGGGGAGGAGGTGGGATTAGTGTGTGTGTGGGGGGTGGGGGACGTGTGTATGGGGGTGTGTGTGTGGGGGGTGGGGGATGTGTGTGTGAGGGTGTGTGTGTGTGGGAGGGTGGGGGTGTGTGTGGGGGGGGGGGGGGTGGGGGTGTCTGTGTGTGGGGGTGTCTGTTTGGGGGGGGTGGGGTGTGTGTGTATCGGGGTTGTATTGAAGGGGGGTTGTATGAAAGCGGGATGGCGGAGTAAATCGGTCATCACTGCCGGCAGTTGTGAAGTGGCAGTTCGATTTTATATTGTTTCTTGTAAGCAATCTATGACACGTCAACTAATCCTCCCTACTTACATGATTGCCACAACAAAATAGAATGCAAAATTAACCATTTTAAACCATGTGCAGTAAACTTGATGCAAGCCAATTCTTCTGTTTTTGAAAGGGTTTTTTCTTTGATCCAATATGGCTGCCAACCACGTGAGCAATTACATCATAAATTTATATTCTCTAATATCATTGTTGTGTAAATCACGCTCAGGAAATTTCAGACTGATCAGACTAAGCGTTCTCCCTTTTAAATTATGATGTCATAATGAAGGCACTAATGACGTCATCATTAAAAGCAACACTTATTCCCCATGCGTAGTTCTTTACAATGAGCCACGTTTCAATTTTTTCCATGGAGCGATTTGGGACATATGGAGGTGCAACGTTTTTCATTTTTTCCATGATGGCACATGTACCATGTGACCTATGATGTCATAATCATCATTTAAATATTCTACAGGCAGAGGCACTCCTAAGGTGAATATTCTGTGTCAATCGGACCAACGATTGCAGAGAAAAAAAAATTCATACTGATTGAATCAAGAGTTGTACTTGTCAAATTATGATGTCATAGCGAAGGCTCCGACGGCATCATCATTAACATATCTTGTTCTCCATGGGGAGTACTTGACAATGAGCCATGTTTCTATTTTTTTCCATGGAGTGGTTTCGGAGACATAGAGGTGCAGCAATTTTCGATTTTTCCAAGATGGAGCCTGCACCACGTGATTTATGACCATTTCAGAATTTTCAGAAATTGCTGTCTCACAGCACCACTTGGTTGTCTGCGACATAAGGGTGAAAGATGCGAGGAGAGCTCGGCGGGTGAAGTACCAACCGAGAATGAAGGTGTGGAGGTTGAAAGAGGTGACAGTAAGGGAGGCATTAAAAGAGAGGCTGGGTAGGGTAGAGGATGATGTGGTTGAGCTTGAAAGTGTTTGGATGTCAATGAAAGCTAGTCTGTTGGGAGCCGTTGGTGAGGTATGTGGATGGACAAAAGGACCACCGAGGCACTCGGAAACATGGTGGTGGGATGATGAAGTTGGAAAGAGGATTGACGAGAAGAGGAAGAAGTTCAAGGAGTGGCAGAAGGCGAAGGGTAGCAGAAACAGCAGAGCATGAAAGTTATAAGGCAGCCAAGAAGGCTGCAAAGAAAGAGGTAGCAAAGGCGCAGGAGGCATGTAGGAAAATGTTCGGAGAACGCTTGAATTCGGAAGAGGGTCAGAGAGCAGTATTCAGGATTGCAAAGCAGATAGCGAAAGAGAGGTGTGATGTGATGGGGGTGAGTTGCTTGAAGGATGAAGTGGGACAAATCATTGTCGACCCAGATGGAATTAAAGGAAGATGGAAAAGATATATGGAAATGCTGTTGAATACAGAGAATGAATGGGATGGCAACATAGAGAGTAACCCAGTTTTATGACCGGCAGAGAAGATAACTGAGAAGGAAGTTGAGGAAGCGATAAAAGCAATGAAGAGTAGAAAAGCGGGAGGGCCGACGGGAGTTGTGGGAGATATGTTGAAGGCAGCAGGAAGTTGGGGTGTGAAGAGAATGACAGAGATCTGTAATCTGGCGGTGAAAGAAGGCCGCATTCCAGTGGATTGGGAACTGAGTACCCTCGTCCCTCCATGCAAGGGGAAAGGTGACCCTCTGGAGTGTGGCTCGTACCGAGCGATAAAGTTATTGGAGCATGGAATGAAGGTATTGAAAAGGGTGTTTGAGAAGAGGATAAGGAAGAAAGTGAAGATCGACGAAATGCAGTTTGGATTTATGCCAGGAAGAGGAACGACAGACGTGCTTTTCATTGTGAGGCAGTTGCAGGAGAAGTACATGGAGAAGAGGAAGAAGTTGTTTCTTGGGTTTGTTGATCTGGAGAAAGCATTCGATAGGGTTCCACGCAAAGTATTGACATGGGCATTGAGGAAGTTAGGAGTGGAGGAATGGTTGATCAGAGTAGTGATGGCAATGTACAAAAGAGCGCGCACAGCTGTAAGGACGAAGGACGGGAACAGTGGTGAGTTTGAGGTGAAGGTGGGAGTGCATCAGGGGTCAGTACTAAGTCCACTACTATTTGTAGCTGTGATGGAGGTGCTGGCTCAGAACGTAAAGGAGGGTTTACCGTGGGAGTTGTTGTATGCAGATGATCTGGTGTTGATTGCGGAAAGTATGGATGGACTGAAGGAAAAGATGAACAAGTGGAAGGAATGTATGGAGACAAAAGGTCTGAAGGTGAATATCGGAAAGACGAAGGTGATGGCAAGTGGTAAAGCATGTGGTGAGGTGGACAGAACTGGGAAGTGGCCCTGTGCTGTGTGTAGGAAGGGTGTCGGATTGAATTCCATTCAATGTACAAAGTGCGCTGAGTGGGTTCATCAAAAATGTAGTGGTCTGAGAGGGTCATTAACCAGTGTGGCAGCTACAATCAAATGTAAGGTGTGCACAGAGGGAGCTGCAGATGGAGGAAATGTTGAGTTGGATCTTGGAGACGGCGTGAAGCTGGAAGGTGTGAAAACATTTTGCTACCTCGGAGACATGCTGAATGGAGAAGGTGGATCAGACTCGGCAACGGTTCCTAGAGTGAGATGTGCATGGAAGAAGTTTCGGGAACTGAGTGGCGTGCTGATGAGGAGGGGAGTGTCGTTGAAGCTGAAGGGAAAGGTGTATGCTGCATGTGTGAGAAGTGTTATGATTTATGGGAGCGAGACATGGGTAATGAACGTAGAGCAGCAACGAAGGTTGGAAAGGGTGGAAATGCGAATGGTTCGATGGATGTGCGGAGTATCGTTGAGAGAGAGGAAGACAAATGATGAATTGCGAAAGATGATGGGAATAGAGCCTGTGATTGATGCTGTGAAGAGGAACAGGTTGAGATGGTTTGGTCATGTGTTGAGGAAGGATGAAAGTGACTGGTTGAGAAGAGTGATGGAAATGAATGTAGAAGGAAGTAGAGGACGGGGAAGACCGAGAAAGACTTGGCTAAAGATGGTGGAAGAAGAAATGCGGGCAAGGGGGTTAACAAGGAGAGATGCAGAAAATAGGGCAAAATGGAGAAGATTGTCATGGGGACCGCAAGGCTAACCCCCGCTCTAGCAGGTAAAATGGCCTTTAAAATGCATGTTTGTTGTGTTGTTCAGAATTTTCAGAAAAAATTAGACAGGAGGAAGCGCTCCGATTGTCAAAATGTCGTATCAATTGGACCAACGGCTGCCGAGAAAATGAATTTTAGAAATGCACCTATGCAACCGAATGCCTAATCCTGTTTGTTGCTTCGCGAGCGCAGGGTAACAAACTGGAAATACCTGAGCATTGGCAGGTCATCGTCTACCCCCACACCTCATTGGCATGATTGGGGAAAATCAAATGTCTCCCCTCCTGCCCTTGATTGCACCAGCCTTGTTTTTATGCCTCTGCCGACTAAGACGCTGGAGGCATTATGCTTTCAGGTTGTCCATCTGGCTGTCCGTCCGTCCGTCCGTCCGTCCCTCATAGGTTTTTATTTCCACGATAACTTGAGAACTGCTTAAAGGATCTTTATAAAAAATTGGTGCATTTATGTATAATGACGTAAAGATGAATTGACTAGATTTTAGGGTCATGAGGTCAAAGGCCAAAGGTCAGAGGTCATGTTAGGTAAACATTCTGTTACCGCGATAACTTATGAACCAGTGATGGGATTCTCACCAAAGTTGGTACAAGTATGCATTATGATGCGAAGATTAACTGATTTAATTTTGGGGTCAAGAGGTCAAGAGGTCAATGTCTGTAATAGGTCTATAACTTGAGAACGGCTAACGGGATCACTTCAAACTTGGTACAGGTATGTGTCATGATGTAAAGATTAACTGATTAGATATTTGGGTCAAGATGTCAAAAGTCAAATGTTAGATGTCCCGTCAGGTAAAAATTCTATTACCGAGCTAACTTGCGAACCAGCCATGGAATTTTCACCAAACTTGGTATAATTCTATATTATAATGCAAAGATAAACGGATTCGATTTTGGGGTCAAGAAGTCAAAGATCAGAGGTCATGTTAAGTTACAATTATTTCGTTACACTGATAACTTAAGAACGGCTGAAGGGATCTGTCAAACTTGGTGCAGGGATGTATAATGAGATAAGGATTAAATGATTAGATTTTGGGGTCACAATGTCAAAGGTCAGAGGCCATGTTAAGTTACAATTATTTCGTTACAGTGATAACTTAAGAACGGCTGAAGGGATATCAGTCAAACTTGGTCCAGGGATGTATAATGAGATGAGGATTAAATGATTAGATTTTGGGGTCACAATGTCAAAGGTCAGAGACTATGTTAAGTAAAATTTATGTTGCCACGCCAACTTGTGAACAAATGATGGGATTTTGAGCATATTTGGTATAAGTATATATGAGGCACAAATGAACTGATTGGATTATGGCATCAAGAGGTCAAAGATCAGAGGTCATGTCAGGTAAAAATGTGATAACTTGAGAACGGCTGACGGGATTTTAATCCAACTTGGTATCAGTGTGTATAATGATGTAACAATGTGGGCGGGGGCGTATCGGTTGACATCTTGATGTCGAAGAATGTCATTCTAGTTTTTATATGACATTCAGATGTCCATGCATGCATACAGATAATTGCCTTATTTAATATGGTAGGATGTAAACACAATGATGCAGTCCAAATGTAGTTTAGGGTTTTTGGTTCATGAGTTATCAAGTGACCACTATATTCGTCATGTGTGTGTGTTTGTCTGTCTGTGTGTGTGTGTGTCTGTCTGTCCACAGCATAACGACCCGATGATATCATCCGATCTTGATGAAACTTGGGTGGGAGGTTGATATCATGATCTAGTTGTGTCCTGCCTAGAGTGGGCGTATTGCGCCCATTGTGGGCGGAGCCACGCCCGAAAAAGATGTCTTTTTAGGGGGTAATCGAGTTCAAGCTGCATCCTCTCCGAGGGGTTTGGTGGAATCTGACAGGGGTTTGACAGGAAACAGGAATCTGACAGGAAACAAGTGCATCATTTCAATTGGATGTTGGACATATGGGCGTGGTTTCACAGACACGACCAGAAACCCCTCCCTTCCCCACCACCTTTTCTGTGCACTTCACAATATGTTTGATATAACATGAGGAAAAGGGGCAATGGCCCAGGGATTGGTTGGATTATTTACGAGAAACAAGGTGAGTGGGAAAATGAAGAGGATGAACATATTTTTGAACTGAAGTTGAACTGATGGACAAAGGTTCTCACATAAAAAAGTAAACGAAAAAACATCTTTTAGGACTACACACTTCTTTTTCTTTCTTTTTAAAAAAAAGTTTTAAACCTATTTATTTATTATTATTATCATTATTATTTTATTTATTTATTACATTTTGATAGATGAAAATGTACCAGAAAAGAGGACCGTGGGCCAAATTTCAGCTCTCGAGGACGTATGGAACCGAGAAAACGAACGGCTCAAAGATTTGAAACGGGACAAACAAACAAAGTTCAGATCAAGTTAAATTTAAGTGTGCAAAAATAAAAATAAACGATAAGGGAAGTTAGTTTAAATGAATAACGGGAAGTAACGGGATATACAGTCACGTGAAAAAGTAAGTACACCCCATGTAAAGTTTTGAGTTTTTCAACATATTTCAACAAACAGCTATTTGATCTTCATTTCAACAATATTGATAGATAAAGGTGATATAATATAACAAATATCATGAAACATTTACATTTTGTAGTCCATTGTATCATTTAAATAAACATAAATGCAAATTTCGCATGTGGAAAAAGTAAGTACACCCTTGGCTCTAATAGGTGGTATTGTCCCCTTTGGCAGAAACAACCTCAAGTCGGCGTTTCTTATAACTGTCTACCAGTCTCTGACATCGACTGGGAGAAATTTTTGCCCACTCCTCCATGCAGAATTCTTTCAGCTGTGCGATGTTTGAGGGGTTTCTTGCATGCACAGCTCGTTTCAAATCCCCCCACAACATCTCGATGGGATTTAGATCCGGGCTTTGACTTGGCCATTCCAGAACCCTCCATTTCTTTCTTTTCAGCCATTCCTTGGTGGATTTAATGGTATGTTTAGGGTCATTGTCATGTTGCAAGGTCCACCTTCGGTTGAGCTTCAACTTCCCAACAGATGGCCTCACATTATCCTCAAGCACCCTCTGGTACAATGAAGAATTCATAGTAGTGGATTCTATGATGGTGAGCTGCCCAGGACCTGATGCAGCAAAGCTGCCCCAAACCATAATATTTCCACCACCATGTTTTACAGTTGGTATCAGGTTCTTGTGGTCAAATGCTGTCTTTGGTTTTCGCCAAACATGTCTTCTGGTACTGTGGCCAAATAGCTCTACCTTTGACTCATCTGTCCAGAGCACATTGTTCCAGAAGTGCTGGTCTTTGCCGAGGTGTTCATTGGCAAACTTTAGTCTTGCCCTGATGTTCTTTCTGGACAGCAAAGGTTTCCTCCTGGCACACCTTCCATGTAGATCAAATTTGTGCAGCCTCTTTCTCATGGTAGACTCGTGTACTTTGACATCAACAGTGGCAAGAGCTACCTGTAGGTCCCATGATGACATTCTGCGGTTCATCGAGACTTCTTTCAGCATCTTGCGGTCTGCTCTCAGGCTGAACTTGCTGGGGCGGCCTGGCCTGAACAAGTTGGCCGTTGTTTTGAATCTTCCCCACTTGTAGATGATCTTCTGGACAGTCGAATGATTGATTTCAAATTGTTTGGAGATCTTTTTAAATCCCTTCCCAGACTCGTAGGCATCTATAACCTTCTTTCTGGCAGCATCAGAGAGCTCTTTTGATCTAGGCAAGGTGACGCCGCACACTTCAACAACAAAGAGCAAACCAAACTAAATGTCTGAGGATTAAATAACACAGTTTCCTCCAAGATCCTCTCTGACGATGTTCTAATCATTTGTACCTGAGCTGGTGCACCTGATTCTAATTTTTGAAGTAGTGATAAATGTAGGGGTGTACTTACTTTTTCCACATGCAAAATTTGCAATTATGTTTATTTATATTATACAATGGACTACAAAATGTAAATGTTTCATGATATTTGTTATATTATATCACCTTTATCTATCAATATTGTTGAAATGAGGATCAAATAGCTGTATGTTGAAATATGTTGAAAAAGTCAAAACTTTACATGGGGTGTACTTACTTTATCACGTGACTGTATATATATATATAGTATATATATATATATATATATATATATATATATATATATATATATATATATATATATATATATATATACTGTTACGGATTCGTCACTTCCGTTGTTGGTGGTTTTCATCCACTGTAAACATTTTTGATTCCATGTACTATTATAATCAGCCTTCACTACACACCAGTGCACACATGCACACCCCATCAAGTACAGGAATGTAAACAGGCTCGCAAATGGTCGAGCAGTAACGCCGCCTGCCCAACGCAAGACTAACTAAACGTCTGTCCGATCTTCATTATCCCAATAGCATGTTTATCACGACAGCTTTCAGAGGGCTGAAAGTTGATTTATCCTGCCAAGATGTCAGATTATGTATGCCTTTCAGGTGTGTTATGACTTACAATAATGCTGCCATCACCCATGTTCATGGAATTCCCTTCTGGTTTGTTTCAGATGAGATGCAGAACACTGGTGTCAGCTTGGTTGGTGGAGCTGGAGACAGTGAATACCTTGATCTTGATAAATGCATCATTTGCCAATCTTCGAAAGAAAAAAACCCCACAAGAACTGAACATGGGCGGAAACGAATACGTGAGGCTGCTCCAGAACGAAATGACCATGTTGCCAAAAGACTTCGCACCCTTGAAGATGAAGAATTTGTCTATCATATGGACAATCTGTGTTACAAAGCTTACACTCACAAAATATCGTTGGAAAATATCAGTAAAGCTTCCGCCTCCACTTCTAGTGGCAGTGAAGAAGTCAGTCGTGAGGCATCATCACGCCGCTCTCGCTCAAGCATCTCGCCGAGACCTGGACCTTCCAATGTACCGGACATGAGGGAGTTATCATGTGTCATCTGTGGATACAAGAAGCACCATGGGGTGCATCAGAAATACCACATATCAGAGTGTGACAGGGCCAGTAAATTCTTGTAGGCAACCGTAAGCTTTCAGGATGATGTTTACACTCGCACTTGTGACATACAAAGTGTTAGTGCAGTATTTGGTGCCGACTTATATTGCCACAATTTGTGTATTAAAAGTTATTTGCTGAACTATGAGCGTATATTTGAGAAAGGACAAACAGAAAAACCTGCGACTCACAAGCAACAAGCTTGGGAACAAGTAGTGAAGGACATAGAGATTGGGATAAATCAAGGCTTTGGTTATGAACAAAGCTTTGTCCGTGAACTTTGGACTGTGTGAACCGTAAAATTACGTCATGTAAAAGAGTAACAAACAAGGAAGTAAATGTACTCTTACTTAATCACTTTGGAGATAGAATTAGATTCTCTGTGCCTAAAGAGGCCAATAAGTCTGTGATGTTTTTTGGCAAAGATGTCAATGTCCAGCATATGGCTGAGACAATTCGCGCTAATGACCCTATCTGTCAGTGTGCAGAAAGCATAAGACAGTGTCTTTTAGAGTATGACTTTGATCTTCAGGATCGGTTTTGCGATATGAATGACTTGAAAACTGCTTGGGAGAGTATAAAGATCCCTGAACCGCTGTTTATGTTTCTTTTCCATTTTGTATAATTTTGATGCTGAGTCATTTGCTTCTTCATGTAAGGTAGTAGGTGTGGGGGATAATGCAGAGGAGACAAGCGAAGCAGAGTCTGATGTGTCGTCATCGAAATGCAGACAAATGCTGGCACTGTTCCAAATCATGTTTTACAACTTGCACAATGGAAGAAGGAGAACACCGCTTCATATGCTGAATAGCCAGGCAGTGTATGAAACTTGTAAAAGTGCTACGCTAATCACAAGCTTTAATCGCTTTGGGTTGTGCACAGGCTATCATGAAGTGATGCATAATCACACTGCTATGGCCTCATTCATTGTTGAATCTTGTGAAGATGGAGTTCCATTCCCCAGTGATTTTGTGCCATCACAGTTTACCATGGCTGCCTTCGATAACTTCGATCACGAAGAAGCAACGTTATCAGGGATCGGAGGCAGCCATGATACTGTGACCGTGTTGTTCCAGGAGGATGGAGAACTCCAACCTGCCAAACTAAAAGTTTCAGAAACAACCATTCAACATGGTGAGAAGGCATTCAAGGTAGATCTTAAGTGCCAGGAACTGCAGAAATTTTACAAACCTGCAAAAAAGCCAGATCTACCAGCCAATTACCAAGTTGCCACTGATCCAATTCCTGTGAATAATGATTTACTGGATGCTGTAAGGGCAAAGGATGTTGCATGGTTACTTGCCAGACTAGATCTTGATGCTGACCCGTTGTACACAGTTAAAATCCGGCCTCAGAAACAGACAATGCCATCCTGGAGTGCAACAAACTCGGTTTGCTCTCCAGATGAAATCAGTCGGAAACGAATTGCTTTTCTACCCATACTACCATACCCTGTTACCCAGTATGACACTGTTTATACCGCAATGAAAAACCTCCAGGGTGTTCTGCGCAACATTGATCAGTTGGTACTACCAGTCACGTGCGACGAAGGCGTTTATCATATAGCGCGGGAAATACAACTTATTCACCCAGATGAGTTCAGCAACATCATCATATGTCTTGGTTCATTTCATATGGCGAAGGTTGTACTAGGCTGTTTAGGAAAATATCTGAAAAAGCGGGGCTGAGAATATTCTAGTAGAAAGTTGTGTGTTTGGTGTCAATGTTGTTGACTCGGTACTAGAAGCCAGAAACTACTCAAGGTCACTCAAGGGGATGCAGCTCCTAAAAGAAGCATTATGTCGGCTGCAATGGAAGGAATTCTTTGAACAGGAAAGCAATGCAACAAAACACAGTGAGCACCTAGAAAATGTAGTGGCATTCAAAGCAGCAGTTGCTAACAAGTCATTTGATGAGAGTGTGAGCATTCTGGAAGGATCAAAAACGTCAACTCAGCAGCTACTTTGTGCTTTTGATGACTTCAGAAACGAAGCAGGAAAATGCAGTGAAACCTTCAAATATTGGGACACATTTATCACACTTGCGACTCATTTGGAAAACCTCATCAGACGTGACAGGGAAGGAAATTGGGATTTACATCTTCAGACTGTGCAAGCATTGCTTCCAATTTTCATGGCTTTTGACTCAACCAACTACATCAGGTGGGGTTCCCTCTATCTTGAGGACATGTGCAAACTCCCACAAACAGCACCTGAGATCCACATAGCATTCCAAGAGGGCAAATTTGCCATAAAGAGGACACCTGGGACTTTTAGAGCAACTGGAGCAGACATGGCGCTGGAGCAAACGATAAATAGGTCCAAGAAAGGCACCTCGGGGATAATAGGCAGCACAAAGAAGAAGAAATACGTTGCAATGTGGGACATAATCTACCACGAGATGCTGGCAATTAGTAATCTTTTCAGAGAACTAAGTGGAGTTACAACCCAGTACCAGCAAGATGTAAACAACTCCTTCAGCAAATATGAGACTGAAACCGGGGAAAGAAACGTCCAAGCAATTCTAACTGTTATTGAAAACAAGGAGAATCCTTTCAGGAAAGATGCCACACAGCAAATACTTCACAATATAATGACACAGGAAGTAATGACTGAGGAAATCCAGAATCAGCTGCTTCAGGTAAAAGCAATTGGGACCGCAGCCTATGAGAAACTACGTAAAGAACGGTTTGTTGAACAGTCGGCTCAAATATTTCGGACCATTCACAGAACAAATCTGAAAACTTTCAAGAGTATCCGCGCACTCCCAAAAGGACAAGAGGCTTCAGGAAAGTCACAAACACAGAGGGAAGATAAACATAGGCAGCGTGTCATTGAAATTGCCCGTGCCCGAGGGAGATCCATGACAGACCTTCTAGAATATGACTTGACGTCATCTTCTTCGCTTTTTGACAGCCAGGGTCTTATGTCAAAGAGCACCAAAAGTGACCTGATGAATGAGATTGCAAAGAAACATTCAATTGATGTTCTGGATGATTCAAAAGACATGCAGGTTGGGTATATTGCGGATGTCATGGCTAATGTAAGGAAGATGACTGCCAAAGAATTGACTAACTTCGGTGAATTTAGTGGAGGCATTGTAGGCTACATACAGAGATCTGCAAAGGGAGCTGATCGAATAGATTATATCTTTGATTCATACTTTGGCATTTCAATCAAGAACTCGGAAAGAAAGCGACGAGAAACCATCTCTCCGATTGAACTGAATGCAGTCAGTGAAGATACACCTTTACCAGTTCAGATGGAGCGGTTCTGGCCAGCTAACAGGAACAAGCATAATCTTGAGATTTTACTGCACCAGACAGCCATAAAGCACGCGCGAGAGACCCCTTCAAGCCTGAAGGTATTTGTGAGTGGCTTTTCAAGTGAATCTGTCGAAGTCCCATGTCTTTCCTGTTGTGATGGCTATTGCAGGGACATTCCAGAACTCTGCATTGATATAGAGGAAGCAGATACACGAATTATACCCCACGCCTTACATGCTGTGGAGCACGGAATACAACGACTAGTGGTGTTATCCCCAGACACTGATGTATTTGTGCTGTTGCTCTTTTACTGGGATGTACTGCATGAAAAGGGCCTTTATAAACTGTGGTTGAAAGCTGGCAGTGGAAACTCTACCAAATATATTCCAATACATTCTCTTGCGTCAGATAAAGGGCCTGACCTATGCAAAGTCCTTCCCACTGTGCATACGCTCACTGGGTGTGATTACACCAGCAAGGTTGGCACAAAGCAAGCGGCCCTTAAAGCAAACCCAGTAGACTACCTTCAAGGATTTGGTTGTAGCCAAAATGGACCTTCTGACGATGAAGTTGAGAGAGCAGAATCATATCTAGTGAAAGTCCGAAAGAATGGAACTACCTGCACAACAATGGATGAACTCAGGGATCATAATTATCACCACAGCAAAACCCCACTCGAGAAGTTGCCACCTACAAGCCATGCCATAAAGGCCCATATTCTATTGGCATATTATGCTACATATGTGATGACATCAATTCTCTCTGCAAATACGACTGAGTTGAATCCTCTCCTATACGGATTTGAAGAGGAAGATGAACTTCTCCATCCAGATAAGGCCATCAGACCTATTCCCGAGGAATATGCTGTGCACTGTACTTGCTTGAAATGTGCGACATTGTCCGGCAGCTAAATAGGGATTTTTAGCTGAACCTCGCACTAAAGGTCCCACAATGGTTTTTTCTTGATTTTGCATCTTCAGACCATGTAGAATCAGAAACTCGAGGGTGCCAAGCTGGCACCCTTGAGCGTTTTGCAGAAATCGCGGGTTACCAAGGTAACCATTCCCATCGATTTGGGTGTAAATAATAAACACGAAATCTGCATATATTAGCAACTATAGCTGCCCTGATATTGATTAATATGTCAATTTGTATGTTTTCTAACACGAGGAATCCGTTGGACACAGTATGTTGATGATTGAAGGTCAAGGTCATATTGCAATGTCAAAGTCACACCAAAAATATGATAATTCGAACACTGTTTTATTGTTAAAACTAAATATTTCACCACACTGAGTAGTGTTATAGTGTTATAAAGTGGACACATTATGTTGATGATTGAAGGTCAAGGTCATATTACAATGTCTTGGGACTTGAATATTGAAGTTGTTCTGAAGTACGAGTTAGCACCGATGCCTACTTCAATGTTCACTAACACTGGCGAAATGAGATTAGCAATAAATAAATCGAAACTCAGAAACCGGTTAAAAGTTGAAGTGACTGCAAGATCTGTACACAAAGCTACCAGTGTGATAGTCGACGGTTCCGCCATATTGTGGGTCGTTCACTGGCCAACGCAAGGTACAGTGCAACAATTTCTCGACAATTTTGTTGCATATGTGGCAAGTAAGATGAAGTATTCTGATGTATACCTAGTGTTTGATAGATATGTAGACTATAGTATCAAAGGTGTTACTCGTGCATCAAGAGGGAAGGAAGCAAGCAGAAAACATCATCTCTCACGTTCGATGCTTCTTCCACCACAGAAAGTTGCATTAACTGTGACTTATAACAAAGTACAGCTGATCCATCTGATCGTTGACACACTATGTCAGCAGAGAGAACAGTTAAGGACGACCCGCCATAAAATTGGTGGTAACAGGAAGCGATCCGGTCCCTGTGGAAATAAACCAAGGACTAATGATCCACCGGGAAGACATGAGAAACACCCAAGAGGAGGCTGATTTGATCATCATCCACCAGATGTTATCCATTGTGGAAGAGGGTGCTATGAACGTTAATATCAATGTCATTTCGGATGATACTGACGTGTTCGTACTATTAGTCCACTTTTATCAGCAAATGCAGCTCACGTGCCCTGTAACGATGGAAGCCACATCAAAAGACAGGAAATGTATTGACATCCAAGCAACTGCCTTCCAGCACAAAGACATTGCAGGCCAACTATTATATCAACTCATGCCTTATCAGGATGTGATAGTGTGGCTCAGTACTGGGGCATTGGAAAAGTTAAAATAGTGAAAGTGCTTCAAGCAGGCCATCAACTATCTGAAATGGGAAATATCACAGCTCAACTTGCAGATGTTGTCCAAGAGGCAACTACATTCATAGCTGCGTGTTATGGACATGCTGAAGCCACATCTATGACCGATGTGCGCTACAAAATATGGAAAGTGAAAACAGCAAGGGCAAATATTGTCTCTGCTCCAAAGCTCATGTCTCTGCCCCCTACCAATGAATCTTTTCAACTTAATGTAATGAGGGGCCACTTACAAGCCTGCCTCTGGAAACATGCCGCAGAAGCTAGTCCACCAGACATGGACCCTACCATGTATGGATGGACACGAGATACAGAGAACAAAACTTTGCAACCTGTGATGGTTCCACAGGACACAGCATCTGCACCGGATGACATACTCAAACTGATCAAGTGCACTTGCGAAAACTGCAAGTCATCAAGGTGTTCATGTTCATCTTCAATGTTGCCCTGCACAATATTCTGTCATTGTGAAGGTGAATTGGACTGTTGTAATGAACGTACTAAAATGGTAGTGCCGGACGTACCTGATGAGGAAGATGTAAATGCAGAATTATAAACAATTAACGTGATAAACTGATTAAACTATGACGCTGAAAAACATTATCATACACAGCACAAATACCTTATTTGTGCTGCTTATTACGGCATCGCTTATCTCACATTTTGCTGAAATCCCAGGGGGGGGGGGGGGGGTAATAAACAGTACCGACTGTACATATAATATACATGTATATAAAACCGTTGATGCTCATATTGTAATAACAATTAAGAGCTTTATCATATTTGAGCAAATTGTGTTGGGCTGACCGCTGAACTTTTCCGTGCTTTAGACTCGTATTTAGCTTCGTAATAATATGTTGCCCTTATGGTCGGACTTATACACACTTATTTTCGTGTCAACATTATTAAGTTTTCGTTTATATATCTAGTGTTTAAGTAGTATCTACAACTGGTGACATTTTATGTACACTTTAGAACACCATAACACTACTCAGTGTGGTGAAATATTTAGTTTTAACAATAAAACAATGTTCGAATTATCATATTTTTGGTGTGACCTTGACATTGTAATATGACCTTGACCTTCAATCATCAGAATAATGTGTCCAACGGATTCCTCGTGTCAGAAAACATACAAATTGACATATTAATCAATATCAGGGCAGCTATAGTTGCTAATATATGCAGATTTCGTGTTTATTATTTACACCCAAATCGATGGGTATGGTTACCTTGGCAACCTGCGATTTCTGCAAAACGCTCAAGGGTGCCAGCTTGGCACCCTCGAGTTTCTGATTCTACATGGTCTGAAGATGCAAAATCAAGAAAAAACCATTGTGGGACCTTTAGTGCAAGGTTACCTCAAAGTTCTGCTGGACTAACAGAGAGATGTGCATGTCGAAAGAGTGACCTGCATTGTTGCAAGTTCTGCAAGTGCCAAGGTATGGGAGACGAGAATGTTTGCTGTAGAAATACAGCTGGTTGTATCTAAAACCGAACAGAACTCATATGTGACACTTACAGCTGCGTGGAAATGTACTCCTGGCATCCACATGTATTCCTTCTCCCATTATCAAATTGGCATGATTTGGAATAGTGACTACAGTCAGCAGTTCCCTTCATTTGGATATAAAAACCTAGACTATTACTAAAACTGAGCAAATTCAGTTTATTTTTGGTGAATGGACTAAGGATGTTCCGAACCCCCCCCCCCCCCCCCCCCTCTACAGGTGGTTGTTTTAGGACTTAGTGGGTTAACGACATGGGAATATTGGAAGAAATTAGTAAATTAAGTGATATTTAGGCTTAAAGAAATAAGTAGTTGGTGATAGATCATATTCATACTGATGAAAATGTTCGATTACTTTATTTTGTGGCATGTGTCTTCCGCTGAAAAGGAAAATCAGCTTTTCTGAAATAGCACCATTTATCAAAGTTGATGTTTACGTGACAAAAGGGTTAATTCTTATACAATGCATATCATGTGATAGAGATATGTCTTGGCAACCTCTGACAGCCAGCAAACATTCTCAAGTAGTACAGGCAGCCTGTAACTCACATTTTTCTTCCGGTGGGTCAGATTTTAAGCAACCCCCGATTTCCATGACCTTTTGACCTCTGGACAGCAAATTTGCATAATAATCAGATAATTACATATTGTCACATGTAGAGTGAATAAAAACAAATATTTTGAATGGTAGTTTGCAGTTATATCATGTATGGTTGTGGCGTTATAAGCATTTTAGTTTCCCCTACCCCAAAGTTTTGGTCGCCTCATGAACGCAAAAGCTTGATATTGTGACGTCATTTTCTCAAATCCGACCAGGCTCCCAGATGTCCACCCTCACTTTTTTGATGTCCCACATGGTCTACTTCAATAATATGAAGAGAAACTTAGGGCACATAAAAGTCACACAGAAACCACCCCAGCCCATGGACTAATTGTAATGATTTGCAATATAATCGCTGCAATACCGGGTAGTTGCGTGGAGCAAATGATCGAGCCCCTTGTCTAACTCTCGATACCAAAAATGCATTTAATAGACAAGTCCTGCTCTGTGGGACCACTTGCTATTAAACTGATAAGAAGCAAATTCATTATTTCTTTTTTAAACCTGTAAAGTGTGCCTCCCTGTAATTGCACTGCCAACAGGATGTCGGTGTAGACAATACGGCAATCTCCATCCATGGTAGACCGATGCCAGTTCCAGGTAGTGTGGACCGCTATCACTACCTTGGAGTTCCCATTGATATTCCGGTATATCGGACGAGAACATCTGCTCGTTGGTTATTAACATGACGGCAGATGTCCTTGTAAAAATCAAAAAGTCTTTGTTGGTACCGTGGCAGAAGTTGGATGCTATAAAAGCCTTCGTCCAGTCCTGCCTTTCATTACTCCGCGCACGCGAAAGGAAAAGCGGGGTTAAGCAATTGCTTCATCTCCGTCCATCTGTTCTGTCAGTTTTGTTCGTGGAACAACTTATTTCGATTGAATGTTATATTTTGAACATGAATAGGAAGACAAGTTTGCTGTTGAACAGTAATTTGGCTTTGAATTTGTCCCAATTGCACAAGCGTAGAGAGGCGTGAGATATTTTTTACTCTGTCTGCCGGCCTGGCAGTCAAAATTGAAAATATTCCAAACACGAAATTTACTGTCATTAAGGAAATCCTTAAGGACACAGACACCAGGTATGAGGAACTAATGTAACGTGTTGGATAAGGTGATGTAATAGACACTTCGTGGCAGCAAAAAACAAAAGGCGGTAAAACCCGGAATTAATTTCCAGCATGAGTGGGCGTGGCATGTGAGAGGGCCGGGGTGAAGAAAATGACGATTGACGCTGCGGACGATCTTCAATGGTGACAATAAAGCTTCCATCTCCTAAACTGCGACTCGTCATCTTATTACAGTGCATAAGGGTGATGTACATAAGATTGCTTCAGTATCATTAAACTTCCAGATTATTTTTTCACGATCTTTAAGACCATAAAAAGAAGCGGTTACTCACGACGGTCCCCAGACTTAGTTGTTTGTCTGACCGCTTCCCGACCGCTGGCCAAAACATGGGTGCCTAAACAACTCACACACCAACTGAAAGAATGGTGAGTGGACGCATGTGAAGAACTTCTGTGACGTTACGAAACAGAAAGCGACGCTTTCTTACAGCGCGGGGATGAAAGCTGGGTCTACTACTTTCAGCCAGAAACGAAAAGGGCAACCAAAGAGTGGCGCCATTCAACTTCACCGAAGCCCAAAAAATTCCGCACACAGCTGTCCAAGTGATGCTGACGCTCTTCTGGGATAGCTGAGACCCACTTGTAGAGCATTACATACCCAGAGGGACCACAGTCACCAGCACATCAGACTGCGACCTGCTTAAAAATAATCTGAAACCAGCAATCAGATCAAAACATCATGGACTACACACTACCGGTGTTTTGCTGCAGCATGACAATGCTTCGCCACATACAGCCCACACCACAGCTGCAACAATCGAGGACCTGCATTTTAAGAGTCTTCCTCATCCACCCCACTCGCCACAGACCTCGGAAATTGTGGGGGAATTGTAGTGGGGAAATCTGCTGAGTGGTTGTCTATTGAGAATTTAATATTTGTTTAATTAAGAGCCAACCTGCTTACTTAAAAAAATTTAAGCAATATATTTTGGGAGGGTGTCAAAAAATGTTTTTTCCATCCCCATTCACTTCAATGTTAAATTGGGGTTGTCACAGAACCAACATTCTCCCACAATTCATATATATTTTATATATATATATATATATATATATATATATATATATATATATATATATATATATATATATATATACATTACTGCGGTTTTAGAACCCTCACTTGTAAATAATTACTTGTAAATATCCCATTATTAAAAGGGTAAAGGTTGCACCCCTAGTTAGTCCACAAGCAATACATAGGCCACCATAGAACTTTAGTTATTTCATTATTATGTGTTTTAGATAAGGCCGTGTTTTCAATAGTTGAATCTGCATTGCGTCAATTAAAGAGTAGGTCCCCAATCCAATTCCGGCCATTTTGCCAACCTCTCTCTCCCAGCGCCGCCATTACGCGCCTCTGCCAGCAGCAGCCGCCTTAGCGCTCGCTCAAGCCGCCATAAACCATGCGGTCAGGCCCGAGGAAAAATTGGGCGGAACGCCAAGAAGGTGTGGCCTGTCAACCAGCCGTCAAAGGCGTGGCCGGTAAGCCCTCATCAGCCAACCAGGGCTGATGTAACATCACCGACAGGCGTGGCCTTGAGGCCCGCGTAGTGATCGCGTTATATAAGCGCGAACGCAAAGCCCTTTCACGGACTTGAGACTGCACACACGGACCTGGGACTGCGCACAAGGACTTCCTTTGATGAGAGAGCGCTGGTTGGACTGGGTCGGGAGAGTGCATTGCAAAAGGACTCGTGCGAGAGTGGCGCTAATAAAGACTGATACGGAGCGCACATTTGGAAGAGGACACTTGCTGGCGCTGATAAGAGGACTTTGAGAGGGAGAGCGTTTGGCGCGAACGTACAGTTATTACGTGCGAAGCATCCCAGTCCCCCCGCTATATGTAAGGTCCGGTCGCGTTCCAATGATACGCAGAGCTGCTTGCGGGGTTTTCGCCCACGGAGCCGGAGCCTGGACTGGAGCCGACTGGAGCCTGGACCCCATCTATCTGACCATCCACCAGCTACAATCCCCGTGTGAGTGTGTATGTTTGTCTGGGGTATAGAATAAGACTGCTTTAAGACTGCCCTGTGTCCTGCTTCTTCTTCCTTTCTTGTACATTCTTTCCTTTCCTCTCTTTTTGTTTGTAATAAATTTGCCTGTTCTTTCTGGTTTCGTCTTAATCCCTTCGCTTTCGTCTTTTCTCAATTGAGTACCTGTGGCACGATTCGGAACCGCTATAATCGGGTTTAGTCATTGTTAACGGCCCAAGTCGCGGCTCGCTTCGCTCGGCGTATCCACTAACGCTGCGGCTTGGGTGGGAGTTATCTCCTTGTTTTACGGCCGGTGGTAGTACTTAGGTAATTGGACTAAGACTCGACCAACAACCCTACTTACCACCGACCGGAAGGAACGTTATAACTTCCCAGGACTCGGGACGGCCAGCTAAAAGGACAAGGGGATTAACCCCCCCTTGATAAGGGGAGAGCCGACCCCCGAAATCCGTAACAATATATATGAAATGATCAAGCAGAGTGAAGCAGGGCTGCGTCCTGGCTCCAACTCTGTTTGGTATTTACTTCCCGGTACTTCTGAGGTATTCCTTTCCTGCAGATATGGAAGGAATCTGCCTTCACACAAGGAGAGATGGCACGCTGTGTAACCTGTCAAGATTAAAGGCAAAGACAAAATTGCGGCATGTCCTGATCAGTGAACGTCTCGATGCAGACGACGCTGCACTTGTCGCCCAAACAGAAGACCAGCTCCAGAAGCTAATTGATCATCTCTCTCTCTCTCTCGTGTGCATGATGTTCTCTCTCACCATCATTGTTAAGAAAACAGTGGTGATGGGACAAGGTGTCGCAACCCAGCCTCTGATTACACTAAACAACACTGCGCTGGAAGTAGTCAGCAAATTCAGTTATCTTGGGTCTATGGTGACTAACAACCTGTCTCTTGATGATGAACTAAACGTATGCATCGGGAAGGCAGCCACCACCTTTGGTCGTCTCAGAAAGAGGGCGTGGAAGAACAGCAAGCAGACGCTCAGAACCAATATGTTGATCTGCAAGGCATGCATTATTAGCACCACACTTTATGGCAGTGAAACATGGACAAGTTATCGCTGCCAAGAACGGAGACTCAACAATTTTCATCTTCGCTGTCTACGATGCATCCTTGGCATCACGTGGAAGGACAGTTGCACAAATGCAGAAGTCTTCTCCAGGATGGAAGATGGACGTATTCCAAAGGACGCCCTATATGGGGAGATAGCTGGGACCAAAAGACCAAAAGGGTGCCCGAAGCTGAGGTACAAGGATGTCTGTAAGAGGGATATGAAATCCCTGCACATCAATTTTGACACTTGGGAAACTGGCAAACTGTGGAGGCACATGGCGACATCAATTATGAGTTGGAATAAGCCACCATGATGACCAGTGGTTGGAGCAGCTGCACAACAGAAGCTGTCACCGCAAACAACATCATCCCACAACTATAGGAGATGCCAACCTCACTAACTACTTCGGATGTAGCACCTGTGGGAGACTTTGTTACTTCCAAATTGGCTTGTGCAGTCACCAACGGAAGTGCAACACACCTGACTGGCCTCGCCAAGAAGTGCTGCAGATTCACCATCTTACGTAGATGAATCGATGCCACTGATATTGTTGCGGTTTTATGAATAAAAGGCAACCCCTCTATAGTTAGTTACACCACAACATGAAGCCTCCTATAGTTAGTTATTTCTTATTAAATGTAAAGCATAGGCCCTTTCCAGTGTTTAGAAAGAAAACAAATAATGTGTCGTCAGGCAGGATGATTGTAGGCCTCGTTAAAGCCTAAATTGCCTCGTCATGGGATGAGACTAGGCCCTGCAGGCCTGAAGGAGGAATAAAACCTTCCCCGAAGGAGGAACGAGACATACCTGGGAGGAGGAGCAGCGAGCAACCAATGTGCGCTAAAGGGAAGGCATGGGGGAGTGGCCGAGGGTAGCCAATGAGGGGCAGTCACGTCACGTGACCCCCGACCGCCAATTGAGACTCATGGAACATTCAGGAAGGGATTCGGGGGTTATAAAAACCGGGCCCAGAACACATTCTCTCTCTCGCTGGGCTCCTGCTATCTTGATCGGTCCTCTGCTTCCTGCGCTCTCTGGTTCCTGCTCCTGGTTAGTCTTAACCACGTCGTCCCTACCGTGATCGTCTCCGGCTGTTGGCGCCTTGGGTTGGAGCGATTCCTGGGGCTTTCGTCCACCAAGCCCATTCACACGAGCTGCATGACCAAGCCCAGCCGGGCGAGCTGCACGACCGAGCCCATCCGGACAAGCTGGAAGAAGCGGCCGCGCTTCCCCGCGCATTACCCTCTTCCCCCCCTTCCCCAAACGAATGAAGGCCCTTGTCTGGAAACGGAGGTAAGGCTGTTAAGATTCTTTGCTTTGTCTGTGTTCTATACATACCTGCAAATAAATACTGTGTTTCGTACTTCCAACCTGGCCATCATTGTCATTTTCCATCCATTGACCGAGCATCGCCCGAATTAAAACCGCTCTATAGGGTTCCGAAGTACGCTTAGTGTAACAGCATGGGTCACGTGACGCACAACCTCTCAGGCGTCAGAAATAAGTGTGACTTGTGCGGGGTTCAGTCCACGTCCTCACGGCTGCGTGTTTCCGAAGGTATTCGGGTTGTGACCGCTAACCCTTCCACGCGCAGCTGCGGGCTCGGCGGCTGGAGTTGCCTCGCAATCCGTCAAACACGAGTTTAGTCATGGACGGCGGCCTCAGTGGACATGGAGTTTGAGGGGGAGCAGGGCATAAACCCCCCTGAGTACATTGACGAACCCGGGATCCGCAACAATATATATATGTATGTATATATATATATATGTGTATATATATATATATATATATATATATATATATATATATACATATATATATATATATATATATATATATATACATATACATATGTATGTATATATATATATATATACATATACATATGTATATATATATATATATATATACATATACATATATATATATACATATACATATATACATATACATATATATATATATATATACATATACATATATATATATACATATACATATATATATATATACATATACATATATATATATATATATATATATATATATATACATATACATATATATATATATATATATATATATATATATATATATATATATATATATATATATATATATATATATATATATATATATATATAT